>NC_073303.1:251157290-251527290 GCF_027595985.1 Sorex araneus
CAGCTCTGGGCCATTTCATTTTCCTTTTTTTGTTTGTTTGTTTTACTTGAATCACCATGAGCTACGGTTACACACTTTCATGATTAAGTTTCAGTCATACAATGATTGAGCACCCATCCCTCCACCAGCGTGCATTTTCCATCACCAAAGTTCCCAGTATCCCTCCTGCCACCCCTACCCCTGCCCCATCCCACCCCCTGCCTCTATGGCAGACACCGTCCTTCTTAACTCCCTCTCTACTTTGGGGTATTATGGCTTTGCAATACAGATACGAAGAGGCCATCATGTTTGGTCCTTTATCTGCTTTCAGCACACATCTCCCATCCTGATCGATCTCCCCAACCATCATTGTCTTAGTGATCCCTTCTCTATCCCAAATGCCTTTTTCCCCAGTGCAGGAGACAGGCTTCCAACCATGGAGTGATCCTCCTGGCCTTGTGTCTACTGTCCTTGGGGTTAGCCTCATATTATGTTATTTTATATTCCACAAATGAATGCAGTCATTCTATGTCCTTCCCTCTCTTTCTGACTCATTTCACTTAGCATGATACTCTCCCACGTCCATTGTATTCCATTGTGTAGATGTACCAAAGTTTCTTTAACCTGTCATCTGTCCTCGGGCACTGGGGCTGTTTCCAGATCCTGACTATTGTGAGCAGTGCTGCAATAAACACACAAGTGCAGATGTCATTTCTACTCTGTTTTTCTGCATTCCCAGGATATATACCCAGAAGTGGTACTGCTAGGTCATATGGGAGCTCAATTTCTAGGTTTTGGAAGGATATCTGTATTGTTTTCCAAAAAGGCTTGACCAGTCGGTATATTCCCACCAGCAATGAATGAGAGTCCCTTTCTCCCCACATCAGTGCTAGCACTGGTTGTTCTTGTTCTTTTTGATGTGTACCAGTTTCTGTCGTGTGAGATGATATCTCATTGTTGTTTTGATTGTTGTTTTGATTCGCATCTCCCTGATTGATTAGCTGTGTAGAGGATTTTTTCATGTGACTTTTAACCATTTGAATTCCCCCTTTTTTTTTTTTTTTTTGCTTTTTGGGTCACATCGGCAATGCACAGAGGTTACCTCCTGGCTTTGCTCTCAGGAATTACTCCTGGCGATGCTCAGGGGACCCTGTGAGATGCTGGGAATCGAACCCGGGTCGGCCGCGTGCAAGGCAAACGCCCTTACCCGCCGTGCTATTGCTCCAGCCCCTGAATTCCTTTTTTGAGGAAGTTTCTGTTCATTTCTTCTCCCCATTTTTTGATGGGGTTGGAGGCTTCTTTCTTACACAGTCCTACCAGTGTCTTGTATCTCCTGGACATTAAGCCCCTATCTGATGGATCTTGGGTAAATCATTTTTCCCATTCCGTGGGCTCTTACTGTTTCTTTTGAGGTGCAGAAGCTTCTTTCCTTTCAAACACGGCAAGGCCCCGACCAGCTGTGGGGGGCAAGAGTTTTCCCACAGGAAGCAAACAGGGTTCCCAGCCTCAGGCCACCCACACAGACTCAGAGACTCCCTCTTCCCGGGGGCGTGTCTCATGCCTGCGTGCCAGAGTGTGTGCCATCCCTGCACGTGGCCGCCAGCCTGCCTGGCAGCAGGGGGGTGAGGGAGCCAGTGGGCAGGCCACAGGGATGTTTTCAAGGAAACCCGCCATCATTTCCATTTCCGTCCATTGTCTGTGATCCGAAATGAGGGGTCCCAGCCCCTAAGTGTACCAGAGGCAGGGGAATGCCAAGGAAGAGGGGGTGCCCTTTGACCCCTGCTTCCCTGCACCCGGGAGCCCGCAAACAAAGCAGGCCGCTTCCCCCAAGGAAGGTGGCGATGCGGATAAGCAAGTGACCCCCCGACCCAGTGCTCCCCCTTCCAGTCTGCAGGAATCCAGCTGTGTCTCCCGGGGGTGGGGGGGCTACACATGCGGCCCTAACGCATTAGGGAAGATTCAAGGTCAAGCCCAACTCCTCACCATGATCTTAAAACAAACAAACAAAAAAGTCAAAGTCTAAAGCTCACAGCTATGGGCTCGTGGCCCCCAGAGGGCCTGGGGAACAGTTGCAGGTGGCGACAGAGTTCTAATTTGAAGACGTGCCACATTTCCTATGGCGAGTCCTTCTGTGAAGTGCCTACTCCACGCTCACGTTCCCTTTGCTCCGAACAGAGCCCCAGACAGCGAGGAAAGCATCTCCCCGCTTCAGAGCAGAGCCCAGGAGAGCGGCTTCCGCAAGACAGTGCTGTTCTCCAGCCACTGCAGTCATCACTGATGACTTTCCGGCTGCCAACGCCAGGGGCACCAGGAGAACCTCCAAGGTGTTTCCTTCCGGAAACCCCCATCTTAAGAGTTTTCATTCATTCCTGTGTTCCAGGATCTTTACAAATCTCGACCCAGTCTTCTTGCACTTTCCGAAACTTGAGATTCCTGTTAAATGTCTATTGCCTCCAGTGGGTTCATCTGGAAAAAAAAAATAGGGAACGTTGGTGGTGGCATGATGCCATGATTGACTAGCAATGTCTGTTCTGGGCAAAGGAGGAGAAAGTAGCGAAATACATTCTTTGTCCCTGGAAGAGAAAGTTCTAGGGTAATAGGTAACAGGGTAATACTTGATCCTATGACTCAGACTCAGGCTGGGCTGGAGCGATAGCGCAGCGGTAGGGCGTTCGCCTTTCATGCGGCTGACCCGTGTTCGATTCCTCCGCCCCTCTCAGAGAGCCCGGCAAGCTACCGAGAGTATCGCACCTGCACGGCAGAGCCTGGCAAACTACCCGTGGTATATTCGATATGCCAAAAACCAGTAACAATAAGTCTCACAATGAGAGACGTTACTGGTGCCCGCTCAAGCAAATCGATGAGCAATGGGATGACAGTGACAGTGATGACTCAGGCTATGTGTATAATGTGGCAAGAAACCCAGGAGGGCTGGGGTGAAAAAAGTGGCTAAGTCATTCTGGAAACCAATTGGTCCCCAAACTTCCATCCAGCAATACAAGTAAATCTACCATTAACATAGCCTAACCGACAAAATATGAAACTGCTAAAACCTACTCAACTTATCCTAGAATGCACAGCCTAAGGCAAGTATCTGGGTTGGGACAAGTCAGCTAGATTCTCTGTGGTATTCGTCTCCGTGGTATCCGTCTGTGCATTTCTTTAAACATCACTAATATTCCTTCTGCTCAGTACTTGGTAATGATGAACTTCTCTGCCTCCTGGGGTTGGATGAGGAGCTGAGACATGTTTGTGAATGGACGCGCCTCACAGCCCCTTTTGGATAAAACTTTTTTTGTTTTTGTTCATTTGTCTGTTTTTTTTGCCTTTTGGGTCACACCCAGCGATGCTCAGGCATTACTCCTGGTGGTGCTCGGGGGATCCTATGGGATGCTAGGAATCGAACCCAGGTTGACCTCGTGCAAGGCAAACACCCTACCCGCTGTGCTCTGGATAAAAGTGTTTTATTTTTTTTCTTTTTGGGTCACACCCGGTGATGCACAGGGATTACTCCTGGCTCTGCACTCAGGAATTACCCCTGGCGGTGCTCAGGGGACCCTATGGGATGCTGGGAATTGAACCCGGGTTGGCCGCGTGCAAGGCAAACGCCCTCCTCGCTGTGCTATTGCTCCAGCCCCCTGGATAAAAGTTTTTAAGGACCACCTTCATCCACTTCCCACTCTCCCTACACGCTGACCTCCAGCTAGTAGGAAATTCCTCAGTCTACATCTCTAACCAAATGTGGGGAGAGCAGATTATCAGGCTGGTCACCTGGTGGATGTGAACATGGACAAGAAATCAGTCCCTTTGAACCCTTCGAAGTCACTGAAATGTGCAGTTGGTTCTTGATGACAGTACAACTGAGTATCACTGAGTATCACCAAGCCCGTTCTGACGGACCCTTGTTCCAACTGGGAATCTCCTGAATGTCACGGTGCAAGGTAGAGATAAGACTAGATGCTAAGGACCAGCTCTTGGCTGAGCTTCCCCTTCTCTCATCTGAAATGTTTAGGGAAAGAATCAATCGAGGGAAAAATGAAAGTGCAGCCTCCCACTGCTCCTCGTCAGAGGACCCCGGTGCTGCAGCTGAACAAAGCCACACGCTGCTCTTTATCACCACCCCGGGGCTTTCTCATCACATACCTTTGTTCCGCTGTCCCCTCGCATCCCTGTCATTCCCCGCTCCCAGCGCCAGCTGCGAGGGGACCCTTCCAGACAAGTCAGGGAGGCCCTCCCTTCCCTCCCTACATTCTCGGCAGCAGCATCTCTGTGGAGCACTTCCTGTTTCCTGGAAAGGTGGACCGTCCGATTGCCTGAAAGAATGGCGGGGACATGGGCGAAGTAGAAGGAAGCCAATTCAGGGAATCGTGCAGAAATAACATTCGGGGGAAATGGAGCCTGGCCCCTCTGTTTTCTCTTTTGACTTTTGTGAAATAGGGCTCTGTCCGCCACCTTCTCTACCCTACCTCGTGTTTCCTGCGCCCGCAGCTGCCTCCTCTGATGCCTCGGGACTGGCGCATTGTTCTGCGAAGATGTGTCCTTGCCCAACAGTTAAGGAAACTGAGGTCCTTCCTGATGAACACAATGCATTCCCCCCCCCCCCCCCACCACCACCACCCTGTTGACCTTCCTTGTGTCCCTGTGTGGTTCAGGAGACATTAATGACAACTCCAGGCCTCCAGGACACACCATTTGAAAAACTCAACTCCTTGAATGCGCCTTTTGAAGACGCAAACAATGCTGCAGCAGTACAAAGGGGCAATTCAGGATCTCTCCTTGGAAAGCGGTTGAGAGTTGCAAGGCAGCGACAATAGCCGAGCCAAGGGTGACGGCCTTCCTGCGTGGGCTGTGGCCAGCGTCGTGGGTCACACGTGCCCATGGGGTCAGCCCTGATGGGGGAATTTCGGCATCTGACAGTTCCATAGGGGAGGGGACAGGCCAATCCAGTCTCAGAGAGATCCTCTTGAAACTGGCATTACCTTCTGTCTACCAGGCATGCCCTACGCATCACCTGAAGTCACCGACTCTTCGAAACGGTGTGAGGGGGTTCGAGATCCTTCGGGAAGATTCTCTGTGGCTGGCAGAGAAATGGGGATGGGTTCAAGCCTCAAAGCCGAACCTTCCTTTGGCTTTGTTCTTCACTCGTTCTAGATGCGTCTGCAGCCTACCCAGGTTCATGTTGTGGGAACTGAATTCCCAGGGACATGGCGTTTAGAGGTGGGACCTTTGGATGGGATCTGCAACCCCCAGAGAGATCCTTTTCACTGTGGGAGCACTCCAAGAGAAAATAAGGAGGAAGGAAGACCTCCCCAGACACCCCATTTACCATCATCTCACACTCGAACTCCTCAGCTTCAGGAGGTGTGAGAAATAAAAATTTCTATTGTCTATAAGCCACTCCATCCATGGGATTCTTTTATAGCCGCTTCAATCGACTAAGACAGATGCCAAGGACGAGTTTTGATTCATCCTCATTTCCCTTTAATAGTTTGTCTGTGTTCATCTACCGGAGCACTTATCTATTTCTTAGAATCGAGAGTTGGTCCACATCTTCTGAGAACTCCGGTCTTGATGGCCTGGAGTACGTGATATTTCATCTTGAAAGAACAAGAAAAAACTCCTTTTTTTTTCCTTCCCTCAATCAAAGGAAGGTTGAGAAGACTTGGCGCTTATGTTGTCTAACTCCTCTCCAGTTCAATCCCACATCAAGGGAGCGAGAGACTGTGGCCTGCTCCCCAGTCGGGCGGGCCAGCAGGCGCTCCCAGCACGGCTCCCCGGATGCTCTGTGATCCACTCTCGGCACAGGGGCGCACTAGTCAGCTCCTGTCCCCGATTCCAGGAGCCGCCAGAGGCTTGCTGTGAGACCTGGAGTCAGATCGCTGTGTCCTTGCCCCGCCTTTGACAAACTCCGGCAGTCAGTTGGGTGAGGGAGCGCAGGCGGCTGAGAGATGTATCTCCGCAGGGTGCCCTAGTTCTCTGCTTCCCCAGAGCCCCGGCAGGCAGCCGTGCTTGGCCCAGCTCTGCCTCTGGTGGATTCCCACCACTTCGTTTTCTGCCACCCCTGGAACAGACACTTGCCCGTTGCCCATTTCCGGTGTGGTGTGTGGCGGGGGGTCTCACACACGTGGCACGGAGGACTGTGGCAACGGGCATGGGGTCACTGCTCCCCCACCCCTTCCCATCCAGTGATGTTTAATGCTGGTGACATGGAATCAACCACTTGGGGAGTCTTCATGGACTGAAGTGATAACACAGCAGGTAGGGCGTTTGCCTTGCACACGGCCGACCCGGGTTCGATTCCTCTGTCCTTCTCAGAGAGTCCAGCAAACTACCGAGAGTATCTTGCCCGCCTGGCAGAGCCTGGCATGCTACCCCTGAATTATGCCAAAAACAGTAACAAGTCTTACAATGGAGACATTACTGGTGCCCCTCGAGCAAATCAATGAACAACTGGATGACAGTGCTACAGTGCTACAGTGGGGAGTCTTAATACCCAATCAGCAAGCACTCCCCAAATCAGGACTTTCTTCATTCTGATTCTGCTTCAGAAAACCCACTCATCCACTTGTGACACACTTTAATTTTTTCCAATGGACGAGCCATGGGGGACTTCCTTTGTTTCATTGCCCCCCCCCCCAACCCAGGAATGGTCAGGGTCAGGAGCAGTCATCGCTCTGCTCCAAGCCTCCCATCTGAGGACATTCCCAACAGCCATAGGGAGAGGCTGGTAACTCCAAGAGGATGGATGTGTGTGGGGCAGGTAGGTCTGTGTCCTGTGAGAGCCACATCGGCCTGGGGGTGAAACTAGGTATAGTGGATCGAGGTATCCGTGCCTTAGCCTTCCACTTCTTCCTCTCCCAGGCGTGGTCCAAGAAGAACCTATAAAGATGTGATTTTTCTCTGATTTAAAAACTCTGGGGCTATGGCAGGGGCTGGGGAGGGGGTGGTGATTTTGACTTGGACCTATATAAAATAATTTCACTGTGTTTAAAAGCAAACCACATAAGGACCAGAGTGATAGTCTAGTGGGGAGGGCATTTGCCTTTCATGCGGTCAACCTGGTTCAAACCATGGCATCCCATAGGGTCGCCAGGCACTGCCAGGAGTAATTCCTTAGTGCAGAGCCAGGAGGGAGCCCTGAGTATCACCAGGTGTGATTCACCCCCCCCCCCAAAAAAAAAAGAAAAGAAAAAAGCAAACCACATAAACATCACCAACCTTGACAGGCTATAGACTGCCCACTAAGGCCACTGTTACAGGAAGTTTTAAGAGCCAGGGCTGCTTGGAGGAGCTTTGGGAGGAGCTGGTATTCACCCGTCCACCACAGATGTCACTTCTGAAGCCATTTGGCATTCAGTGTGACAAAGCATGAATGTGACCTCGGTCCGGGCAAGGCCGCTGGGCTTGGGAGCCAAGTGGAATCCTAAGTGGCCCGAGTGCTCAGCCTGAGTGCGCTCTGCAAATAGGTCCCCCTGGAAGCCTTTCCAGGGGCAATTTCACTTCCACTCATTTCCCGTAAGCCTCCTTCAGTTTGCCAATCACCCCGGGAGCTTTTGGCCACATGGCGTAGCTGGCTGCTCTCCGTGCCAGCACCAGCCTGGAGACAGCAAGGCCAGAGCCGGAGGAGGGCGGGGGGCGGGTGGGGGGCTCCTGGTCTCTGGGAGATGCTAGTCCTACTCCCCCTGCCCCCCCACCCCGAACCACCTCCACTCGTCTCCCACTGGACCTTCCGTCGCCGCCCTAAAGAGGCGCCCCTCTTGTTTCAGGGCTCAGTTTGGCCACGAGGCAAGGCACCCCCTGAGACGCCTGTGTTTGCGGCAGGTATAACCTAGCAGAGAAGTACTGAGTCCGCGGCAGAAGGGAGATCTCCGACTGCTGGGCTCTGGCTGTGACACCCTAGGTGGGCTCTGGGGGAGACGGTCCCCTGTGGAGGAAAAATACAGGCCAGCCTCAGGAGGCGCCAGGGAGGAAGGTCCCAAGGGAGGAGAGTGGCCACCCACCAAGCAAGCCGGAGAGGCTCGGCAAAGCCAGGGAAGTAGGCTACGTCGGGGGGTCACGTGACCCCACTCCTCTTTTGGCACGGGAGGTGAGTGGAAAGCCACAGCTCGAGAGCAGATGTGCTGAGTCACCCCTCATTCGGGGTGCTTCCCAGAACCCTCCCATCTGTCTCCGGGGTTCCAGATGTGTCTGAGCGGGCCGGGGGCCTCAGGCAGCGTGGCCACACACAAACACACACACACACACACACTCACACATGCATACACAGCAACACACATGTTGGTCCCTGCACCTTGAGGCACACAGATGTGATGTATGTGGGTGCACACGTGTGTGCATATTGACACATCTGCGCGTGGCTTTGCTTATGAGAATAGTGCTTTCAGGAAGCCACAGGGCCGACGGGCAGAGAGAACATTAAATTCCACTGACTGGCCATTGAGCTGGAAGTGACATCACCATGACTGTATGTATGTATGTATGCCAGGTTCCTTATCTGTAAAATGGGGGCAGATCATCTGGTCTGGATAATGCCTCCGATTTTCAAGCAGGGCTAATGTGACAACTAATATGAAGTTATTTTGTCTGCACTAGACGTCGGTATATTGCAACCAGGCAGCCAGAACGTTAGATGACTCGGTGACAAACTCTGCTTCCTTCCTTGCCGTTGATCATGAAATCCTTCACTCCTTCAAGGCCAGGTGGTGTGGGGTTCTGAGATCGAGCCTCCAGAGAGATCGACCCTCCTGGTGAGATCCAATGCCACCCTTCCATGCAAGGTTCAGGGTCCCTTACTCTGGAATCAGAAAAATCCTGATTGACGCCAGGCGTGGCCCTTCCCCAGCCAGACTGGACTTGCAGAAGGACTGCAGTCCTGGCTCCTTCGCCTGGCAGGAAGTGAGTGAGTGAGGGGAGCTTCAGATAGCAGCAGGAATGATGCATCGACAGGGAGTGCTTCTGTGGAGAACAGGGCTGGGCCACATCTGTGCACGCTCATCTGAGTTCCAGGCACCTATGCTGTGGCCATCGGAAGCAGATGTTGTTCACCTTATTCTCCTCCTGGTACAGGTGAGAGCGCTAAACACCCATGCCACATGATCAGTGAAAGGCAGGAGAGGGGGAGGGTGGTTGATGATTGACTGATTGATGAGGGAGTATCCACCCCATTCAAGACAGGGATTGAATCCGTTCATTTATTTATTTATTTTGCTTTAAAAAAAATTTATTGAATCACCGTGAGATAATTACAAGCGTTCTTGTTTGGGTTACAATCTCACAATGATCCAACACCCATCCCTCCACCATTGCACATTCCACACCACCGATATGCCAGGTCTACCCCCCCACCCCGCCCTTTCCCACCCTCCCCTGCCTCCATGGCAGACAATATTCCCCACACTCTCTCTCTACTGTTGGGCATTATGGCTTGCAACACAGGCACTGAGAGGTCATCATGTTTGGTCTGTTATCTACTTTCGGCACACATCTCCCATCCCAGCTGGTTCCTCCAGCCATCATTTTCTTACTGATCCCTCCTCTATTCCATCTGCCTTCTCCCCTCCGCTCATGAAGCAGTCTTCCAGCTATGGGGCAATCCCCCTGGCCCTCGCCTCTACTGTCCTTGGGTGTCAGCCTCGTGTGATGTTATTCTATACCCCACAAATGAGTGCAGTCCGATTGAATCAGTTAAAAGCTGGCTCTAGGTCTCAAGACCGCAGGGCGGCCGCAGAGTCGGGCCTTCCCTCCCCGGCTCCCCGCCCACTCTTGATTTGAATGTCACGCCCACAACCTGCCTTCGGGTGCCATCTTAGCACACCAACAGCCCTGGTTCAGAAACTCCCAGTTGAATCCCAAAATGGATCCCTAAAGAGATGTCTCTGGAGCCCAATCATCTACAATCTTAGAATTCCAGAAGTGCCCGGCTGCTTTTGCGGCCACGTGACCTCTCATGATATTAAAAATGAGCACTGGAGCACTGTCATCCCATTGTTCATGGATTTGCTCAAGTGGACACCAGTAACGTCTCCATTGTGAGACTTGTTGTTATTGTTTTTTGGCATACCAAATACACCACGGGGAGCTTGCCGGGCTCTGCCGTGCGGGCGGGATATTCTCGGTATAGCTTGTCAGGCTCTCCAAGAGGGACAGAGGAATTGAACCCGGGTTGGCTGCGTGCAAGGCAAACGCCCTACCCGCTGTGCTATGAGCAATGGAAAATAAATGATCTAGCATCTTCCCCTGGCAAGCAGGCTCGAATGATGGTGGAAAAATTTGAGCAAAATATAATGCCCCTAAGTAGAGAGTATCTGGGAAATTGTCTGCTGTGGAAGTAGGGTGAGGACTGAGACGGGGGTGGGGAACAATGGGGACATTGGTGGTGGAAAATTTGCACTGGTGGAGGGATGGGTGTTTAATCATTGTATGACTGAATCTCAAATATGAAAGCTTTGTAACTGTATTTATTGAATCACAGTGATCCAATAAAAAAAAAAAAAGCTGATTCAGATGCTTGTATGACCCCTTACTCTGAGAACACCCTTTGAACTTCAGTTTCCTCATTATTAAATAAGCAAATCGTGGTAGCTAGCCTCTTGGAGACGTGAGAGGATGAAATGAGTTAAACATGCATAAACTTGCTGCCGGGCACCACGTGAGCAGTCAATAAATGTCAACCAACGTTGTCTATGTTAGGATTTCTTCGAGCGTTAACTCGGGCGGGCTGATTCCCAAGCTCACATTCTACGGAGACTCCTTCCGACTTTTCTTACTGGCTCTGGATTCAGGGTTCCTGAGCTGAGCCGTTAACACGTATTCAACAGGCAAGGATGGATGGCGAAATGGGTGACGGAGGGAAGGAGGGCGTTAGTTAGTCAAAGATGCAGCAGGGAATTAAGGTGGAGCCTCTCGTGTGGAATTTGGAAAGGGGAAACTCCTATTCCACAGGAAATGAAATTCATCACCCGTGTTTACTCATCTGAGTGGCCCTAGAAATGTGCCTTCCTTCACAGCCAAATGCTCGGTTTCCGATCGGAAGAGAAACAACCAACCTCTGGCCCTCCCGGACACTCCTAAACACGGGGCCTCTCACCCCATTTCTTTGCTTCTTCATTGGCACCTAACACCTTCCCCTCCCCCAGCCCATGCTGTGAATCTCATGGCCGTAGCTCATGCTAGTAAAAACCTTTCCCGCTTGGCTAATGTGGCATTTGTTTGGTAATATGCAGGAGAGAGCATTAAAAATAAATCCAGAAATGGCATCTTATAAATTTGGATTTTCTGTTCCCATAATTTATAGGAGTTCATGTTGGAGAGCACTGTCTTATGCATAAATACAATTTCTTTGTGAGCTGATGATGGAATTTATATCAAAGGAGGTCGAACATATACTTCATGAACTCAGCATCCGCTATTATAAGCTATTTCATGTATAACTGGAGACAAATGATCTCTCCCCCTGTTTGTCTTAACTTAAAATTCAGTTGGTTTGCTTGAATTCATTTCCAAGGCGCGGGAGTGGGGGAAGGGAGCCCAAGATTTATACACCTTTAATATAATCAATTCTAAACATATCTTTAGACAAATCATTTAAAAATCCATGCATCGCGAAACACCTCTATTAATTTCAGGATACGCAATTTGGTGAATTTTTATGTCATTGTGGGTTTGCCTGTTTAAGAATGAAAAAAAAATTCCATCCTCGCTTGCCTTCCCCCTCAGAAAGAAATTTTAACAGAACATTTTGAAATAAAATCCCCCAGGGAAACGATCCCCCTTAGACAATTAAACTGGGAGAAGGTCCCCTGAGGGCAGACTAAAAAGAAAAAAAATCTGTAAAAATAATTGCTGTGCTGGGTTTCTGCTGTGTTTGGCTGGGTGTAAAGGAAGCTGGTGGGCTGTGTGTACCCGCCTGAAACACACACACACACACACACACACACACACACGAGCCTGTCCCTGTACAGAGTGGCTGGGACCGCCCTGTGTAACCGCCTGGCCATGCTTGGGGCCTCCTGGGCCAGAAGGGTGATTGGGAGCCTGTAGCAATATAAAATAACAATCAGGTCATTTACAAGGTTCTGTCAAATATTAACCTTCTCTCCCATTCTCCCCCAGCCCCTCAGAGCCCTAATGTGAACCAGGCCGGCTCCACATGACTTTACAATATTCGGGGACGAGGAGGGGCGGGGGGCGGTGGGGAGAGAGGTCCACACTTGCTAGAACTATTTTAAGGGGTTGTGTTTATCCCGATATAATGATGTGGGTTGTGTGTGTGTGTGTATGTGTGTGTGTGTTTTAATATTGGGTTAAGTGCCAGAAAGATTGTTTAATTTCTCCCCTCTTCCTGAGGGGAAACTCAAAGATTAATTCATGCCCCCCAAAAGGGGGCTGGGCGGTGGGTTGCTTTTGCCCTGCAGATAACAAAATCGCCGGAGCTGCGGTCAGAGATGTAGGAAACTGTGGTTTGGGGCCAGGTGGAGGCGAGTGTATTGGCACAACGGACTCTGCTTCGGGTCTTGTCTGCATCGGGGAGCAGCCTTGGACAGTCCTGGGGCGCCGGGGGGGGGGGATGCCAGTTTCCAGAGGTTCTTAGACGCTGGGGATTTGTGCTTCCTTGGAACCGAGTGACCCCGTTGTCTGTAGCACTTGGAGAGATGCTAGGCCTGACGTGGTCTCGGCTTGCTCACGTGTTCTATCTTTAGCAAGCGTGGCGGGGGCTCCCTGGGTTAGTCAAACCCGGACCCTCCCTGCAGGCCACGGGGTGGAGACCGGGAGTGTCTTGTGTCCGAGAAGGAAGATGCGTTTGCCCGGAGCCGACACAGGGAGCTAGGACAGCTCTCTGCCCTGTTCTAGGGGACCCAGTAGTCCGTTCCAGGAGTGGGGGGGGGGTCATCGCTTGGAGTCTTTGTCTTCAAACGCCCTTCAAGGTGTCAGGGGTGCCTGAAGGACCCCATGGGGACTGAGTTTGGTTTTCTGTCATCTATGCTTACAAGCTCATTCCTGAGGAAGCGCCTGTCCTTGTGGGGCTGAGGTTTGCTCCTTCTCTCTCTCCCTCCTCATCAGTGGTTTCTTCCCCCTCGAAAGCCTGAGGAAGACGTTGGGAGCATCAGAGCACCTTGCAACTGGGAAAAGTACCCAAGCAAAGATTCCCGAAGCAACCACTACAAAGCGGGTCTCTCTCTCTCTCTCTTTCTGTCTCTGTCTCTCTCTCTTTCTCTCTCTCTCTGTCTCTCTCTCTCTCTTTCTGTCTCTGTCTCTATCTCTCCTCTCTCTCTGTCTCTCTGTCTCTCTCTCTTTCTCTCTCTCTCTGTCTCTCTCTCTCTTTCTGTCTCTGTCTCTATCTCTTCTCTCTCTCTCTCTCAATGGTATTGTCAGGACTTGTTGGAAGCAGAGGTGACATTTCTTGTCAGCCACAACACTCCATCTCACAGTTTCTCTGCTTGGACCGGATTCCTTCCTTTGCCGAGCCACGACGGGTTGAGCGCGCCAGATCCCTCAGCAAATAGACTGTTCGAATAAACAACTCTGCTCACATCCTGGGGTGGCACTTGAACATGAGGACCAGCCCATGTCGTCAGGAGAGCCGGCTTTACCAGCGGGGCTGTTATTTTAACAATAGGTTACCAGATCCATCGGGCAATCTGACTAAAAGCCCACATTTATTTCCCTAATTTTATAAACATTTAATAGGTCCTTATTAAACACATCAGCCAGCATGATTTAATAACACAATCAGTCTAGAAGTTTAAGAAAATTGAAAACAGGATTTCAATGTAATGCAGCCACAATTACTGGAGATTATAGAGAATCACTCCCATATGTCTCCAGTGGAGAGCTGCTAATCTCTGTTTGCGTGGAGGTGATTTCCTCTGGAACCCTGCCCGGCCCTCAACAGCACCAGCACTGAACAAATTAGATTTGAAAGTCCCCAATTTTATGACTAAGGTAATATACTCTGCAAATGGAGAGAGAAACACTGAGGTCCTATTTTCACCGCTTCTCAGACGCTGGACAAAGACCCCGATGGCACTGGATTTGACTCCCCCGCCAACGTGGTCATCGGTGGGAAGGGGACAGGGTGGGGTTGGGCGTCTTTCACACATTTCTCACACTCCCGTCCGACCACAGGACCCAGGAGCTGACACCAGGGTTCCGTGGGTGACAACAGATCTGAGGAATGTGCTGCAATTAGACCTGAAGGGCAGCGCCCCCACCCTGGGGGTGGGGGGGTCTGAGGGTGACACTCAACCCCTTTCCTTTAGAGCCTGCACCTTGTCCCTTGCCCTCTGCTCATGGGTCCCTCTCTTATTCTCAAGGAGAGCCTACCTCTCTGAGAACGAGGCCATATGCTTCTCTCTTAGGAAGCTTCTAGAAAAGGGGGGCGGCGGGGTGGGGGGAGATGGGCTCTTTGCCAGGAAGCAGAATTTCCTGACTTGGGGCAGAAGAGCAAGGGCAGTCGGCTGATAACTCAAGTTCGAGGGACAAAGCGAAGTCGGTTTCCAGTTGCTCCCGGTGGGATTGGAACTCTGATGTCTGATGTTCTCTCCCCGATCCATCCTCACTGCTTCTTGGAGCTTGCTTCCAGCCGCATCCAGGATGGCGCTTCCCTGCTGTCTTCCTGCTCAGTCTCAGTGTCCCAGTTTTAGGCCGTTTGTTTCTTCCTGGTCTATTTCCCTTTCTTCTGTTCTGCAGTTCTCTTGACACCGGAGTATACAGAAGCAGCCAGAGAAAGCAGTTCCGAAGAAGAATTTGGAGTAAGGAGGGGAAATGGTGGGAACCTTGCAGAGAACAGGAAGAAAACAATACTTTAGAGCTCCTGGGTTAATTTTTAAAAAATTTTTATTTATTAATTTCTTGGCCTTTTGGATCACACCCAGCAATGCTCCAAGGTGACTCCTGGTGCTGCCCTTGGAACCACTCCCACTGGGGCTCGGGGAAGCATACGAGATACTGAGGATCAAAACCTGGTTGGCCTCATGCAAGGCAAACACCCTCCCTGCTGTTCTAGCACTCAAGCCCCTAATTTTTGCTTCTTACCTCTTACCACCCAGGCCCCGAGCTGAGCACCTTCCTTATCTTTGCCCTTCATTTGCATCCTCCCCACGCGTGCTGGCAGGTACGTTCATCCTAAGTGATCTCTTCCTGTACCCACGTCAGCGGTTAAGCAAAGTTGGCCAGCTAGCTGGTGCCACCCGGGAGTTACACCCAGGCATGGCGGGTACAGAAACATCATCTACAATGTTCCGATAGAGAAAGCAATCAGCCACCTGAGGAATGGAAGGAGGAAATTCACAGGTGAGTTTCTTTTGCGAAGCAGTGTTTGTTTGGCCTTCACTGCCCTCTTCCCAAAAGAGAATGAAAACATTTAATTGTCCAGCTTATGTCCACATGCCTCTGTCCTACTACACACACATACACACACACACACACACACACACGCGCGCGCGCGCGCGCGCACACACACGCACACACACATGCACACACACGCACGCGCGCACACACACGCACACACATGCACACACGCGCGCACACACATGCACACACACACGCACACACATGCACACACATATGCACACACGCACACACACATGCACACACGCACACACACACGCACACACATGCACACACACACATGCACACACACGCACACACACACCACGCACACACACGCACACACACACCACGCACACACACGCACACACACACCACGCACACACACACACACACACACACACTGCAATGGACAGGTCCAAAGAAGTGCATGGTTATCCAGGAAGGTTCACTTTGCTGAATATTCCGAGTGGGGCAGAATTGAATCACGCAGGCAACCATCCACGGTCCACCCTAGCCAGGGGCTTGGTTGGCACCAGAGTGGGGTGTGGGGCACCCAGATTTCCTCTCGCTCTTTGCTTATAATCTGGAGCCTTTGGTTCCCGCAGCACGATGTGGAGACTCCGCAAAAACCGTGATGGCCACTGGGGACTTTGTGTCCCTGCGGACGGAAGACCATCCCTGGGGACAGTTGATCAGGACATAAGCTTTTCAGGTGTCCTTCCCAGCCCCCGTGGGAGGCGGCCATTGGAGGGTCTGGTCTGGTGGCATTTCTAACACCAACTGCATTTACGGTCACCAGAGCACAGAGAAAACCGTCAACTTGAGTCCCCCTGTGCCCAAACTCTAAAGAGACCCTGAAATGCAGTTGCGGGAGTGCATAAGTGACATCTCTATTTATTAACACGTAACTGACCACGAGCGACTCAAAGGACCTTTAGAGGCAAGGAACACAGCAGCCTGGGGAGTTTGCAGCATTTTTTTCTTTTCCTTTAGTTTTTGAGCCACACCTGGTGATGCTCAAAGGTTACTCCTAGTGGTGCTCAGGGGACCATATAGGATGCTGGGAATTGAATCCAGGGTCAGCTACATGCAAGGCAAGTGCCCTACTCGCTAGACGATTGCACTGACCCCCTCTTTTGCAGCTTTTAAAAAGAAAAGCAAATGACTGCTGTGGATCTGCCGGAAATAAAAATCCAACTAAATAAACTTTAGGGCAAGCTATTCCTTTGCTAACAATGCTGTCCTGAGGATATTCCCATCCCATCATTGAATACTCTGCATTATCCAAATTCTCTCAGACAGGCTGCCCACTTGACCTGGGTTGATTTTAGTTCTACAGAGCAATTAATTTTACACTGTAGAATTTAAATAAGTCAATGTATGAGCCTCCCCCTGCACCCCCTCCCCGTCCCTGTCCTTGAAGTCTAACTCCCACCCTCCGATTGTGAACCATTAGCTCTGTCTCCTGGGCCAAGTTCACTGCATCTCTCTGCAGATCAATGTGTAAAATCAGGACATTCCAAAAGGAGAGGAAGAGGAGAAAGAGAAGGGGAGAGAGAGAGAGAGAGAGAGAGAGAGAGAGAGAGAGAGAGAGAGAGAGAGAGAGAGAGAGAGAGAGAGAGGAGGGAAGTGCCTGCCATAGAAGCAGGCTGGGGGAGGAGGGAGGGGGAGAGAAACTGGGGTCATTGGTGGCGGGAAATGTACACTGGTGGAAGGATGGGTGCTAGATCATTGTATGACTGAAACCCCAATCCTGCACAGCTTCATAACTGTATATTTCTCAGGGTGACTCAAAAATAAAAATTAAAAAAATATATAACAACAGCTGAAAAAGTAAAACTAAATAAAATTGAGACCCTCAAAGGAAACAGTCTCTTGAGATGAGGAGGATGTGTCACTCCTTGTGAGTGTGGAGTTTCTGGGAGGCTTAAAGAGACTGAGGTACAGTTGCTGACACAGCTAACACCCCCATAAAATGCCATGGTGTTACCTGTCATTATCTCATCATGTGTATAGCTGCTACTCCCAGAGATTTTCCATCGCAATTGTGCGAAATGCAGGCACGATGGAATTGACTGTCTTGGCTGTTTCTTGGAGTAGGGGGCAGTGGTATTAAGTATATACAAACTATTGTACTCCCATTTATACCACCCGGACCCAGAACTCTTTCTTCTTCTTCTTATTCACGAATCACAAAATCCCGTTAATCACCGATTTCTCGGGCGGGCTCAGTAACATCTCATTTCTTCCTTTCCCTGAGATCTTAGAAGTCTGTCTCGACTCGGCCCTCCTAACGATGTTGCACTGGGGGCTCTTCAGGGTCAGGGGAATGAGATCCAGCTTGTTACTGGATTTTGCATATGAATACACCATGGGAAGCTTGCAAGGCTGTCCCATGCTTCTTCTTATTATTATTGTTATTATTTTGCTTTTTGGGTCATACCTGGCGATGCACAGGGGTTACTCCTGGCTCTGCACTCAGGATTACTCGTGGCAGTACTTGGGGGACCATATGGGATGCTGGGACTCGAACCCAGGTTGAATGCATGAAGACAAATGCCCTACCCGCTATGCTATGGCTCCGGCCCCCAGAACCAGGACTTTTTCATCCTGCAAATCAGCAATTCTTCCCAGTGACCACTTACTCCGCAGTCTTCCTCTGCTCACCCCTTGACAACCAGAATCCTGTGTTCTTTCTTTATGGCTTTGACAGCTCAAGGTACTTCACATAAGTGGAATGTGGTCATATTTGTCTTTTTTATGGCTGTATATTCCACTTAGCAGAAAGTCCTTAAGACTCATCATGTTGCAGAATAAGTTGGAATTTCCTTTCTTTCAAATGTTGAATCATATCCCATCGCGTCTATAAAAACCAGCTTTGGGTCGCTCATCAGGTGACAGATGGGCTTCTTCCATGTGTTAGCTACTCTCATTAATGCTGCTGTAAACACACCTCTTTGAGTCTTGATTTTCAGTCACATCGGACATGGATACAGAGTTGGAATTGGCTGGGTCATTTGGCAGCTCTACTTCCAATGAGTTTTTATTTTTTTAGGAATAGCTACAAAGAGTCTTTGGTTCTTGTTGTTGTTTGGTTTTGATTTCTGGGCCACACCTGGCTCTGCTCAGGGCTTACTCCTGGCTTTGTGCTCAAGGATCACCCCCCCCCCACCAGTGGGGCTCAGGGGACCATATGGGGTGCATATGGGTTGGCCGTCTGCAAAACAAGTGCCCTGCCTTCTGACGACATTGATTTTTAGAGTCTACAACAGTTATATTCCACTATCAGGATACAGGTTTGTTTGTTTGTTTGTTTTTTCTTTTTTGGGTCACACCCGGCGATGCACAGGGGTTACTCCTGGCTCTGAACTCAGGAATTACTCCTGGCGGTGCTCAGAGGACCATATGGGATGCTGGGAATAGAAACCAGGTTGGCCGTGTGCAAGGCAAATGCTCTACCAGCTGTGCTATTGCTCCAGCCACAGAATACAGGTTTTAATTTCTTCACACCACTCCTATACCTACTGCCTTATTGTTTTGACGGTTCTTGACTCAACTGGTAAAAGTGGTAGAGGTAAACCCCATTTGGGGAAATTTTGCCTTATCCCACTTTGCATTTTATATAAAAAAAAAACTAACAAAAAAACCACACAAGCAATTGTTTTTGCTAATCCAAAGAAATCCTTCAAGGAGAATCAGGACAGCAGGGACGGCCCTTGCCTTGCATGTAACCTACCAGGTTTGATCCCCAGCTCTACCGAGGGTCCCCTGGACTCCGCCAGGCGTAAGCCCCCAACAGAGCAGGGTGTGACCCCCTAATCTCCCTCCACCGCATGAAAAATAAAATCATTAGAGGATTTCTACTTGCAAACGTCCATAAAGCACAGAGCCCTGGTTCTGGCTGGCTGGCGGCTCTGTCGAGCCAAGCCCCATTCTGCAGGTGAAACTACTTAGCACCGAGGCGTGGTTGCACCTGTGAAGAGCGGGTTTCCACAGGCAGATGCGTGTCATCACAGCACCTTGGCACGTCCCCAAGGCAAGCACTGTTTTCTGGATTTGGTGGCCATCTGGGCCCAGGTTGTTGAGAAAAATAAAAGAAGTTGTCCTAGAAACGAGCTCATGGCTTCCCTCTTTTCCTCCTGCCCCTTTGGCTGACGGGGGCGTTTGCAGGAGCGTCTTCCTCGGGGCTGGATCTCATCCCATCGCCTTTTCCATTTCATCTCACTGGTATTGAGTGTTCAATGGTGGCTGGGGCACTCTTCACCGTCTGTGTGTTTTCTATCGACAGGGCCTGTACAAGCCCTGGGCCTGTTTGTGAAATAGGGCTGTTTCTTCGGTTGTTGGGTTACAGGGAAGGTGTTTGATAAAGATACCGACAGAAATGCATCTTGTGGAGGAAGTTTTCTTTTTCTTTGCTCAAGGAAAAGAAAATTTGGGCTGGAGTGATAGCACAGCAGGGAGGGCGTTTGCCTTGCATGCGGCCGACCCGGGTTCGATTCCCAGCATCCCATAGGGTCCCCCAGCACCGTCAGGAGTAATTCCTGAGTGCAGAGCCAGGAGTAACTCCTGAGCATCACTGGGTGTGACCCCCAAAAAGCAAAAAAATAGTTATTAAAGGAAATATTTCAAACAAGGAGGCAAGCAGGAACTCTAGAGGTAATTCTGTGTTCATGTCACATCAAGTCTCCCTGTCCCTAGTAATATGGTTTAAGTTCCAAGTGAGAGGGGATGGATGGTGAGGGCCCTACAGTCCTTATCCCCGACCCCCACCCCCCCAAAAGTCTTTCCAGAGCATAGTATTCTTAGACTCTGTCTTCTGGGGTATTCAGTGGACTATTTCTCATTTTAAAGTTTACTAAATTACTTACATTTTTATTATACATAACATGTGACTTATTAAACTTTTTTATAAATTGTTGAATCACTCGAAATTATAATATGGACATTCCTAAAAAAAAAAAACTTGGAATTGAGCTTCCATATGGCCCAGCAATTCCACTCCTGGGGAAATACCCTGAGACCCCCAAAGCACAGAGCAGAAAAGACCTCTGCGATCCTATGTTCATTGCAATGCTCTCCCAAAACCACCCAAGTGTCCAAGAACAGATGAGTGGATAGATAAATTACGGTACATCAACACAATGGAATATTTCTTGGCCGTGAGAAAAGATGAAGTCATTCAATTTGCTGCTATGTGGGTGGTTCTGTAGAGGATCCGGGTGAGGGAAATTAGCCAGAGGGGGAAGAGACTCTGAATAATCTCTCTCTTGGGTGGGATGTAAAGAAACATCCTAGGGGGATATCAAATGCAATAGACATTTGCAATAGCGGGTAGGGCGTTTGCCTTGCACGAGGCCAACCCGGGTTCAATTTCTCCATCCCTCTCGGAGAGCCTGGCAAGCTACCGAGAGTATCCTGCCTGTATGGCAGAGCCTGGCAAGCTCCCCATGGCGTATTCGATATGCCAAAACCAGTAACAACAGGTCTCACAGTGGAGATGTTACTGGTGCCCACTCGAGCAAATGGATGAACTACGGGACTGTGTGACAGTGCGACCGTGCCATTGCAATGGGCATTTGATAATGGAATAGTAGCTATTATTCAAATGCAAGAGATATTTGCTAATGCAATAGAAACAAAGAGCCTGCAGGAATAGAAACTGGCTTGTGGGAGGAAGCTCCTCAGACCCCTTAAAGGAAAGGACCTGGCTGGCCTCACATTCTGGGGAAAGGGCAACTCAGAGAAGGGATCACCAACTATAATGTAGTCGAAGGCCATGCAGGGGAAGGGTGTTGTGGGCTGAATGAGGGCTAGAGACTGAGCACAGTGGCCACTCAACACCTTTATTGCAAACCACAACAGCTAATTAGAGAGAGAGAACAGAAGGGAATGCCCTGCCACAGTGACAGGGTGGGGTGGGGGGAGATGGGATTGGGGAGAGTGGGAGGGATACTGGGTTTACTGGTGGTGGAGAATGGGCACTGGTGAAGGGATGGGTTCCCAAACTTTGTATGAGGGAAGCATAAGCACAAAAGTGTATAAATCTGTAACTGTACCCTCACAGTGATTCACTAATTAAAAATAAATAAATTAAAAAAAAAGAAAGAAAGAAAAGGACCTGGCGAGCCCAGGTGATCTCATCTGGAGAGTCTTGCCTCAGGACCCCCCCCCCCCCACCTTCCCGCTCCTTTTGGAGTTTTGACTGCTCCTTTCCTTAATGCATCACATCTGGGGGTGGCATCCTGCAAGTCCTCCTGGGGGGCGGGGGGAGTTTCCCATGTGTTATAAGTGTGGACCGAGTTGGGCCAAAGACAGAATCTACTGGAACCAGAAGGCCTCCTCGGTTCCTGGCTGGATGTCCCCAGCAGGCCCCGTGCGCGAGGGTCAGCTAGTGCTAGCCTGGATTCGCCTGTCACTTTCTCCTACCGCTGCCCTACAGGTGGGTACCTCGGGCTTCTCATCCAAACGCTGCTTCCTGTTGTTTTGCTCCTCCCCCCCACATTTTTTTTTTGTCCTGGAGGGGTGCGTTTTTTGCTGTCCCGGGACAGGGGGGGGAACAGCAAATCTTGCCCTGAAATGCAAAGTGAATCTACTTTCCAAATTCCCCGGGACCACTGTGCCATCCTTCCTGCCCCAGGAGCATCCCTAGGCTGGGGGTGTGGGGAGCCGTGAGACCTTCTGGCAGGAACCCGTGAAAACCTCATTCCTGTGGTAATTCCTTCTACGCAGCTGCCTGAGAACATCTCAAGCATTTTATTTTTGCGTCTACTCTCATCAACTGAAAATCATTTAAAGAGGGAAAATATTCCGGGACAAACTTTTCAAAGAGGTGGGTTTTTTTTTTTTTTTTAAATTCCACCTCTAACTTGAAAGCAAATTGTAACCTAAGCAAGCCCACAAAGGAGGCTTTTATGCATATCTGATGAGCTCATTTCCTTTGATTTGGGCGAGTGATGTCATTTGGACCCAGCTGTGGGCCCATGGCAAACGATTTCCCTTCCTCAGGTTTCAGCGAAGTCATTGCTGCTCCTAATGCAATTACTCTGACTGGAACCCAGCATTTTTCATGCTTCACCCCTCCTATCAGCTGATCCCTCCACACCCCCCCCCCCCTTCTCTGGAAGGCTTGAGAAGCCACCAAAAAAGCACTGAAGTCGAGAGGAGGGGAGAAAGTCACCGCAGGCTGCGACAGGTCACGTCCTTATGTGGCAGAGGTTACCTGTCATACAAGTTTCGCCTTCTCACTTCTCTAAGATCGCCAGGTCTGAGGCCCCGAACAGAAAACCCTTGGGCCCTGGGGTGCCCCATCTCTGTGGCCAGGACCAGGCAGCACGTCTGCGTGTGGCTTTCCAATGATGCCCCCCCCCCCCCAGCACCCAGAGCAGTGTGGCATTGGCCCAGGACTAGAACTTCTGGAAGTTTCCATCTCTTACCGGGAGGGTGGGAGAAGGCAGAGATCAGGCACAGCTGGTGGGGCGGCTATGTGTAGGGGGCCCCCGGCAAACACGAGAGCAGGTTGTCACGGACTCAGAAACAGTTGGGTTATCAGAGCTTGGGGCCATCAGAGCTGTTGCTAAAACCCTATTTAAACTCAGTAGAAATCAGGCTGGAGCGATAGCACAGCGGGGAGGGTGTTTGCCTTGCATGCAGCCGACCTGGGCTCAATTCCCAGAATCCCATAGGGTCCCCCAAGCACCACCAGGAGTGATTCCTGAGTGCATGAGCCAGGAGTAACCCCTGTGCATTGTCAGGTGTGACCCAAAAAGCAAAAATAAAAATAAATTTAAAAAAATTCAGTAGAAATGGTGTCACCCAGGGCTGTGCAGTTTGAGTCTCTTTATTTCACAACCCAGGGGCTCATCCTTGTCCCTAGAATTTCTGATTCTTGAGGGGAGTTGTCTGAGGGGGGGCACACACTCCCTGGAGTACTGCCGTGGTGAATTGGAGTGGCTGCGTGCGCTTCCCTTCATGACTTTAAACCTTCTGCTTTCATTTGCCAAATCAGGGTCATAATTAGAAGCTCTCCTGAAAACATGTGGTGTGGCCTGAGGGATCACGCAGGGGTTAAGTAGCGCACGCCTTGTATGTGGCTAAGCCTAGTCCGGTTGCTGGCACCACGTGGTCCCCAAGCATTGCTGGGCACCGCCCTATGGACCCCCCCTGAGCACTACCAGGGTCACCTGGATAAGAGTCGCAGCACCCTGGGGTCCAAAAGGCACCACAACCCCAGGCCCTTGAGGTGACCTGCTGGTCAGATTGGTGGAAAATCACCTGGGGTGATTATGATAATGGCCCCGGGGCCTCTGAGCTCCACTGGGGAGGCAAGAACCCCAAAAGAAGGTGGTTGTTTTTGTCAAACGGAATCTGTCCAGTGTCTGGCCTTTAAACTTTGCATGTGTCTTGTCCAAAGTGTAAGCAAGGGAACTGCTGCGATAGTATAGCGGGTTTTGCCTTGCTTGCAGCAGACCCCGGTTCAATCCCCGGCATCCCAGAGGGTCCCCTGAGCACTGCCAGGAGTGGTTCCTGAGTGCAGAGCCAGAATTGAATCCTGAATAATGCCAGGTGTGGCCCCAACGCCAATTTAAAAAAAAAAAGGCATCAGCAGGAAGACCACTTCCCTCTCGGCCTGCTGACCTTGCAGTTGGAGACGGACCTGCGGGCCAGTGGAAGTCGAGGGAAGGGACAGAGTTTTTAGGATGGGACTTGGCAGCCTTTGCTGCACCTGTTTGTCCAGGGTCCACGGCTGTCTCTGGCCCCGCCCACCCTGTCCCTGTAGGACAGGGCAGGGCACCGGCGCCAATCCTGTGTTTTTCGGTTTGTCCTCACCAGCACTCTTTCTTTCTTTTTTTTCCCATTTTAAATTCTTTTAATTGAATCACCATGAGATACATAGCTACAAAGCGGTTCATAATCAAGTTTCAGTCAATGTTCCAATAGTCATCCCTTCACTAGTGTACATTTCCCACCATCTATGTCCCCAGTATCCTTCTTGCCACCCACATCTCCAGCCTTGCTCTCTGACCCTCACTACTCTTCTCTCTCTACATTTAGACATTATGTTTTGTATTACAGATTCTGGGAAACCACCATATTTTGTCCTTTACTGACTTTCAGCACGCATCTCCCATCACAGCAATCCCTTCCAAACATCACTGTCATAGTGGTCCCTTCTCTATCCCAACTGACTTCTCCCTGAGCACTTGAGGCAGGTTTCCAACAGTGGACCAATCTTCCTGACCCTTCTCTCGACTGTCCTTGGGTATTAGTTTCTCACATTATGTTTTTGTTTAATATCCACAAATGAGTGTAATCATTCTATTTTTCCCCTCTCCTTCTGACTCATTTCACTCATTTCATTTCATTCATGTCCATCCATTTATATGTGAATTTTATGACTTCATTTTTTCTAACAGCTGCATAGTATTCCACCGTGTAGATGTTCCATAGTTTTTTTTTTAACCAGTAACCTGTTCTTGAACACATTGTTTCCAGTTTCTTGCCATTGTGAATAGTGCTGCAACAAATATCTGCAATGAATATGCAGATGTCATTCTTTTCTGTGTTTTTGAGCCTCTTGGTGGTACTCCTTCACCAGCACCCTCTTTCGATGCCCATCCTTGGGTCTTTCAAGACCCTTCCCATTCCTTTCTGGCAGACACCTCCCTCCTGACTCCAGCCCTTTTCCGGACCCCGGAGCCTCTCACTGCTACTTAGCCCTAACCTGCTTGCAGGAGAACCTGCTCCAATGCGTGTAAACATCCTTACGCACAGGAACTCTGCATCTCGTTTCTTTTTGAATCTCTCGAGTTTCTGGCACCACCTAGTACCAGTCCACAGACAAAATGTTGGTCTAGAGTACTGCGTGTGGTTTGCAGATAATTCATGCCAGACCTCGAAGCAGGACACAGAAAATAAGTTCCAGGGCCTCGTACGTAAAATGTAGCTTCCCCGGGTCGGAGCAGTAGCACAGTGGGTAAGAACGCCACTGACCTAAGTTCCATCCCTGGCACCTGGCATCTGTACCCCTGAGCACTGTCAGGAGTGATCTCTGAGTATTGCCGGGTGTGGTCCCCAAAACAAAAACCAAACAATAGTAATATAGATCCCAGGGCTGGAGCCATAGCACAGTGGGTAGAGCGTTTGCCTTGCACACCTGAGTTTTGCTGACCTGGGTTTGATTCTGAGTATCCCATAGGGTCCCCTGAGCACTGCCAGGAGTAATTCCTGAGTGCAGAGCCAGGAGAAACCCCTGAGCATCGCCGGATGTGACCCAAAAATCAAAAAAGATAGATCCCTTTCAATTTCAGGATTCTTGTGACTTGGTCACAGACCAGCTCGTGCTGGCCGTGGCTGACACCTTCCAGAAGTGACTCCTAGTGTGAATATTTAAGCAACAGATTCTTCTGCTGGGGTAGAAACCAGTGTTGCTGGGGTGGGTTCTCATCACCTCTATCACTAAGATGGTCAATATATATATATTTTTTCTTTTCGGGTCACACCTGGCAATGCACAGGGGTTCCTCCTGGCTCTGCACTCAGGAATTACTCCTGGTGGTGCTCGGGGAACCCTATGGGATGCTGGGGATCGAACCTGGGTGGGCCACGTGCAAGGCAAACGCCCTCCCCGCTGTGCTATTGCTCTAGCCCCCAGGTCAAAATATTTTGTGAGTCCTGCAGCCTTCCTGATTTCAATGGACGGGCATGAAACTCTTCAGAGCATAGAGTCTTGAGAGCCATGGGAATCCAAGTGGGGGGGTAGAGGGCTTCGGGGACAGGCTTCAGGTACATCTGGGTTCCCTGAGTGTAGCCATGAAATAAATAACAAGTCAGACGGAGTCCACACGCGCTTCTGCTGGTCATCCCTCTCACTGCCCAAACGCAGCTTCTGGGAGTGGACTCATGCCTTCAAGGGTGGGTTTCCCTAGGGGGCAGCTGCAGGGAGCCCTTTCACAGGGTCCTCGGAGCATGCCCTAAATTTCACCTCTTCCTGGTGTTCCGGATGTGGTCCTTGGGGGAGCGGGGCCGTCGCTGTGTCCAGGAACACACGTTCTACCTCTTTTTTGGCTTCCTGCTCCCTCTCTGCTACCACATGGCTAGTGATACCTCCACACGCCAACCCGTGGCCCGTGTTTCCTCTCCAGAGCTCGTGGAGGAGAGTGGCCCCAACAGAGGCATCCGGGTGCCAGTGACAGAGCCCAGACTGGCAGGAAGCAAAGCAACTCTCCTCCGATGCCAGAGGCCTTCACTTCAGACCAGCCGCTTCCAGCCCGCTCATGACCCCGGACTCTCCCCCGCCACCCGATGAGCAGCGTTGGTGAGTGGTTCTGTCTTTCCACACACAGATGGATTCAGAGGCTCTGGGTGTCACCGTTGCCGTCGTGGGTACAATCATGCGCCATATGCACAAGAATTCGGGCTATGACAGGCCAGGTCATCCCTTCTGGGTGTGCACCCACACCGGATGGCATTTGCAGGACCGCTCGCCCAGCTACACACTTCTCCGAAGGCCGCTTTGTCTGGGGTGTAGACTGTGGTCTCGTGTGCGTTCTAGGCTGGAATCCGCCCACGAAGCTTACAGACACAGAGGGAACAGAAGCTTGAGTTTGTCACGTTGCGTGTGATTTGAGAAGTCTGAGGGCATGGTCAGAAACGTTAGTCTGCCAGACCGTTGGCATCCCAGGAGTATAACAGGGAAAACGGGACCTGGGCCTTGCGACTCATGGACTTGGGTGAAGCTCTGAAGAGTCTTTGCCTTCTCCTCCAAGCGAGGAGGAAGGTCCTAAGCTCTCACTCTCTTGTCATGCAGATCACATGTGGATCTAAAGCGTGGAGGCTTTGTATGCTAGCCACCAAACGTCCCCAGCTCTCCACATGATGAGTGTTCACTAATATTCACCAGATGCCAAGGGGTGGGCTCAGCACATGGTCAAAACCTTGTCATCCTCGATGGCTAGTTTTTATTTTAAAAGATGGAATAGACTTTTCTAATGCTCTCCGACCTTCTGCTGACAGATTGTAGGGGCGGGGATTTCTAGAGAACCAGAGAAGTCCGTAGGAGTGTTCCTTTCCTGGCTAAAGACGCTTGCTTCGAACTTCCTTGTTTCCGTCCAGGCCTTTCACCCGCAGGTGATGGCACTAACGGGCAGAGAGTACCAGGCCTTTCCGATGTGTGCTGGCATGTAAGCTTGCCCTCATGAGATTCTTGCTGGGATTGAGGCGATTTGAGGTTGGCACGAGGTACCCAAGAGATAAGGCGGGCATGTGGCCTGGGTGGCACAGCAGGCCCGGCATGTGTATGTGAGGCCCTAAATTCCAATTCCTGTCACCGTGTGCCCCTGAGCACTGGTGGGACTGGGCCGAGGCCCTCCTGCTGCTGCTGCTGCTGCTGGGGGCGGCCCCCACTTCAAATATCTGGGGACGGGGGCTGGAGCGACAGCACAGCAGGGAGGGCATTTGCCTTGCATGTGGCTGACCCAGGTTCGATTCCCAACATCCCATAGGGTCCCCTGAGCACCGCCAGGAGTAATTCCTGAGTATAGTGCCAGGAGTCACCCCTGTGTAAAGCCGGGTGTGATGCAAAAAATCAAAAAACAAACAAAATATGTGTGTGGCCAGAGAGATGCTCAGAGAGCTGGTGCACAGACTTGCAGGAGCCCCCAGGTTCGATCCCTGGCACTGTGTAGTTCCCTGAGTACCACCAGAGTCACCCCCAGTGTAGACCAAAGGCAAGACACATATTCCTTTTTATTCTGCCATGTAGAGTTCAAGCAATAGCACAGCGGTTGGGCGTTCACCTTTCACGCGGTCGACCCGAGTTTGATTCCTCCGCCCCTCTCGGAGAGCCCGGCAAGCTACCGAGAGTATCCCGCCCGCACGGCAGAGCCTGGCAAGCTCCCTGTGCGTATTGGATATGCCAAAAACAGTAACAATAAGTCTCTCCATGAGAGACGTTACTGGTGCCCGCTTGAACAAATCGATGAGCAACGGGATGACAATGACAGTGACAGTAGAGTTCAAGTGTTTTAACGGGGCTACATGTTCTCAAGACTCCCAGGAGCTAAAATGCAGTGGGCGCCCTGGGCACGTGTTCGTCCTCTCTGCGTGATTCTTTGCTCCCGAGACTGCTTCTTCCTGAGTTTTTCCCTCCCACATTCGGTGTTGCTTCTGGGCCATCTCTATACCTGAGGGGGTGAAGGCCCTCCAGTTGCCCTAGGGGGGGCAAATGGGCTTTCATGAAGGACACAGTGTCCCTTGCCTGTCTCCGTGTCCCTGTTTTAAAAAGATGACCAAGAATGGTTCGGTGCCACCCAGCTGGCCGCCTTCTCACACTGACTCCCAGATTAGAAGCTCTTTGCAGGCCAGCACCAAATCTCATTTAACTTTGGCTCTTCTTTCTCCCTTCCGTGGTGCCTAGTTCAAGCTAAATCATCCAAGAGCTGCTGCTCGCATACTTGCCAAAGCTGTTTCATTCTCTGTCATAGGATGTCATGGGGCTGGAGCGATAGCACAGCAGGTAGGGCGGTAGCCTTGCACGCAGCTGACCCAGGTTTGATTCCTCCGTCCCTCTCGGAGAGCCCAGCAAGCTACCAAGAGTATCTCGCCCACATGGCAGAGCCTGGCAAGCTCCCCGTGGTGTATTGGATATGCCAAAAACAGTAACAACAAGTCTCACCATGGAGATGTTACTGGTGCCCGCTCGAGCAAATCGATGAGCAACGGGATGACAGTGATTATCTACAGTGACAGGACGTCATTATTGCAGATGAGGTTTAAATGCGAGTTACCGCGGTGCTTTGTGGGGGAAGACTGTGATGTGGTGACCATGAGAATAGGTCCCAGGTTCCTAGATCATGGATCAGTATCTACCCCCAAACCTCTGGAGCAAAGTGGAGAAAAGGGAACAGTGAGCTCTGTTTCATCTTGATGCCTCAAACTTCCTTTCCAAGGTAGCGCTTGATTAACTCGCAAATCATACCATGTGTCCAATGTCCAGGAATGGGCAGCCTCTGATGTGTGAACGGATTTAATTGTGGGCCCAGATGTTCCTTTCAGGAGTAATTTGTCTGTGGTCTGAGGAGGGGGCCCCACGCAGATCAGCTGGGAAGGAGAAAATGAGAGTGACACCTTCCAGTCCCCTGCTAGAGAGAAGGGCGGTGGAACCGTTTCTGCCACAGACACGGGTCATTTGATGGATGGACCCTGCTGTCCACTGTGTCCCTGTTCAAAGCATCCGGGAGGACCAGAGTGTGCCAAAGGGCATCAGAAAAGAATCCAGATCTGCCCCAACTACAGAAGGGCATGTTCTCTCCCGAGTGAAGACACTGGAAGCTAAGTCCTCACTCAGAGATTCCAACCCTCTGGTGTTTTATGAGGAGGATAGCATTGCCAGGTCTAGATTCTTTTCATGATGACTGACAGCTGAAAGGACCGTTAGTGGCTCTGATACTATGGATGAAACCAAACAGAAATAGATTCTCTCTCCTCACCAGTGGCTTCCTACAGGGCTGGAGTGCTGTCACCTGCGCCCTCTCCGTTTCCCAGGCCCTGGCCCTCAGCACCGCCTCCTTTCCATGCCACACAGACCCAGGCTGACTGCAGGGGGGCGGGGCTCCTCCCAGGATTCCCTGGCCAGAGTCTCACTGCTGTGGTTGGACCATTGTCCCATTTCTCCACCAATCACAATGGATCAGGGTGACAGCTCACTATTGTAACGGTGATTTTAGACTCCTGCCTGGTCTACAGGCTGCACCCCGGAAGCCCACGGGGTTTGCAGTTGGGTTGAATGGCCAACAGCTGGGATGAATGGCCAGAACTCTAGCCACAAATGGAGCTCTTCATGGCATTGCCAAATACTCTCACCCTCCCTCCCTTCTTCCCTCCCTTCCTTCCTTCCCTTCCTTCCTCCTTTCCATTCTTTTTTACTCCTCATCCGTCCATCTTTCAATTCTTCTCCCTCTTCCCACTCCTCCCTCCTTCCATCTTCCCATTATTCCTCCCTTCCTTCCATACTCCCTTTCTTCTTCCCTCCTTCCTTCCCTTCCTCCTCCTCCCTGCCTCCCTCCCTCCTTTCCTCTTTCCCTCCATCCCTCTCCTCCTCCCTCCCTTCTTTTCTTCCATCTTCCTTCCCTCCCATCCTCCCTCCCTTCCTTTCTTCCATCCTCCTTCCCTCCCATCCTCCCTCCCTTCCTTTCTCCCTCCTTTCCTCCCTCCATTCTTTTCCTTCCTCCTTCATTCCCATCCTCCCTCCCTTCCTTTCTTCCATCCTCCTTCCCTCCCATCCTCCCTCCCTTCCTTTATCCCTCCTTTCCTCCCTCCATTCTTTTCCTTCCTCCTTCATTCCCATCCTCCCTCCCTTCCTTTCTTCCATCCTCCTTCCCTCCCATCCTCCCTCCCTTCCTTTATCCCTCCTTTCCTCCCTCCATTCTTTTCCTTCCTCCTTCATTCCCATCCTCCTTTTCTCCTTCTTGTTCTGTCTTTCAATTCTCCCTATCTCTTTTCACTCCTCCCTCCCTCCTTCCATCTTCCTATCCTTTGTCCCTTCCTTCCATACTCCCTCTCTTTTCTCCTTTCTTCCTTCCTTCCTTTCTCTTCCTTCCTCCTTCCCTCCCTCCCTCCCTCCCTCCCTCCCTCCCTCCCTTCCTTCAATCTCCCTTCCTCCCTTCTGCCCTTCTTCTCTTCCTCCCTCCCTTCCTTCCGACTTCCTTTCCTCTCCCTCCATCCCTTTCTTCTACCCTTCCTCCTTTCCTCCCTCCCTCCCTCTCTCCCTTCAGCCCTTCCCTGATAAGCACGTGCAAACATGGTCTGCACTTGTGCATCCAAGGAGATGGCATTACTCTGTAGGTGTTGCAAGCTCGGCTGTGCAGATGAACCAGCAGGTGCTCATGATTCTGGAGCATTGTGGGTTTCTAGGGGGGGGACATGGAGATCCAAACCCAAATCACATTTCACAGAGCCCAGGCCCTGCCCTCCTATGCTGGTCCCAAAGGTTCTGCCTTGGGGGAATAACCCGCCCAACCTAATTGATTGATCTGTGGCCAAGGCCCCTCTGGATGGTGGACAGAGTGTGGGAGACAGATGGGGAAATGTCCCAGGCACAAAACTCTCCCTCCCACTCCACCACACACAGATAAGTCAAAGTCAGAGTCCCCTGGGTGCTGAGTGCCAAGGGGCCGCCACTCCACTGCGGTGAACGCACTTCCCTCGTCATCACGATGCCCCTGTGCCTTGATCGGTAACAACCGAAGTGGCCCTGGACCCTTGCTCCAACCCGGGGAGCACCTTTGGCAGACGACTCAGCCCTTCCGGCCTCTCCTGCTCCAGGGAGTCCCTGCGGGGGACACCGAGGCTCCAGGGGGCGCCCCCCCCCCCCCCGAGTCACTCGGCTGGTGAGCGGTGGGGTGAGAGTCGCAGCCTCCAGTTCTCACCTCTGCCCTCCTGCCTGCTGACCCCACCCCCGGGCTCAGTCCTGTGCTTGGGGCTCCGGCTCGGTGCCAGGCCTTGTCACCACTCTCGAGCACGGATTTTTCTAGCACGTTCCTTTCATAGGCTCCCTGGAATTTCACAATGCACCCACCAATCCCCTCAGCACTTCTCCCGGGCCCAACCCGCCCCCCCCCCACACACACACAGCCTCGGTGCCCAGGATGTTGAAAACCCTTGGGCTTCCCCCTCTGCCTCGCGAGTTAGCTGACAGGCATGGTGGGGGTGAACGCACTTCATGGACAGTTGGCTTTTTTTTTTCTTTTTGGTTTTTGTTTTATTTCAATGATTTAATTGAATCCCTGTGAGATAGACCCCTACAAAGCTGTTCCTGATTGGGTTTCAGCCATACAGTGTTCCAACACCCATCCCTCCCCAGTGTACATTTCCCACCAGCAGTGTCCCCAGGTTCCCTCCCATCACCCCCCACCCTCCACCCCTGCCTGCCTCTATGGCTGGCGCTTCTTTCTCTCTCCTTCCTCACCCTCCCTCTCTTGCTCTCTCTCTCCCTCTCCTTCTCTCCCTCTTTATCCCCTCTTCTCCTCCTCTCTCTCCTCTCTTCTTCTCCCCATCTCTCCCTCCCTCACCCCCCTATCTCTTCCTCTCTCCCTCTTCCTCCCTTCTTTTGGGCACTGTGGTTTGCAATTCAGATACTGAAAGGTTATCAGGTATATCCCTTTACCGACTTTTAACACTCAGTTCTTTTTTTTTCTTTTTGGGTCATACCCCGTGATGCACAGGGGTCACTCCTGGCTCTGCACTCAGAAACTACCCCTGGCGGTGCTCAGGGGACCATATGGGATGCTGGGAATCGAACCCAGGTCGGCCGCGTGCAAGGCAAATGCCCTACTCACTGTGCTATCGCTCCAGCCCCAACACTCAGTTCTTTGGATTGAAAATCTTGAGCCATGGATCTCTATGGCAGGCACTTCTCTCGTTCTCTCCTTTCTCTATTTCTCTGTCTCTTTCTCTTCTGTCTCTCTGTCTCTCTGTCTCTTTCTCTTCCTCTCTGTCTCTCTTCCTTTCTCTCTATCTCTCTCTGTCTCTGTCCCCCCGCCACCCCAGCCCTCTCTGTCTCCTTTTGGGCATTGTAGTTTGCAATACAGATACTGAAAGATTATCCAATATATCCCTTTACCCACCTTCCACCCTCAGTTCTTGTCCAGCGTGATAATTCACAGCTACTTATTGTCATCTTGGTCCCTTCTCTGTCTCTCCTGCCCTCTTTGCGTTGGTCCTTGTGGGAAGAGCCATGCGTGGACCCCCCAAGTGGGGCAGTGATGCTCCCAGCTCCTCCCCACCTCTCCTGCCCTCTGCCCTGCTCACCGCCAGTCTGAGCTCGGGACCCCCACTCTTTGAAGGCTACCCCAATGTTTTGAGCCCCCCCACAAGCTCTGATGGTGGCTTGGAGGCCCCTGCCCCAGTTGGGGTGAGGCTCTGCTCCCCTGTTCAGACAGAACCTTCTCCTTGAGAGCACAGCAGAGGCGGTCTTGGCTTCTGCTGGGCTCTGGAAGTTTCCCAGCCCACTTCAGAAGCGCCGCTCCCCACCGGAGCCACTTAAGGATACAATTCCGTTCCCCAAGTGCACGTTTATCCCGGAGTTACTTGGGAGGATGAGGCGCAGTACCTAAAGTGCCTCTCTGTTGAGGCACGGAGCGGAGGAAGCGAAACAGGCCCCGTTGCACCAGCACATTTTCCTTCAGGAACATTCGCGCTCTTAGAGGCGGCTCATTTGTTTTTACCATTTAGAATGAAATTAAGGCGGTCTCTGTGTGTCCTCAGCTATTCTTGGCTACCCTGTGCTCAGGGTGGGGATGGGGGGCGGGGGGTGGCTAGGAAGTCTCCTTGAGGGAAAGGGATCGGTTGCTTATGATTTTGTTCTGTGTTCGTTCTCCTTTGGAAATGAAAAGGCCGTTGGCTGATGAACCGGCTTAGAATAGAATAGTTCAGAGGTTTGCTTTTGTACCTTGATCGGGGTAGAACTCTTGGATCCTCTTTCCAGAGAGAATGTATTCAGTTGGGGCCCGAGAGATAGTACAGTGGGGAGGGCACTTGCTTTGGACCTGGTGGAACCCAGCATGATCCCCGGCTTCCCCTAGGGTCGCCTGAGTACCAGGAGGAGTAACTTCTGTGTGCAGAAGAGCTAAAAGTGACCCCTGAGCATTGCTGGGTGCGCCCCCTCAAAGACAGAGAGAGAGACAAAGACAGAAAGACCAAGAGAGAGAAAGACTGAGACAGAGACCAGGAGGGGGAGAGAGAGAGAGAGAAACTGGGGGAGAGAGAGAGAGACCAGGAGAGAGAGAGAGAGACAGGGGGTAGAGAGAGAGAGACCGAGCTAGAGAGAGATAGAGACCAAACGAGAGAGACTGAGCGAGAGAGAGAGAGAGAGACTGAGCGAGAGAGAGAGCTAGAGAGACCGAGCGAGAGAGAGAGCTAGAGAGACCGAGCCAGAGAGAGAGCTAGAGAGACCGAGCCAGAGAGAGAGCTAGAGAGACCGAGCCAGAGAGACCGAGAGACCCAGAGATAGAGAGAGACCGAGAGACCCAGAGAGAGAGAGTGAGGCCAAGAGACCCAGATAGAGTGAGGCCAAGAGAAATAGAGACCAAGAGATTGAGGTAGAATGAGGGGGAGGGGACAAGGAAGGGGAAGGAAGGATTGTCCAGTTGTCCAATGGCACCATCCTCTCCCCAGCTCCCCGTCAGGCGCCTTTCCCCTGCACCCTCCATTTCAGTTGACTTGTATGGGTCTCCTCTGAGATGCGCTTAACAAACACTGATACCCAGGCTGCCTTTTGACCAGCCCAGCCAGGAGCACTGCACACCGAGCCTGGCAAATCCAAAAGCGTTCAGCGGGTGACTCGGGCGTGAGCACAGACTTGGGAGCCTCTCTTCCTTGGGCCTCTGGCTCAAGTCTTGTCAGGTTGGGTGAGATGTAGTCAGGGCAGACCCGTGGCCGAGTCCCCTGCTCCCTTAGGCTACGGGGACAGGCTGTTCCTGGGGTGTCTCCACGTCTCCAGCCTTAAGAAAGTGACAGCTGGGGCTGGAGCGATAGCACAGCGGGGAGGGCGTTTGCCTTGCATGCGGCCAACCCGGGTTTGATTCCCAGCATCCCATAGGGTCCCCTGAGCACCGCCAGGAGTCATTCCTGAGTGCAGAGCCAGGAGTAACCCCTGAGCATTGCCAGGTGTGACCCAAAAAGCAAAAAGAACAAAAAAAAGGAAGTGATGGTCGCCACGTGGGGAGTTGTTTTGAGGCTCAGTGAGCGGACCCCGGACAAACAGCACTGCCCGTTTCTGCTGACCAGTTCTCACGTCCTCCTTCACCTGCTCCCCAAGCCCTGCCCCTGGGCACCAGCCCACAGTGGCGCAGCCTCTGCCCTCCGGGGCTCCAACCAGGCCACGCGGGGCTCCTGTTTGACACGGTCTCACCAAGCGCCGGCCTCAGGCACGGGGACTCTGAGAGCGGGAGGAGGTGAGACAGAAAACAGGGTCGCTTCCTAGCATTGACCGAGCAGCCAGACAGGCTGCCAGTAGCAGACGCACGGCCGTTGGACAGATGTGAGGCGGCTCCCGCGCGGCCTTCTGGTCAGCTGCCCTCCTTCGAGAGAAGAGCCCGCGGAATCGTGGGGAGAACGGGCCCCCATACAGGTCAAACCCCCTCGAGAGGAAATTCTTTTTCTTTCAATTCCACGGGTTTCAACTCTTGAAACCCTCAACCCCTCACCAGGGGCCGGAGCGAGAATCCAGCGGGGAGGGCGTTTGCTTTGCATGCAGTAAGCCCAGGTTCGATTGCCGGCATCCTACAGGGTCCCCCAAGCACCGCCAGGGGTAATTTTGAGTGCAGAGCTAGGACTGACCCCTGAGCATTGCCAAGTGTGACCCCCCCCCAAGCAAAATAACAACACCCCCCCGCCAAAATAAAAAGCCCCGGCCCAGACGAGAACTGTAATGGCCACACACAACGAAACGGCTCCTCTGCTCCTTGAAGACTATGATCCTGGAGGGCTACTACTCACTTTGGGCACCCAGCGGCTTCTTACAGAAATGCATCTAGGGGGCTGGAGCCCAGCAGGTAGGGCATTTGCCTTGCACGCAGTCGACCCGGGTTCGATTCCCAGCATCCCATATGGTTCCCTGAGCACCACCAAGGGTAATTCCTGAGTGCAGAGCCAGGAGTGACCCCTGTGCATCTCCAGGTGTGACCCAAAAAGTAAAAAATAAAAAACAGAAATGCATCTAGACTGTGAACTGAGCTACAACCCTCAGGCCGCTCGGGGAGGGGAAAGGTTTTTCTCTCTTGGCCTTGTCTTTCGGTGGCTTCTGGCAGAAATCACTCTGGACTTAATTACTAAAATATCAGAAATTCAAATCCAGAATATATAAGAGCTCATATATTCTTCATTCTCAGCAATGGAAAGCAAATGATCAAATGATGCCTTTTCAGCAGGTTTGATTTTTTGGGGGGGAAATTCTAAATAATAATAGTGAGCTCTCTGTTGAAATATTGAATGTACTCAAAGTATAGAGAGTAAAGTGAAGATCATTAGCCACTCAGGTGGGGGGGGTGGGAGGGGAGGTATATCGGGGTTCTTGGTGGTGGAACATGTGCACTGGTGAAGGGATGGGGGTTTGATCATTATATGACTGAGACTTAAACCTGAATGCTCTGTAACTTTTTTCACGGTGATTCAATAAAACAAAAATTAAAACTAAAAAAAAAAAAAGTCAAGAGCCTCAACTAGAAAAAAAAAACCATCACCAACCCTTTGGAAGCCCTTCCTGCTGAGGCCCCCTGGGCCCCCGCCTCATGCCATTCTGGGGCCGGAGTGGCAGTACAGAGCCTGGCAAATCCAGAGTACAGTATAGTACAGAGCCCCAGGACAGCAGTTTCCCGACTGCCCCCATGCACAGTTGGAACCACATCCTCTGACCTGAGGTCTTTTATTATTATTATTATTTATTTTATTGAATCACCCTGAGATACAGTTACCAAGCTTTCATGTTTGAGTTTCAATCATACAATGATCAAACATCCATCCCTCCACCAGTGCACATTCCCTACCTACCGCCAATCTCCCTAGTATACCCCCCTTTACCACCCTACCCCTGCCTCCATGGCAGACAATTTTCCCCACACCCTCTCTCCACTTTGGGGCATTCTGGTTTGCAACACAGATAGTGAGAGGTCATCATGTTTGGTCCTTTATCTACTCTCGGCACACATCTCCCATCCCAATCGATCTCTCCAACCATCATTTTCTTAGTGATCCCTTCTCTATCCCAGCTGCCTTCTCCCCCCACTCATGAGGCAGGCTACCAACCATGGGGCCATATCCCTGGCCCTTTTGTCTACTGTCCTTGGGTGTCCATCTCATGTTATATTATTTTATACTTCACAAATGAGTGCAGTCCTTCTATGTCTGTCCCCCGCTTTCTGACTTAATTTCACTTAGCATGATACTCTCCATATCTATCCACTTATAAGCAAATTTCATGACTTCATCTCTCCTAACAGCTGCATAGTATTCCACTGTGTAGATGTACCAAAGTTTCTTTAACCAGTCATCTGTTCTCGTGACTTGAAGTCTTACAACCCTATTCTGTCTTAAGAACCCCAGGGCTGTTCAGTCTTCTCTAGTTTGCTTTGCAAAATCTTCTAAACTACTCCCCTCTGCCCTCATATTACCTCTACAGAACCATTTCTCAATCTCTGGGATATTCAATCACAGTTTTAAAAAGTTTTTTTCCCCGCCCCTTTGGGGAAATTCACTGGAACAGGCCACACTTAAGCCACTCCTCTCAGCATTCTATAGAGCTGGTGTCTTGCTACTTCTAAGTGAATCATTGTTTGTTTCTAAGAGACCCCTTAGTAATTCTGAGAGACGTGGAAGAAGTAGTTGTTACAGTGAGTGCAACGGTTCAGGTTCTTGTCTGAATTGAAAGCAAAGGACTGGGGTTCATAGGGTCAAATCCAGACATGACTTGATTTAAGGGAAAAGAAAAAGGGGGGAGAAAAAAGTTGGGGAAACTTTCAGATTATGGGAGGGGTCTTCTGATGAAGGATTCCAGAGAAAGTCAGAAACCTTTCCCCTCTTTACCTTCTGAACAAAGTGTGTGCGTTGGAGGAGGGGTTTGGGCATTCCTTCATTGCGTTTAAAGAAGCTGTATTGCAAACCACAATGCCCTAAGGGAGGGGAGGAGGGAGGGGGGGAAGGGGGAAAGCAGAGTTGGGGGAGGGGGAGAGAAGAAAAGTAGAAGAAAAGTGCTTGCATTAGAAGGGGAGGGAGCTGGAGCAATAGCACAGCGGGGAGGGCATTTGCCTTGCACGTGGCCAACCCAGGTTCGATTCCCAGTATCCCATATGGTCCCCCAAGCACTGCCAGGAGCAATTCCTGAGTGCATGAGCCAGGAGTAACCCCTGTGCATCGCTGGGTGTGACCCAAAAACAAAACAAACAAACAAAAAGAAGCAGGTGGGGCAGGGGGGCAGGGGACGAGGAGAAAAACTGGGGACATTGGTGGTTGGAAATGTACACTGGCGAAGGATGGGTGTTGGAACATTGCATGACTGAAACTTTATCATGAACAATGTTGTAACTGTGTCTATCACTATGGTAAAGAAAAGAAAGGAATAATAAATATTTCTTTCTATAAAAAAAAGGATGGGCTGGTCAAGCAGGGGTGAGTGAGGATGCTGAGATGTTCATCTTCTGGTGTCTGGTCGTCTGGATTACTTGGCCTTCCAGGTTACTGGCTAGCCAAGCCCTGCCTAGGCCCACGTTTGTGGCGTTCCATGCCAAGAATTCCTTTTCTTAGGGCCATGTCCCTCTTCTGGCCCTGCCTGCTCCCCTTCTGTCCCTATCAGCAGTGCAGGGGTTACGGTGCTTTGTATGGAGCTGAGCCCAGTTTGATGCTACGTGGTCCTTGGAGTGTTTGAAAAGAGTTTGGAGGCCCCTAGGGTTCTGGCGGTGCCACTTTCTGGGTCCCCCCCCCAGAGCCACAGAGCCACGAAACAGTGAATCCTGGGACCCTCCCATTGAGCCACTGGCCTGGGGGACTAAGAGGGTCCCCCAGGCCTCCTGAGCACTGCTAGAGAAGCCCACTGTATAGATCAACAAATAATCAAGGTCAGCCTGGATTGAACTGCATGGACTACGTCCTATCTGAGCTAGCTATCAGTAAAGCTGCCGCATCTTTGGAACAGCAATTTCTTTGGTGAAATTTGGAAACCCAATTTTCTATCCCAGCTTGCATTTGAACCAGATCAGGATCTGCTGTAAGACACTAACTAATATTTGTGGCCAGCTGCCTGATAACTCTAATTCAGCTAAGACTAGAGTGTCGGTATTTTGTTTATGTGGGGGGCCACCCCAGCTGTGCTCATGGCTTGCTCTTGGCTCTGCACTCAGGGATCACTCCTGGTGGTATTTGGGGGACCCTATAGGTGCCAGGGATTGAACCTGAGTTGGTCGCATGCAAAGCAAGAGGCCCTAACCACAAAATGCCCTAATTACTGTTTTATTATTTCAACACTCTGTAAGAGTATCAATGTTTTGTTTTGTTTCTTGGGTCACACCTGACAGTGTTTAGGGGTTACTCCTGGCTTTGTGTTCAGGTGTCACTCCTGATAGGACTTGGTGGATGATGTGGGGTGCCAGGAATCGAACCCAGGTTGACTGAATGCAAGGCAAGAGCCTTACCCCCTGTACTGTCACTGTAACCCATAGAGCATCAATTTTTACTTTTTTACTATTTTGCTTTTTGAGTCCCACCCAGTGATGCTCAGGGGTTATTCCTGGCTTTGCACTCAGGAATTACTTCTGGGGGTACTCAGAGGACCATATAGGATGCCAAGGATTGAACCCCGTTGGCTGCGTGCAAGGCAAATGCCCTCCCCTCAGTATTGTCACTCCAGCCCTGAACTTCAGTTTTTAGAAACTTCCTGCATGGGTTTAATATGAACCAAAATTAAGAGTTTCAGAAATAGAAACTTTCAGTTTGCCTACCTTTGCGAAGCTGTGCTTTCTCCAGAATCTCTGTAGGTCTTAAAGTGTACGGGCATGAGGCCCCGATCAGAGACTGGCTGTGGCATTTAACTCAGCTTTTTCTAAGCTATGTGGCATTAAGCAAGTCACGGAACCTGTCTGAGCCATGGCGGTTTCTCAGGACGTCATGAGAGCACCGGCTTCCTGGAGCTGTGTGCGGAGAGGATGACTGTGACTTGTATGAGTTGTTTGGTTTTGTGCCTGGTACGGACTAGGAACTCCCTGGCCAAGAGAGTGGCAATCATCAGGCCGAGCTCATTGTCAGAGGGCTTGTTGTCTCGTAAGATGAAATTTGGCCACAGCACAGACCGACTTCACATAGCGCAGGTTTGCTGGGAGAGCAAGGAGAGCTCACGGGAGTGGGAATGATTCCTGTTTGAGTTGGGGTGCCCTTAGGTGAGGCTAAGTGCACGGCAGTCCTTACCACTGGCATTCTTATTTTACTTTTTTCCTTTTGTGTGGGGCCACACCCAACTTGCTCAGGCCTTACTCCTGGCACTGCACTCAGGGGTCACACCTGGCAGACTGAGGGGGCTGGGGATTGAACACGGGTCAGTTCCATGCAAGGCAAGTGCCCTACTCATTGGACTATCCCCCTAGCCCCAATCACGGACATTCTTTTTTTTTTTTTGCTTTTTTTTTTTTTTCAGGGGGCGGTCACACCCAACAATGTATAGGGGTTACTCCTGGCTCATGCACTCAGGAATTAACTCCTGGCGGTGCTCAGGGGACCCTATGGGATGCTGGGAATTGAACCCAGGTCGGCCACATGCAAGGCAAATGCCCTCCCCGCTGTGCTATCGCTCCAGCCCAGTCACGGACATTCTTAACAGAAAGGGACAATTTCTTCTGTGCCTGGGGGAAAAGCTGGCAGTGGGGAATGAAATTTGAGGACTTTCTGCCTCCATGCAGGTGCATTTTCAGACAGACCATGTTTGAGGGGAGATCTGCCTCTTTAGGCAGACAGACATGCAGAAGTCACGTGACCCAAACGTCCCTGGACGCAGGTTCCTGGCTCTAGCCAAGGAGGTCCGTGATGCTTCCTCCTCTGCCCTGAATTCCCTACCTTGGCTTTTCCTTTCTAATTCCTTTCTAATCTCCCCACCCGGCACCTCTGCCTCGCTGGACGGCTTTTGCCCCAGAACTCAGTGTCCTGGTTTGTACCCATTCAGCCAGCGCTGGTGTCAGTGACGCTTCTCTGAGGAGCGTTTATCACTGATCACCTGTGGTTGGAAACGCCCCGAGAGCAGAGGGGGCAGAGCACCAGCCCGCGGGTTCAGTGTCAGGATTCTCCGCGGTGTCTGCAGCAGGGATCCCTCAGCGCCCCGGTCCAGAGCCATAACCGAGGCCTCCGAGCGCCAAATCCCAGCGTTGGCAGCCGGGCCACGCAGGTTTCACGCTTGGCAGGGACCGCTCGAAGGCCTGGCGCCTGGAAGCAGGGCTTGGCCGCGAGGAGAGGTGGGACGGGCGGAGGGAGTCGGTATTTGCTGCACCTGGTGGAACTGCCCAGATGCCACGCGTTGGCCCATCTGGGGGGGCAGGAGGGGGGCGGCGGAGCCGGGATCAGGGCAGAAGAGCACGGGGACAAAGGCAGTCTGCGTCCTCGCCCGTGACAACGCCTTCAAATACTTGTACCTCTGGCACTTGGGGCTTCCGAGCGAGAGTTTGTTCACTCCTGTCAGATTTCAACAAATGTTTATTGAGCGCCTGCTAAGTGCCAAGACCTCTGTGTTGGAAGGGAGACAGTTGATGAGCGAGAACATTACAATTCACTGTGCAAACGAATGACAGAAATTTATCCGTGTGGAAATCAGGGACGCTTAACTGCCACCGTCGCCGGAGGCACTTAGGAGGCTCACCGACGGAGTTGACCTCGCTGAATTGATACGATCTTTGCCATTTTTTTTTTTTAAGTCCGGCTGTTATCTTAAATAGTGCTGACTTAGCAACGCTGCAGTTCTTGCATGTGGAAATGTGTCTTTAATTGTTCGTGTTTTCTTCCAACGTCCCGGAGTGAAAAAATTCCTCTTCTTTCATTCCTTTGGAAAAATAGAGCAGAAAATTTTAATTCATTGATCCCATTACAACCCCTAAACAACTGTCCTTAGCATTTGGGAGGTATAAAATGGGGGATGTTTAGACCATAAAAATATCTTTTGCTGTTTCTTTGTAGAGGAGATTTTATAGTCTGCAAATGCATCTGCCTCAGCCAAAAATCAGAGACCCCCGTAATCAAATGGTATTTCTTTCCTGGGTGAAACCTTCTGTTAATTAAGTATTTTTGCCGTGCCAACCAATGAGGTGTGAGAAGATTAGAAAACTATAGAGGATGAGATGAAGTGATTTACTATTTGATGTTTACAGGCATATTTGCTTAAAGGTTAGCAAATATCCTTTCACCTATGAGGAGCATTCTGTTGTCTCAGGGAGCCGTAACTAAACGGTGAGAAAGATTTTTATTTGGAGTCAATATTTTCATCTAGTGTCCTTTATGTAATGGGGTGAGGAGAGTAGAATGGAGGGGTATAAGGGGGGGGGCTACTTCAGCAGATAAATTTATCTGAAGCCAAAAATAGTCTTCAAGGTGCCCAAGTGCATGCTAGATATTATCAGATCTTAAAGCAAGAGCCATCATTATTCTGGATAATGAAAGACAACTTCCAAAATCAAGGTCACTCCGTGCATCTGCAAGAAGATCAGGAGGTTCCGCCTGGGCCATGTTGAAGAGACGGTTCCAGCAACTGGGTTCTGTTTGTTTGTTTATTTATTTATTTATTTATTTATTTATTTATTTATTTATTATTTTTTTTTTCCTTTTTGGGTCACACCCGGCCATGCACAGGGATTACTCCTGGCTCTGCACTCAGAAATTACTCCTGGTGCTCGGTGGGGCGGGGGCTGGGGCATATGGGATGCTGGGAATTGAACCCGGGTCGGCCACATGCAAGGCAAATGCCCTACTCACTGTGTTATCACTCCAGCCCCAACTGTGTTCTGTTTGGGGCGCTTATTCCACCCAAGGGGAATAAGCACCAGACCAGAGCTAGCATGTCCCTTGCTGGGGTTTTGGTGCTGGGCAGATTATGATTGCACATGTCCTTGGGTGGCCGGTCCACTTTCTAACTATTCTCTCCAAAAAAAGAATAGTACTTCCTGGAGAACATTTTGCAGAAGCCTCGCCCTGCTGCATTTAACGTATGGGATCACTTTGGATGGGGTGGGGGAAGAGGGGGGGGGTGGAGGGAACCAGGAATTCCAGGCCCTCTGCATAAACGGATACAGAAAGCCTCCGAGAGTTTGTCTGAGTGCTTGTGGCATGGAGATTCATCAGGATTTATGCGCTGTACAGTGGGAGAGGTCTGATGAGAAGTCAGCCACTGAGATGGGATGAATAATTCAGCGTGGCGATCAATCGCTCCATCCCACTTGCCATGTGGTCGCTCTCTTTACGTAATTGCAAAGTGAAAAAGAAATTGATGTCATAAATAAACAAGTGTCATTCGCTATGAAGCCGACCCTAGTGTTGGAGGGTGGATTGAATTTTCAGGGGCCATCCTTTAGCTTTCTCATACTATTAAAAATTATTAAAAAATTGAGCTCTTTGTTAAAAAAATCGAGAGAGGGGCTGGAGTGATAGCACAGTGGGGAGGGCGTTTGCCTTGCACACGGCCAACCCAGGTTCGATTCCCAGCATCCCATATAGTCCCCTGAGCACCACCAGGAGTAATTCCTGAGTGCAGAGCCAGGAGTAACCCCTGTGCATCACCGGGTGTGACCCAAAAAGCAAAAAAAAAAAAGAAATCTAGAGATCTGTTAGCCCCACTAGTTGTTTCATGCCCATGTTGAAAGAAAATTCATGCAGAAAGACAAAGACATCAAGTCTCTTTCTCAAAGACCAGCAGCTGGTCTTGCCCCAGAGAAAGCTCTTGGCTGCCCTTTGGATGGTGAGACAGGACAATTGGTGCTGGCCCCCAACAGGACACATAATTTGATACCTTTCCCGTGAGCTTTAGGAGTGGAGAGATGTGAACAAACCCTGTCCAATAGCTGCCATCCCCACACATAAATATCAGCTTGATGAAGTGAACAGTAAATAGAATCTCCTTGTCCTATTTCCGTGTCTCTTCAAAGAAAAGCAAAATATGGTCAAGGTAAACATATATATATATATATATGGCCTCATATCTTAGGCAGCACATGTCATTATTATAATTAATGTAACAATTGGCACTTGTTCATAAAGGCACAGAAAGAAAAGTATTTGTGTAGTTATTGACTTTTTCATATATATTTTTTACAGTTTTACCAATGTCTTATGTTTTCTGATCAGAAATATTGGTCTTGGAAGTGGGGGGCAAGTGGGATCACAGCCTGCAGTGCTCAGGGCTGACTCCTGTCTCTGTTCTCAGGAATCACTCCTGGCACTGCTCAGGGGACCTTATGTCATACCAGGAAAAGAACCCAGATTGATTGCATGCAAGGCAAGCACTTTACCCACGATACTATCGTGTTGGCTCAAGAAATAGTGCTCATAAAAAGGGCTAATGGAATCTTGTTTCCTGCCTCAGTGGGAAATACAAAATTCCTAAAGTTGACTGTAGCACTGTCATCCTGTTGTTCATCCATTTGCTCTAGTGGGCACCAGTAACATCTCCATGTGAGACTTTTGTTACTGTTTTGGGCATAACAAATATGCCACGGGTAGCTTGCCAGGCTCTGCTGTGCGGGCAGGATACTCTCAGGAGCTTGCCGGGCTCTCCAAGAGGGGCAGAAGAATCGAACCCGGGTCAGCCACATGCAAGGCAAAAATGCCCTACCCGCTGTGCTATCACTATGTTTTTGTTCCTTACCCTTTGATCCACCTCTTTAATGCTTCATTTTGGGGAGTTACTTGTGGGGGGCGGGGATTGACATTTCCCAAGTTCCATTCTCAGGGTCCCCTGATCACAAGACTTTGGCTGGCTGTGTGGGTCAGAGAGTTGAGTTCTAAGAGTTGAATTCTGGGCCCACCCATGTGGGGCTGCTCACCAGAAAGTCGGGACCCCCCCCCCTCGGGCCCTCAGCATTCCAGGCTTGCCCGCCAGCCCTTTGCTCTGTCTCCCCGGCCTGACGTTCTCTTGTTCAAATCGGCGTTATCGATGAACTTCATGAATCTTTGAGCATCGTATCCACCCCCATCTCCCTTTAACAGGACAGCTTTCTATCAACTAAACAATTTATCTCTGAAACTCTTTGAACTTCGTTTGAACATCACTTAGAGCCACGTCAATATTTGCCATCTGAGCCCAGAGGGGACCCCGGGGGACCCAGGTAGGCTCTCTGGGTTCTGTAGCCTCTCCACCACGTGCCCGATGGGCGTAGGACAAACCAGCCCAGACCAGGCAGGGATTATTACCGCGTGACTGAGGCCCAAAGCCGCCACCTCGGCGTTTGCACGTTCTCAGAACTGAAAACGCAGCGAGTGGTTTCTGAAGGCCGGAGAGCATTTGAAAATAAACTCTTGCGTCCTCCTTTCCCAGCTCGGAGCTGGGAATGGACAAGATCTAAGTGGGAAAGAATTAGACCTTTTGAACCCTGGGGGTGGGGGTGGGGGGTGGGGGCGGGGAGCGTAGGGAGTCTGGAAGCTTCGGATGCTTCTCATCCGGCAGGGACTGTTATCCCCGTGATGCTGGGGTTCCGGCCTCTCTCTTCCTTCATAGCGTCCAGCAAGTGGGTGCAGCTGAGTGGTATTTCATCGGAAAAAAAAAATAAGAAAAAAATTTTTTTAAAAAAGAAAAATATATATAAATAAAAAAAATCGCACTTGATTTGGCAACTGTTCTGGAGAAGAATGAATTCAGCCCGGGTTGAACTTGACAAAGCACACGGGTGCAAACAAATGCTCTGCAGCGGCCTGCAGTTGCCGTCCTAATGTCTGAAGATGATTGCTTTTGGAGAAATACAATGGTTTCGCTCAGAGGTGACAAAACAGATTCTCTTCCCCGGCGCTCTGGGTAGGGCTTCCTTTCAGGAATGGGGAAATGAATCTCTGTTTGCTTCCCGCGATCGGGGAGGGAGAGAGGGGACCTTCCTGTCAGAGCTGAACAAGCAGCGGCTGTCCGGGGCCCTGGCTGAGCAAATTGGATTCGTGGGACCCGCGCATCGACCCCTGCCCGCGACGTGGAACGGGCGCCTTTATCTGGGCCCTGTATTAGCGATGTGGGATATTGATTTTGTTTCTTGAGGACCGAGCCCAGTGATTTCTGCAACCCGAGTTAGACAATTCAGTCATCCTAAGGCCAGGGTGGCTGGTGAGGTAGGAGGCCCCGCACCCTTGGTGGTCAGGACACCGCCACCAGAGGAAGTGACAGGGTTGTTTGAAGGGCAGGAGCGGCCCTCGACATCCTCAGTCAGCTGGCTCTAGTCTCACTTGGCTCTCTCTGGCTGCCTCACTGAATAAAAACAAAACAAAACAAAAAAACCAATGAAAGCCTTTGCTGGGATGCATTTTCACAGCTCACCAGGGCCAAGCCCAGTCCGAGTGCATGGGGGTCTAGTTCTCTGTGGTGTGACGGAATGGATTTCCACCCTCCGGCCACAGTGTGTGACTGCAGGGCTCATGGCTGCCCTGTTGGTCTCTCTGACCCACCCACTGCCATGTCCCACAGACAATGGCTCCCCAAAGAAGCATCAGTTAGGGACTAGAGCGATAGCACAGCGGGTAGAGCGTTTGCCTTGCACACGGCCAACCCGGGTTCAATTCCCAGCATCCCATAGGGTCCCCCAAGCACCGCCAAGAGTCATTCTGAGTGCAAGATCAGGAGTAACCCCTGAGCATCACTGGGTGTGACCCTAAAACAAACAAAAAAAGAAGCATCAGTTAATACTTGTTGAGTTCCAGACTTGTTGGCCTTTGCCGGACAACTGAGACTTGGAGTGGTGGGGAGGCGCTCCAGTCCTTTCGGGGTGGGGGCCCTGCACTCCGGCAGACCAGGTCCCCTTTGCACCTGTGCCCACTCTCCAGGGGCTGTGTCCGGTCCAGCGCCTGAAACCAGTTGTTGGAGTTCTTGTGTGCTGACGGCATTTTGCAGTGCCACCCGCAGAGGTTCTGAGCTGCTGAAGGGAACCAGAATGTTCCTCCATCCTCTGAGCTGGAGAACAAGGACGCATTGGGCAACTAGAGGCATGTTCTAAGGGGCTGGGAGATACGCTTTGGTTTGTATTTTAAAATAGCCTCTGTGAGTGTGTGTATGTGTGTGTGCGTGCGTGTGGTGGGGGTGGTGAGATGTTTTAGATTCATAACGGAATTGAGAGGGAGGTACAGAGACTCCCCGTGTTGCCCCTGACCCCACACACAGTCTCCACGCTCTCAACATCTCCCACTCGAATGGTCCCTTTGCTGGAATCGGTGACTCACCGTGGACAGGTCATCAGCGGGGCTAGGGTCCCTGTCAGGGTCACTAGTGGGGATGCAGCGTCCCCGGGCTCAGCTCCATGGAGGGCGGTTGGAAGCTCCAAGCCCCCAAAGGGTCTGGGGCATTTACTATCCTTCTGTAAATGCCCCAGATGGCTCTGCTCCCCATCTTTCCCCATCTCCACTGGAAGTACCACCCCTTCAGACCGTTTCCTTGTTTCTGCAAGGTACTATATCTTTTTTTTCCTAGAAAAGAAAACAATTTTTTCTTTATTTTTTAATAAGTGAGTCACCATGAGGGTACAGTTACAAATTTACCCATCTTCGTGCTTGTGTTTCCCTCATGCAATGTTCGAGAACCCATCCCTCCACCAGTGTCCATTCTCCACCACCCAATGAACCCAGTATCCCTCCCACCGCCCAATCCCATCCCCACCCCCACCCCACCCCGCCTCTGTGGCAGGGTATTCCATTTTGTTCTCTCTCTTTGGGTGTTGTGGTTTGCGATAGGGGTATTGAGTGGCCATCATGTTCAGTCTCTAGTCTACTTCCAGCCTGCATCTCCCTTCCCACGCGGGATCTCCAACCACATTTTACTAGCTGTCCCCTTCTCCATCTGGGCTGCCTTTTCCCCCCGGCATGTGAGGCCAGCTTCCAAGCCATGGAGCCAACCTCCTTGTATTATATATTACTATTCTTAGGTGTTAGTCTCCTACTCTGTTATTTTATATTCCACAGATGAGTTCAATCTTTCTATGTCTGTCTCTCTTTCTGACTCATTTCACTTAGCATGAAACTTTCCATGTTGATCCACTTATGTGCAAAGTTCATGACTTCATCTTTTCTGACAGCTGCATAGTATTCCATTGTATAGATGAAAAGTACTGCATCTCCCCCAGTTGTCTTTCCCTTAGCCATCTGATGTTGAAAGCATCCATGGCTTCGCAGGCCCGAGAGCTGCTGCTTCTTGCTGGACGTGGTTTTTCTATGTCCTGGGCACCCCTTTACTGATGGGCAACTTAGTCGCTGCCATCTTCTGATAAGAGAATAGCTGCCATGAACAGTTTTGTGCAGGTGTGTGTGTTTGGGAGGGGGGTAGAAGGAGAGATACGTTTTTCAGGCTCCTGGGGAACATGATGAAAGCCAGCCCAGATGCCAGGCTCAGAGCAGGTTTAGTCATCTGTGGTTGCTGGCCTTGTCATCTTGTGCGTCGTGTATGTGGGACAGTCGACTGTCATGACTCCCTTTGATGGCCAAGTTTCGTGATTGCGTACCTAGATGTGTGTTTCATTTCTGTCATTTTATTTGGGGCTGGGGGGGGCGCGCACACCCACCAGTGCCCAGGTGTTATTCCTGACTTTGCACTCAGGGATCACTCCTGGTGGTGCTCAGGGGATGCCGGGGATTGAACCCGGGTGGGCCTTGTTCGAGGCAAGAGCCGGCCTTGCTGTCTCTGGCTCTGGCCCCGATTTCTGATTTTCATAATAATAAGTATGTGCCCTCCAGGAGACAGACTTCTGGGAGGGGGGTGGGCCCAGCAGGCAGGGCTCGGGCACCGCAGGACCAGCTGACGCTGGTGGCAGGCAAAGCCCTGTGCTGTGCTCATTTGGAGGCCCCAGACAAGCCCCAGACACGGACCTGGCATGTTCTCTGTAAAACCTGCCACCTGTGCGCTGATAAAGTGGAGCGTGGTGAAAGCTTAGTAAGTCATCCCTTAGGCACAACGAGTCAGCTACGTAAAGCTGGAACGTGATTAGGAAACCTGGAGTTTGTGACAGTTGTCAAGGGGGGAGTGATTGGACTGGAGCGATAGCATAGCGGGTAGGGCATTTGCCTTGCATGCAGCCGACCCAGGTTCAATTCCTCTGTCCGTCTTGGAGAGCCTGGCTAGCTTTACCAAGAGTATCCCGCTCGCATGGCAGAGCCTGGCAAGCTCCCCGTGTGTATTCAATATGCCTCAAAGAGTAACAAGTCTCACAATGGAGACATTACTGGTGCCCACTCGAGCAAATTGATGAACAACGGACTTTTGTTGGTTTTGTTTTATTTTTTGGGTCACACCCACCGATGCACAGGGGTTACTCCCAGCTCTGCACTCAGGAATTACTCCTGGTGGTGCTGGGGGACCCTATGGGATGCTGGGAATCGAACCCGGGTCGGCCAAGTGCAAGGTAAACACCCTCCCCCGCAGTGCTATCGCTCCAGCCCCTTGTTTTGTTTTTTGACACAAGCAGAAGACGGGTGGATTCAGGCAGCAAGAGTGACCGTTGAGAGGTAAGGGATGCCTCTTCCTGATGCCTTCTGCACTTGAAGGCCCCAGCTGTCACGTGGGAAGGGAAGGCTCAAGGAAGAGGGGCTGGAGTAGTGTTAGAAGTTTTCCGTAAACAAACGGAAAGCTGTAGGGGTGGGGGGTGGGGGGAACAAACCGAGCAGGGAATGTTCGCCTGAATCAACACCACCAGACACCCATTAGCGACAAACAGAGACAATCTGGTGTATGCAGATCTTGGGCTTTTCTTTGTCATGACCAATACTGGAGCCACGGTGGGGCTTAGAGCTGGTTGGGAGGGAGAATTCCGGAATGTTCCCAATGGTGACAGGAAATGTATGAGTCCATGGGGGGCGGGGGAAAGAAGCCTGACAGCATCCTTCTTAATTTTTTCTTTAAAAAGTAAATCAAGAAAGCGTGACTTTGGCAAAACTTTTGCCCCTGTACTCTCCTCTCTGCGTTCCCAGCTAGCTATGTAGCTGCACTCAAATGAAAGCAGCCTGACACATTGTGGCGGGTGTCCTGAAGGAATGCGGAATCCGCTGGTTCTGTCCCAGGCCCGTATGGCTAAGGACTGAATGAGTTTAACTGTCACGGATTCCTCCTGGCTCCCCCTGAGCTGTGTAGATGCCGTTTTCAAATCCAAACTAGGGGCTGGAGCGATAGCACGGCAGGTAGGGCGTTTGCCTTGCACGTGGCCAACCCGGGTTCAATTCCCAGCATCCCATAGGGTCCCCTGAGCACCTCTAGGAGTAAATCCTGAGTGCATGAGCCAGGAGTAGCCCTGTGCATCGCCAGGCGTGACCCAAAAAGCAAAAAACAAACAAACAAAAACAACAACAAAAAAACCTAAATCCAAACTACCTCCTCTATCAGAGTGTCGACCTCTCCTGCCTCAGGACTCCTTTTCACCCATGAAATTTTTCCGTGACCCCAGGTGTATAGGTAAATAATAGGGTTGTAGGTGTTCCCATGCAACGTTGACTGACAACATCCCGAAGCAGCGGTTTTTAGAACCAGATTTTCAGATTTTTAATTTTTTTTTCTATGACTCTTACCCTTTGGGGGTCTGACTCCCTCTGGGGTTGTGAGTCCCACAGTATTAAGAGCCAGGTCCTAGACAGGACCCCCCGCGGCCCCCAGTACACAGACGTGTCATAGGTCATTTCTTTCTTTTTAGTAGGTAGGTTGTGGTAGGTTTTGAAGATGCCTTAAAAAAAAAAAGACTAGCATGGATATTTGGGGGGAGGGTTGTTTGCTTGTTGTTTCTTTGGGATTTTTTTTGGGGGGGTTCACACCCAGTGATGTCAAAGAATTACCCCTGACTCTGTGCTCAGGAATTTCTCCTGGCAGTGCTCAGGGGAACCCTATAGGATGCCAGGGATCAAACCTGGGTTGGCCACATGCGAGTTAAGCGCCCTCCCTGCTGGACTCTCATTCTGGCCCCTGGATGGATGCTCTCACCAGAGGTTGTACTGTTTTTAGAAACGATTAAAAAAACTACAAACTTGCCTTTACCCCCAAGAGCTGTAGACGCAGGGCAGGCCCTCGGTGAGAAAGCCCTAACCCAGACCCGAAATTAAATTGGCTCTCCGTGTGTGTTTTCCAAAGTCCAGCTCCGTGCGGCTCCACAGAAAGCACGAAGACGCTTCTCCAGTGTGGATGCGAAGGTCATTCTCAGGACACATTTGTTGGACTTCGCTCCCTTGGCATCTGTTCAGCACCGCTAACAAAAGTCAGTTGTCTCGTACCTTCTCTGTTCCCCCACACCGCCGCCGCCCCAACACTCAGCAACAAATCCCCAGCAAATTCCACTCGCCGAGTGTCCTCCCATTAGCATAATGGTGGATTTTAATTTGGAGAAGAAGCATGTGTTTCCTATAAGAAAGTTGTTTTAGGCCTTTAACTGTCTCTGTCAAACACTTTTCTTTCTGTTTGGAGGAATAATTACAGATCAGTCCTGTTGAAACCAAAACATCAGAGAAATTGCCTGTCCCCGTGTTTCCAATTTGGTGGATGTCGGCTCAGTGAATGACAAACGTTTAGCGTGCACAGGCCAAGAAAAACACATGGAGTCGGACCGTGGCGAGCGCCGCCTTGGTTATCAGGGCTGACGGGGCTCGGCTTGTTCACTCCCCTGCCCTCCTGGGGAAGGGGCTCTCCTTCGAGAAGACCAGAACCTGTCCCGGGAACGGCAGACCCTGGGTGACACTGTGATGTGGATGATGGCTGTGATGGGTGCCATTTCCCCTACTTGGATTTATTTCATTTCTGTTGTTTGGACCACAGCTGGCGGTGCTTGGGGGTGGGGGGGTGGGAAAGGTCACCCCCCCATATGGTGGTAGGGATTAAACCTGGGACTCCCACATGAAAAGTATGCCCTCGGCCCATTGGTCTGTCTCTCTGGCTCTCGATTTCCCTCCTTTTCCTGTTTTCCATTGTGGGAGGCATATGCCCAGTTATTCTCAGGGCTCATTCATGGCTCTGTGCTCAGGGGTCTTTCCTGCTGGTGCTCGTGGGACCACTTGTGGTGCCGGGGATCAAATGGGGGTTTGCTGTGTGCAATGCAAGTACCTTAAATCTTGTACTATCTTTTCAAGCTCAAATTCCCCCTTTTCAAAGAGCAGTATTGGGTCCAAAGTGATATTGCAGCAGTTAGATCACTGCCTTGCATGTGGCTGACCCCGGTTCGATCCCCAGCATCCCATAGGGTCTTCTGAGCACCACCAGGAATAACTCCTGAGTGGAGAACCAAGAGTCAGTCCGAGCACAGCCACCTGTGGCTCAAAAACTAAAATAAAAGAGGGGTCTTCTGTTGGTCTATATACTCAGGGCTGTCATCTTGTGAGCTGGGTAGTGTCCCCTCTTTTAAAATATTTAAGCCTAGACCTTTTTCAGTCCCAGGCCTGGATCTATTTTTGTGATCGTCTTCCTGGTCTGCTGGCTAAAGAGAGAAAGCTATCATTGTGGGTGTCCCTGGGCATAGGAATCCTTTAAATGTAGGGTACATTCATGGGATCACAGACAACCATGTATGTGTGTAAAATAATTAGTAGAAGATAGAGATCCTTTCTAGAATAGAAATACAGCTTGATCCTCCAGAAACCTCTGCACGGGGAAAGGATGACAGGAAGGGAGCAGCAGGTGGATGTGGCCAGGGTCCCCAGTGGGCAGTCTGCCAGGGTGAAATGACTAAAAAAAAAACCAAAACACTGGCAGTCTTTGCTACTTCTACCAGAAGCTTCTTTCCAGTCTGCTGACCGAGTCCCATGTGACATTTCCTACCTCGGAAAGTTTCTATGGCTGAAAAAGATCACTGTCACTGTCATCCCGTTGCTCATCGATTTGCTCGAGTGGGCACCAGTAATGTCTCTCATTTTGATACTTACTGTTACTGTTTTTGGCATATCCAATACACCATGGGTAGCTTGCCAGGCTCTGCCGTGCGGGCGGGATACTCTCAGTAGCTTGTAGGGTGTTCACCTTTCACGCAGCCGAAAAAGATCAACTTGGAAAAAAAAACTCACTGGGACGTCACACTGCTGGGTCAACTATGTACATCATGGTACTGGAAACACCAGATGCAACAAGGCAGCAATGGGCTGAGTCTCCTATGAGAATCCTGAACGAAGATGTCAAGCGAAATAGTCTGTGTGACGCATATCCACTTGTGGGAAGTAGAGGGTCAGGCCAGGCAGGTCCATGCACTGTGGATGGTGTTTATCATTGGGAGAAGTTATGAGAGGAAAGGGTTAAAGGCATGATGTTTTGGGGCTGTGGAAATGTCCCGTGTCTTGTCTATGTTACATTTGTGAGAATTCATTCCTGGTACACTTTTTATAGGTATACTTTTCTTTCTTTCTTTCTTTCTTTCTTTCTTTCTTTCTTTCTTTCTTTCTTTCTTTCTTTCTTTCTTTCTTTCTTTCTTTCTTTTTTCTTTTTTTTTTTTTTTTTTTTGCTCTTTGAGTCACACCCAGCAATGCTCAGGGGTTACTCCTGGCTCTGCACTCAGGAATCACTCCTGGCAGTGCTCGGGGGACCCTATGGGATGCTGGGAATCGAACCTGGGTTGGCCACATGCAAGGCAAATGCCCTCTCCGCTGTGCTATTGCTCCAGCCCCTACACTTTTAATGAAAAGATGCGCATACACATGCGCACACACACACACATGCCATGTGCACACACACACACACACACACACACACACACACCCCACACACACAGGTTGGCTACTGAGGTACAGTAGTGGGATGGCTACTGGAAGTGTTATGAGTACTTGGGAAAAGGAAGGTGAAAAAGAAACAGGTTAGGGATTTATTGTACTTAGGGGGGTCTCTAATACAGATATGGGTGCAGATGCCCCGGCTGACACCTCCCCACACACCCTGGGGAAGATATTCAAGTACATGTATTGACATATGCTGCATCCTAGACAAACAGGGCAGTCTAGGTAGATAAAATGCATAATCCTCCTTAAGGTCTTGTGGGGAAAAAAATACTCAGTTTGTGGAAGCAATAATTTGGAAACATCCTAAAATGCCCAACGATGGAGTACTTTGTGAATTATCTTAGGTCAACACAATACTATCTTAGTCATTAGGAGCCATTTCTTTTTAAAGACTATTGTAATGGTATAGCAAAATGTCCTGGTAGGGGAGAGAAGAGGTACAAAACGTTTTACGGGACGAGAGTCAGCTCTGACTACGTAGAGAGAGGAAAGATGGCTGGAAGGAAATGGTCCAAATGGTATTGCCTGGCATGAGCTTATCTTGACTTTATTTTCTGAACTAGTTAATTTTTTAAAAAAAATCTGGAACATTATTTTTGTAGTAAAGAAGAAAATTAATTTTAAAAATATGTATTATCTTGTGTAAGAAAGGAAAATAATATATATCACAGATATTATAATTAGGAAGGGATGTTAAAAATGAATACTACTATTGACCAACCTTGACAAACAAGTTTGTCTTGTTTGCAGCCTGGAATGGTGTTCTATCTGGACTCCATATTCATCAGATATTTGCTGAATAAATTTGGTTGATGATAGATCTATCTAGGAGGGGTAGCACAGTGGATAAGGCATTTGCTTTGCACGAGGCCGACCCAGGTTCAATTCCTTCCTCCCTCTCAGAGAGCCCGGCAAGCTACCGAGAGTATCCCACCCGCATGGCAGAGCCTAGCAAGCTCCCTGTGGCATATTCGATATGCCCAAAACAGTAACAACAAGTCTCACAATGGAGACATTACTGGTGCCCGCTCGAGCAAATCGATGAGCAACGGGATGACAGTGTTACAGTGCTATGATAAATCTTAATCTATATGTATATCTTTGTATATATACATGGGACAAGGACACTTAAATTCCAGGGACAAAGATGCAAAAAGCCCAAGTATTGGCATACTACCTTGGGGGCACAAAGACATCAAGGCAACTTTGGGTCTGTAGCTGGGGTGAATTTTAACATCAAGGATGACAGCATTTAGACCATGCTTGCCCTCTGCTGAGAAAGGCTTTCTTAGAGCTTTCCACTCATTATCTCACAGTCACCTCATGATGGAAGTAATAGTATCTCCATTTTAAAAATATTTTTCCGTGCAGAGATAGTATTTTGCCCTAGATTCCCTGGCTGGTAAGTTTTCAGCCAGTATTGCTGGAACCCGTTTTTCAGTCTCTGAACCTTTCCCAACCTTCCCCCTGTCTTAGAAAGGGAAGCCAGGGCCACAAGCGATGGTGGGGAGAAGGCAGCTAGGGTGGAGAAGGGACTGCAGTGACAGTGATAGCTGGAAATGATCACTCGGGACAGGAACTGAGTGGTGAAAGGAAGGAACGAGACAAATAGGGTAACCTTCCAGCACCTGGATTGCAAACCATAATGCCCAGAAGGAAAGGGGGGCGGAGAGAGAAAGAAGGAAGAGAAGGGAGGGAGAGAAAGAGAAGAAGGGGAAGGAAGAGAGGAGGGAGGGAGAAAGGGAGAGAGAGGAGGAGAGGGAGAGGAGGCAGAGAGAGGAGAGGGAGGGAGAGAGGGAGGGAGGATAGAGAGGGAGGGAGGGAGAGGGGGAGGAGGAAGAGAGAGGAGGAGAAGGGGGAGAGAGGAGGAGAGAGAGGAGGGGAGGGAGAAGGAGAGGGAGAGAGGAGGGGAGGGAGAAGGAGAGGGAGAGAGGAGGAGAGGGAGAAGGAGAGGGAGAGAGGAGGAGAGGGAGAGGGAGGAGGAGAGGGAGAAGGAGAGAGGGAGGAGAGGGAGGAGGAGAGGGAGGGAGAGAGGGAGGAGGATAGGGAGAGAGAGGGGAGGAGAGGGAGAGGAGGAGAGAGAGAGAAAGAAAGAATCTGCCATAGAGCATAGAGGCTGGGGGAAGGGAGGCAGGAGGGAAACTGAGGCTTTGGGAGTGGGAAACGTACACTAGTGAAGGGATGGGTGTTGGAACTGTGTATAACTGAAACCCAATCATGAACAATTTTGTAACTGTGTAGCTCACAGTGATTCAAGTAAAAAGAAAGAAAACGGAGAAAGGGAAGCAAGATCCACGTGGGAAGGGTTTCTGAACTGTGCTCTATCTCAGGGGTCTCTCTAGGGGTGGGGCCGATGGGGGGCAAAACTCAGACTCACACAAAGGTCGCGGCTTCCTTCCACAAACAGCCTTTCGCCCGGTATCGCCACTGGTCAAGAGGGAACATCCCTTCTCCGTGTAATTCCACACAGGAGATCACCAGGCAGGGGCTGGGGTGTAACATGACACTCCGGGTGGAACTTTTCCCAGCCTTGTTCTGCGTTTGTTGATAGAAGCTGTCTTCTGAATTTTCTGGGTGTGAATACCAGGTTGGAGTTGCTCTGCACCCCCCTGTAATCTGGGATGCATCCCCACGCTCGCATGCACCATTCCTGCCCCGCTTCGCAGATGCTGAGGTTGCAGGCTGAGCGTCTCTGAGGGGTGCATTGAGTTTATGTAGGGGTCAAACCTGAATCCATCCAAAAAACCAGTTCTCTACCTTTCTGCCAGCGTGAATCTAGAGTGTGAGAGGCACATGGGGGATGTGAGGCGTGCATTGGCTCTCCTGCATTATATACCTGGAGGGAAAAAAAGCACACTTTAATTCTGAGCATCTAGTAGTATGACCTCTTTTGGTATATGTAAGACCACTTCCACTGTTAAAACTTAGTTTGCGTTTAAAACTAAACTTTCAGCTTTACTGAACTCTTAAAAGCCCCACACAACCTTTTATGTGTGTATATATAAATAAATAAACATACACACACACAGCACAGCACTGTAGCACTGTCGTCCCGCTGGTCATTGATTTGCTCGAGCGGGCACCACTAATGTCTCCATTGTGAGACTTGTTGTTACTGTTTTTGGCATATCAAATACACCACGGGGAGCTTAACAGGCTCTGCCATGCGGGAGGGATACTCTCGGTAGCTTGCCGGGCTCTCCGAGAGGGAGGAAGGAATTGAACCTGGGTCGGCCTCGTGCAAGGCAAACGCCCTACCCACTGTGCTAACACTCCAGTCCCATATATATATATATATCACTGTCACTGTCATCATCCCGTTTCTCATCGATCTGTTTGAGCGGGCACCAGTAATGTCTCTCATGGACTTATTGTTACTGTTTTTGGCATATCTAATATGTATGTGTGTGTGTGTGTGTATTGCCTACAAAAGGCAGACCAGAATGACACATTTGCACTCGTGGTCTACTGAATTGCAGCGTCAGGAGGTGGTGTCTATTTGGGTTGCCTTTCTCTTAGGGGATTCTGCGCTTCAAGGGCTCTCCTCTCCACATTGCAGATAAAACACTACATCACACTCTTAGGGAAAGAGACACTTTCTCCTCCAAGATGCCTCTTCAGCTGTTCCACAGCTGAAGTGCTGGGAAGACTTAAATTCCATTCTTTTTCCTGCCATGAAAAGGGAAGGGAGCAGGGGGGGGGAGGAGGGGAGGAAAGAGGGGGCGAACCAAGAAACTTGCATCTGGTTCGACGTCTTTGCCAAATTCTTCATTTAATTGTTTTGTAATTTGAAGAAAACCACAAATGACAAGATGAAATCGCTAGGAATAGAAATGTGGAATTTAATTGATCCTGTCAGGATTTCAATTCCCAAACCAGAGTAATCTGAGTCGCAGTGTGGGGACCGTCGCACAAGAAATGCATTGAAGGCTGCTGCTGAGTTTCCCCGAGCCTCCCGCCCCACCCCCCTTGATCCCACCTCCCCCCCACTCCCACCCCCACGGTTCACACAGCGTCCCCCACGTCCAGAGTTGGAGGCAAGGGTCCTGACTCTTACCCCTGTGGGTTTATTTTCCCACAGCTGGCACCGAGAACATCCCACCCCCCCAGCCCCCACCCCCGTGCCAAGCACTTCATTGAACATCCTTCAGCACAGTGAAGTCCGCCTAATGAGCAGCCTTCATTTTGTTGAGGATGTGACCCTCTCTGGAACCAGGACGCAGTTTGGTCTGTTGGGGATTATTCTGGATTTTAAGTGAGGAAGTGGATGTTGCCGTTGGCCCATCAACTTTGAGTTTGTTTGTCTGGTTCACAGCCTAGAGTGCTGTTCTATCTGTAGCCCGTATTTATCTGAATTTTTTTCTTTTCTTTTCTTTTCTTTTTCTTTTAGGGTCACACCCGGCAGTGCTCAGGGGTTACTCCTGGTTACGCAGGAGACCCTGTGGGATGCCGGGGATTGAAGCTGGGTCCACTGCGTGCAAGGCAAATGCCCTCCTCGCTGTGCTCTTGCTTTGGCCCCACTCATCTCACATTTGCTGAACAAAATTTGTTGGATGAGCAAATACACAAGAGAATGAGTCCTCATAACTGAATAGGCAAGCTTGGCCATTCTCTAGTCTCTGTTCAAGGCTTAGCAAGCCTCTAAATTTAAGTTGAACCACTTCTCTCTCTGTTCTTTAAGACTAGGGTTTTAGCTGCATGAAAAGCTAACAAAATAGGGGATTTGAGCAATAGGACAGCAGTAGGGCCATATTGCCAACCCAAGTTTGATCCCTGGCATCCCACATGGTCCTCTAGGCTCTCCAGGAGTGATTCCTGAGCACATTGGGTGTGTCCACTTCACTCAAAAAAATTATTTTTTAAGTTAACAAAGTAATTGAGATTAACACTTTTTAAAGCCGACAAGGATATCGAGATTAATATATTGCTGTCTTAGAATGGTTTAATTTACCATCCAGGACCAATCATTTCCTTTCCGCCAAACTGATTTGCAATCAGAAATCCAGGGGCCCTTTGTTCATTGCAGAGGAGTCAGTGCTGGGGACAGATGTCCTCTGGGTGTCTCCAGGCCACTTGATTGCTCTCTTTGAATGTGAACCTTGGAAAGGGAGATTAATTCCCCATCCCATTTCAAGGTACTACTTAATGAGAGTTTGCAGAAGTGATTATGCTATACAGCGAAGTTATTTAAGTCTCTTTTGCGTGGACAGATTCATAAAGTCAGAAGAGAAAAATTGTAAAGGATCACAAATGACTAAAATCACTTGTTAGGCACATGATTTATAAGTGATATTAAGAAAGTAATTTCTGCAGAAGATATTTGTGACATTTTGAAAGTATAGCACTGTCATCCTGTTGTTCATTGATTTGCTCAAGTGGGAACCAGTAATATCTCCATTGTGAGACTTGTTGTTACTGTCTTTGGCATATCGAATAAGCCACGGGGAGCTTGCCAGGTTCTTCCGTGTGGGCAGGATACTCTCAGTAGTTTGCCGGGCTCTTTGAGAAGGATGAGGAATCGAACCCAGGTTGGCCACATGCAAGACAAGTGCTGTACCCGCTATGCTATCACTTTAGTCCTTGAAAGTATATACTTCTGTATATATTCACACTCTACTTGTGTCCAGGAAATTATGTAACTCATTTAAAAATATTTTTTTATTTTTCCCTTACACTTTATATAAACTCCGTGGTTTACAAAGTTGTTCATGATGATTAGTTATAGACATTCAGTATTCCAACACAAATCCCACCACCATTACACTTTCCCCTCCACCATTTTCTACAATTTTCCCACCGCCACTTAAGCCTGTCTTCATAACACGTCCTCAATAATTTATTTTATATTGTCTGTTATCAGGGCTGGAGCGATAGCACAGTGGTAGGGCATTCGCCTTTCATGCGGCCGACCTGTGTTCGATTCCTCCGCCCCTCTCAGAGAGCCCGGCAAGCTACTGAGAGTATCTCACCCACACGGCAGAGCCTGGCAAGCTCCCCATGGCATATTAGATATGCCAAAAACAGTAACAACAAGTCTCTCAATGAGAGACATTACTGGTGCCTACTCGAACAAATCGATGAGCAAGGGATGACAGTGATAGTGACAGTGTCTGTTATCAACAATTCACTAACAGAATGATTAAAAAAATGCTTCCTTAGAAGGAGTGACTCAATTCTTAATGTGATATGCAATAATCTTAAGGCTTTTTGTCTTAAACAAACTACACTTTTTTCCTCTTTCAGAAATAGTAGAGAAAACTTTACATTGAATTACACTGAATCCCACTAATCTATATCTTGGTTTCGTCCTGATTAAAAGTATTTTTTCTCAATATGAAAATCTCTATTTTGACAGATGTCCTACTACATATTTCATAAAGTTTAACTTTAAAATACTACAGTAAGCAATACTGTTAGGAATGAGATTGTGTGATTCTGACTTGGTTACTAAAATAAATGAAAACAATGGTATCTGATATTCTTGAGTTGTCCCATAATCCTTTCCAAAGATTTTTTTACATATATATGAAAGTTCACCATGTGGATTGCATATAGTAGTGTGACTCTAGCAGTTGAAGTGAGTCAGAAATTGCAGATCCTACTCATTTGCCTGCTTTTTATTTCACCCTGTCATACCATTATATTTAGAACTGTTCCTATCAGACATGTAACAAATGCCTCCTCTCCAAGGCATTTAGAGAGGGACCAAGTGGAATCAAGCCTTTCCAGGTTGCTCCCACTCATCACCTCCTCCCTAACAGGAGAGTTCAGTGGCTTATCTTTGATAACACTTCTCTAGTATGATCGTCATCATTCAGAAGTGTCTAACCACAAAGCTACCTACCCATTGGACACCCATATCTAGAACCAAGACAAAATAATCAGGTTGTCTGTGTGACTGAAAGTCACTGCACAGACTCACAGCGGAGGCAGCCTGGTTCAGTCTTGTGAGTGGCAGAGAAAGGAAAGAGTTAAATAATCCCAAAACAGCTGGGGAGAAAGGAAACAAAGGAAAGTTCCTTTCCCCATCCCAATCCTAATTCTCACCACATCTGTAGCACTGTAGCATTGTCCCGTTGTTCATCGATTTGCTCAAGCGGCACTAGCAACATCTCCATTGTAAGACTTGTTGTTACTGTTTTTGGCATATCAAATACCCCACGGGGAGCTTGCCAGGCTCTGCCGTGTGGGCGGGATACTCTCAGTAGCTTGCCAGGCTCTCCGAGAGGGATGGAGGAATAGAACCTGGGTCGGCTGCGTGCAAGGCAAACACCCTACCCACTGTGCTATCGCTCCAGCCCCTGACCACACTGTCCTATCAAATTCCAGCCCCTGGAATTGATTTCTCAAGTCACCTCTAGAACTCACAATAAATTCTTTGTCTGAAACTCCTCTAGAACTACTTATTTTATTTTATTGTTTTGCTCGCTGCCTTAAAATGGCCCCATGCATTCAAGTGATTTCTCTTGGGAAGTTTTGAAAATAATGGGCTGATTGCTTCTGTTGACCACCCATTCTTCTGGGGTCAGCCAGTCTCCAGAAGGCTATGGATGCACCCCCATAACCTGATTCAGGGGTCTGCCTTCCGTTTTCCTGCCAACTATGATGGAGGGAGGCACAGAGAGGTCATCAGCCTAGGGATTTCTCCCTCTCCCCAATCTCTCTGGGAACCATCGCTGCATCTGAGCTGCCCAGCTTTCTTGGGGTAGACTCAAGAACCGTGCTCCCTCCTGGGATCTTCTCACGCTTCTCAGTAACAAGTTTCTGTATGAGCACATTAGATATATAATTTTTTAACTAGGATGTGGGTGGGAACCTTCCCGCAGACATCTTCCGATGACTTCAAGCCCAGCTGCCAATTATCGAAGCTTTGTTTGGAGTAGATTTAGTTACACTCTGTGTAGAAGCCAACGTTCCTTCATTATATTTTATATTCTGTAGCTTGACTTTTAATTTCCTTCAAGTTTGGTGTTTGGAAGAATCATACTCTTGGCTTCAGAAAGTTTTGCAACCCACTGATCCCTGCCTCCACCCATATACTTTCTATTGCTATTTTTTTTTCCTCTGCCAGTTACACTATATCCTGGTACTCTGGGAATCATGGATTCTGCATTTAGAAAAAAATTGGTTCCATATTTGAGACTCTTCTCTCCCTAGTGAACAATTATGTGGAGATGCTAGATTAGTGCTTCTAAAACTATAAAACGCATTAAAATCACCTGAAGACCTTGTAGAAACACATATTTCTGGATCGCATCCCAGAGTTTTTGATTTAGTATATCTGGAGTGAGTCCTAGTAGGTTGTGCTTCAAATATGTTCCACAGTAATGCTATTCTTATTGGTACCACACTTGGAGAACCACTTGTTAGCACTTGAAAGAGGAGCAACTCTTGGCATTTCCCCGATTGGTGTTACCCACATCACCAACTTTTGATCTTCTTCAACCTCTAAAATCGTGTCAGACATAATCCACCTGGCTCCGTTTCGCTGACAATCCTTGGAATTCCATTAGCAAACTCAAGTTTATAAAGAGTTGTGTTAATCAGGGCTTTTCCGCAGAAACAGACCTATAGGTTAAAAACAATAAAAAATTATTATTATTATTATGCACACATAGATGTAAGGCCTGGCCCATCTGATTGGTTCTGGAGGCTAAGTTCCAGTGATTTGCAGCTGCCAAACTGGAGTCATGCAGGCGAGCTTCTAATATTGCCCCATTTAGGGGTTCACTTGGTGGGATGAGGCCCACCCACTTTGCAGGCACAGATTGCATTCATCATTCTATTAATTCAATATTAATCTCTTACAAAATACCCCACAGCCACACCCAGTCTGGGGGAATCCCATGACACAGTGAAATTGATATAAAATTCCCCATGGCAGGAGCCATTGTTTTCCTGTCTTTGAGTTTTAAGGCTGTAATCATATGATTCTTTCTCAATAGTATTTCCTTCTTCCAGCAGCGAGTGTTGTTAAAAATTCAAGTGCATGAGATGCATAATAAGATGATGATCAAAATAAGGAGTTCTGTGTTGAGGAAAAGTAAATTTTTTTTTCTATCAGAATGAAACCAAGAATTTGGGGGCGGCGGGTGAGGGGAGGGTTGCTATAGATATTTTTAGGTTGGTTGTAGCCAATTCTATGCTGTTAAGAGAGTTCCATCTCTGTCCTTCACATGTTGCCCTATATTTTATTCTTTCCTCTTTTTTTGGCTTTGGGGGTCACACCTTACGATGCTCAGGGGTTACTACTGGCTCTGCACTCAGGAGCTACTCCTGGCATTGTTTGGGAGACCATAAGGGGTGCCAGGGATTGAACCAGTGTCAACTGCGTACAAGGCAAATGCCTTACTCACTGTATCATCACTCCGGCTCCCTATATTGTCTTAAATAGGGTACAGAAAGATGAGGTTGCTTTCAGTTTATTGTAAATTTCCTTAGCTCTCGATCTAACTTACTCTGTATATGGCCCTGTTGGATTGTGCCAACTTAAATGCTTTGTGTTTCCTTATTACAGTTTTTAAGTTTTTGTTTGTGGAGAAGGTCTGGGGGTGTTGCAAAATTATTGCGAACATGTTATGGGTGTGAAAATCATGGCCATTGGGAACATGTTATGGGTGTTAAAATCATGGCCATTGGGAACATGTTGTGGGTGTGAATATCATGGTTCAGCTGGTAGGCGGGGTGGGGGGGAGGTGACTGAGAACTGCTCTCTCTGGACGTACTTGTTTCCACTTTTCTCCCTTTGGATTTCATGGAAAGAAATCATTTATTTGGGCTTATTGTAATATACCAATCACATATATGCCAGGGTTGCTGGGAAACATGAAAATATAAGGGATGGGTCTTCCCAGTATCAAAAATGCATATGGTGGGCTTCTAGAGTAGATTCCGGTAGATGAAGGCCCAAGGCCTTCAATGGAGACTGATTTTCTAGCCACAGAGGAAAGAGACCTCAGGCTGGAGGTCAAGCATTGAGGCTGGGGTGTGGACCTGAGTCAGAAGTCACGGGAATCCATCCATACCTGTCAGGCTAGTGCTGAGAGGCCCATGGCTCAAGATCCTCAGTCTAAAGAACTGGGTGTTAAAAGTAGGTAAAGGAATATGCCTGATAACCTTTAGGTATCTGTATTGGAAACCACAGTGCCCAAAAGGAGGGAGGGAGAAGGAAAGAGGAAGGCAGGGAGAGGGAGGGGAAGAGGAAGAAGGAGGGCAAGCAGGCAGAGAGAAAGAAGTGCCAGCCATAGAGGCAGGCTGGCGGTGGGTGGGGGTGGGGGTGATGGGAGGGAAACTGGGGCCACTGATGTTGGGAAATGTACAGTGGTGGAGGAATGGGTGTTGGAACACTGCATGACTGAAACCTAATCATGAACAGCTTTATAAGGGTCTATCTCACAGTGATTCGATTCAAAAATAAAAGATTCTCAGTCCAGCCGTTCAGTTGGAAACCTGCCTTGCTACCTTCCCATCAGGTGACATTCATTCACCAGAGAGGTGTTGAGTGTGTCCTAGGCTGGGTATTGGGGATCTCAAGGGGAACACGTCACACGTGGTCCTGTGAACTTAGAACTTAACACAGCAGCAGGGAAGACCAGCCAGGAAAGATTCGTCATGAATTGTGTTTCTCGAAAGGATTAATTCGGTGTTTTTCACTGAGAACAGCAGAAACGAAACATTGCACCATTAGTTTCTTTCTGCTGTATTAAGTGAGAAGCACCAAAAGATGCAACAGCTAGTCAAGTTGAAGCTTAAAGGAGACAGAGGAAGTTAATTAGGGGAAGACCAGAGGGAGAAGGGAGTTGTTAGGAGAATGCTCTGAGCACAGGAAGCAACGGGTATGAAGAGCTGGGGGCAGAAAGGAGCTAAGGGTCGTTGGCTAGTGGATACATGGAAGGACTTTCTAATGGAAGGACTTTCTATCCATTTTCACCACTGTGCCCAGCAGGATTCTTTTTTTTTTAGTTAATTAATTAATTTATTTGCATTGAATCACCATGTGGAAAGTTACAAAGCATTCAGGTTTAAGTCCCAGTTATACAATGCTCGAACACCCATCCCTTCACCGGTGCACATATTCCACCACCAAGAATCACAGCATACCTCCCCTCCACCCCCCCACCTCCCCAGCCCCCTACCCCGCCTGTGTAACTGATAAATTTCACTTTACTTTCACTTTACTTTGATTACATTCAATATTTCAACAAAAAAATCACTATTATTGCTTGGAGTTTCTCCCCCCAAAGTCGGACCTGCTGAAAAGGAAGCTTTTGATAATTTGTTTTCCATTGCTGAGAATGAAGAGATATGAGGTCAAGCGGCCGCAATAGTGGCTGCCCAGTTTTGGATTTCTGTATTTTAGTATTTTAGTAACTAAGTCCAGAGAAATTTCTGCCAGAAATTGCATTATTGCAAGCTTGTACCTCTCTGCTACTTTATATTCCACATATGAGTGCCATCTTTCTATGTCTGCCTCTTTCTTTCTGACTCATTTCACTCAACATGATACTTTCCATGTTGATCCACTTATATGCAAATTTCATGACTTCATCTTTTCTGACAGCTGCATAGTATTTCATTGTGTAGATGTATCAAAGTTTCTTTAACCAGTCATCTGTTTTGGGGCACTCTGTTTTTTTCCAGATTGCGGCTATTGTAAACAGTGCTGCAATGAGAGATAATAAAACTTAGAGCAGAAATTAATGATATGGAAACCCAAAAGATAATCTGAAAGATCAATGAAACCAAGAGCTGGTTCTTCGAGAAAATAAACAAGTTTGATAAACCACTAGCAAGACTCACAAAGAAAAAGAGAGAGAACCCTTATAAGCTGAACTAGAAATGAAAAGGGGGACATCACAACAGAAACCAAAGAAATTCAAAAGATCATCAGAGACTATTTTGAAAATCTGTATGCCATGAAACAAGAGAACCTAGAAGAAATGGATAAATTCCTGGATTCCTATAATCTCCCAAGGCTGAACCAAGAAGACCTGGAGTACCTGAACAGTCCTATTAATATCAAGGAAATTGAAACTGTAATCAAAATTCTTCCCAAAAACAAAAGCCCAGGTCCAGACGGATTCACTAGCGAATTCTTCCAAACATTTAAAGAGGACCCATTGCCAGTTCTTCTCAAGCTTTTCCAGAAAATTGAAGAGACAGAAACCCTCCCAAACAGTTTCTATGAGGCTCACATCTCCCTAATACCAAAAGCAAACAAAGACACCACAAAAAAAGAAAACTACAGGCCAATATCCCTGATGAACACAGACGCGAAGATTCTCAACAAAATATTAGCACATAGAATTCAACAACTGATCAAAAAGATCATACACCATGACCAAGTAGGATTCATCCCAGGGATGCAAGGATGGTTTAACATCCGGAAATCAATCAACATAATCCAGCAGGGTTCTTGACTTGACTGTTTCATATAATCTTCAGAGTGAAGTGAACATGAGAGCTTTGTGTGATACAGAATCTTTTCTCATTGTACTGGGCATCTCACACCAATTATTATCAAACTTTTTGAAAAACTTTGTTCCCCAGAAGCTATGATCTCACATTTCACTTGTCTTTTTCTAGTTTTTCCTTACTAGTGGCCTCCATGGTATGGTCTATCCCAAGGTCCACTTATAATCCATTGCTTAAATATATGTGTGTATATACATATATACATTATACACACATGTGTGTATATATACATTTATATATATTTAAGCAATGAATTATAAGTGGACCTTATATCTGTATGTATATATATGTATGTATGTGTGTGTATGTTATATATTATCATGGTATCATTGTCCTCCTGTTGCTCATTAGTTTGCTCAAGAGGGCACCAGCAACGTCTCCATAGTGAGACTTGTTGTTACTGTTTTTGGCATATCGAATATGCCACAGGGAGCTTGCTAGGCTCTGTCGTGCAGCGGGATACTCTTGGTAGCTTGCCGGGCTCTCCAAGAAGGATGGAGGACTCAAATCTTGGTCGCCTCATGCAAGGCAAATGCTCTACCCACTGTGCTATCACTCCAGCCCACATTATGTATTATATGTTATATATATACTTATATATATAAATATTGTTATTTTGCCAAGTTGTTAATAATCATTTCAGGCTCACAATGTTTCAACACTGTTCCAGTGTTCCAGCATCCTTGAGCATGCTGCCAGCCTTGACTTGTTAGAGATGGCCATAACCATCTCAAGGAAATTTCTGTCCACCCCTGTTTTGTTGAAAGTATTTCTTTTTAATCACGAATGGATATTTGATCTTGTCAAAAGCTTTCTCGGCATAGATTGATGTGAGAGTCGTTTGTGTTCTTTTATTCACACACTGATGGACAATGTTTTCTAGCTATACCTGGTGCTTTAACCCTCAATATGGAGAGTATGTGTTCATTTATCTCTCCCATACCCCGGCTCCTGTGTTTTGATTCCTGCTGATTATGTCCCTTCTCCATGTACGTATCTAATACCTATAACATCACACAGTGAATAAATTCAGCAGATCTTCGCTTCCCATTATTCCCAAATCACACTTTTCTCATCTACTCCCATCTCAGGAAAAGGCACTCATTCTTGCTGTTCCTTAGGCAAAACAAACAAACACCCCCCCCCCAGAGATCCTCATCGATTTGCTTCCTTATGAGTTCACAGTCACTATATTAGCAAGTCCTATGAACTCTGTAGCACTGTAACACTGTCGTCCCATTGTTCATTGATTTGCTTGAGTGGGCACCAGTAACATATCCAGTGTGATACTTGTTGTTATTGTTTTTGGCTTACTGAATATGTCATGGGGAGCTTGCCAGGCTCTGCCGTGCGGGCAGGATACTCTCGGTGGCTTGCCAGGCTCTCCGAGAGGGATGAAGGAATCAAACCTGGGTCGGCTGCATGCAAGGCAAACGCCTTCCCTGCTGTGCTATTGCTCCTATGAACTGTGTATCACTGTCATCCAATTGCTCATCGATTTGCTCGAGTGGGCATCCAGTAGCGTCTCCATTGTAAAACTTGTTGTTACTGTTTTTGGCATATCGAACACACCACGGGTAGCTTGCCAGGCTCTGCCGTGTGGGTGAGATACTCTCCGTAGCTTGCTGGGCTCTCCACACCTATGAACTCAATACTTAAAAAAATATCTCAAATCGTTAGTGCTTTACCTCATCTCTGTTCCTCCCTCTTAATATGGGCCACTATTATCATGTGTCTGAGTAGAGGTCGCAGCTCTGCTTTCCCTTGCTCTACCTTGCCGGCCAAACTGTATCCTCCACGGAGATTGGTCGATTCTGTGGCTGGATTATCAGTCTCTAATAGCTACTTCAATGAAAGAAAATTCTTCTCATTGCCCGGTGACCTGCCTTGCTTCTCAACTCATCTCCTCCTCGTAGGGTACACTGCTTCGCATCTTTCTCTGGATGAAATTTATTACACTCATTCCCATCTCGGGGTCTTTACTGCTCCACTGTTACCAAAACTCAGTTCCTTCAGATATTTCCCTTCTGCCTCAAGGCACCTCTCAGGACTGCTCAGAGGAGAGGGACCTGGCCTTTCAGAAACTTCCCTTCCCTGCAGTCCAGAGCTGCCCAAGACTCTGCTGTCATTCTCTTCCTAGGCTCATCCCAATCTGAAATTTTTATTCATTTCAACTTTGCGGGGGGAGGTCTATTTATCTGCCTAGCTCTTCTAGAAGATTCCTTAAGGTAGCCACTTGTCTAACTCTTTGTTCCAACACCATGAAAACTGCATGGAACATGAGAGGTGGTCAGTACATGTCCAGGAAAGGAGTAGATGATTGAATTCTTGATACTTAAAATATTACAGGCAAGGCCAGTACACCGAGTCCCCACATAAGTGGACAAATGCGTGTCTGTATGGAATCTCGATCCTAATGGATGAACGTTAAGCCCATGCAACCCAGATGTGGACTGCATGTACATCATGTGATGACACAGTAGCTCACTGGAAGAGAAAAAGAACTTAGGCTCTTTTTAAAATTTTAATTGTTTTAATTGAGTTAGTGAGATACATAGTTATAAAGCAATGATCCAACACCGATCCCTCTGCCAGGGTCCATTCCTACCACCAATGATCCTGGTTTCCCTCCTGCCACCCCCTGCCTCTGTCTGTCTCTGTCTGTCTCTCCCCGTCCCCCCTCCCCCTCTCTCTATCTCTCTCTCCCTCCCCCTCCCTCACCCCCACGCCTTTGGGCATTATGGTTTGCAATACAGATACTGAGAGATCACCATGTTTGTTCTTTTACCTACTTCCAGCACACAGTTCCTGTCCAGAGTGATAATTTCCAACTATCCTTGTCATCATGGTCCCTTCTCTATCCCCATTGCCTTCACCCACAGCACTTGAGGCAGGCTTCCAACCGTGGACCAATCCTCCTGGCCCTTGTTCCTACTGTCCTTGGGTATTAGTCGCATGGTGTTTTTATTATTATTATTATTCCACAAATGAGCACAATCATTCTATGTTTTTCTCCTTCTAACTCATTTCTCTCAGCATGATACTCTCCATGTCCATCCATTTGTAAGTGAATTTCATAACTTTATTTTTCTTAACTGCTGCATAATATTCCACTGTATAAAGAACTCGGACTTTTGATCTGGACAGTAGACGGGCAGCAAGCCTCTCTGGACAGGAAGCAGTGCTGGACCGGGACTTCCATTGAAGCTGAGGGCAGTAGGCCTATGTGAGTCACGCCTCCTTCCTTATGTCCTTTTCTTGCTGGTTCCTTGCCATCTCATAGCCCTGCCTTCCTTCAGAACTCTCTTCCAGACCCTACCCCCTTCACTCCCCACTCATCTTTGTATCTCTAGTCCCTTCACCTCTCCGTGGAGGTAGAAATGCATTCACTTATTCAGTTCACTCAGAAGATGTTGGTGAGCACTTACTAGATGCCAGATTTCTGGCTTCGACAACTGACAGTACCCCTTGGAGTTTGCGTTGGGCCAATCATTTAAGTTATGATATAAATAACATTCCAGAATGATCGATTTGAAGGATCTACCAAGACTGGCTTAGTCGTGGCACACAGCACTTACTCAGCGAGTTCTTCAGGACTTGGAAGATTGCTGGGGAAGCAGAATGGGGGTGATTGAAGCTGGATAAATCTAAGTTCAAATCCTAGCATACACTACTGGGTACCTGTGTGGCGTCAAAGCCCTATTCATGGCTTTGTGTCTGCTCCATGGTCCAGCTCTATACGATGCTCTGACCCGTTCAGCTCCAAGTGAGTCCCTTTCCTATGGAATTCTAGAACCCTGAGTTCCTCAATGTCAGCGCTTCCATCTGAAGTCGCATCTCTGTCTCTGAATGCAGATTTTAAGCTTCTTGAGAAGTAGGGGGGAGAAAATCCAATTTACATCTCTCTTACCGGTGTGTCCAACATAGCCAACACAATGGCCAGTGGTTGTCTAAACTGGCCCCTGGGGGATTTCGCCTTTGTCCCCTTTCTTTTGTCCAACTCAGCTAGAGCACTTTGTTTGCCCTGGTGCGTTCCCTTGTCTTTGAAAAAGCACTGCAGAGCCCCGTTATTTGAGGGTTTGACCTTCCTAATGAAAGTGTCAAGTCTCCAAGGACAGATTCTCCCCCCAGCCCCCTCATCTCTTGTCCTTGTTTATCACTCCCGCTGACCCGTGCTCTGCTCTGGTCTGTGTAAATGTCTTCTGTCCATATTGTTGACTAAGTGTTGAGCAAGGAAGTCTCCAAATGTTAAATCCTTTTAGGGGGTCAGCGCAATCCCTCTTTTGCCATTTCCCTTGTTCCGGGAGGACAAAAGAATCCCCCTAGAATTTCTTCCCCGCCGCTCGCCCGCCACCAGCCCCCCAGATGACCTCCTTGAAGGCACAGCCTGTGTAGGTAGAAGGTATTTGTTCATCTTTATGAAAGTCAGTCTCCTGACATTCATGGTAAATAGACAAGTTCCCAGTCTCTTGACATTCATAGCAAATAGACAGATCCTTCTGTAAATGACAGTGGTCCCCAACACCACGTTAAAAACTCTGGGGGATAAACACTCCAGGGTAGTCATGGTTCACGCTCAACTTTCAAAGGCTTTGTAATGTGCTTACCTCAAAAAAAAAAAATATATATATACACACACATAGATATGTATACCATCACCTGTTCCAGCCTCAGGAGCGGCATTTTTCGAGCCCTCATCTATATTTAAACTTGCTCTTGCTTAGTCAGGAGCAGAGCTGTTGCCTGCCAGCAGTTTCAGGTAGCAAGAAAGACAAAGCAGATTCCAGTATAACGAGCACGGCTCACGGCGACGGCGCTTTGGTATTGTGTGCCGCGCTGGTTTGCTGCGTGATACTGATCCCAGGCACCCCCGGAGCTGCCATTTCCATTACGATGACTTTCTCCTTATCCTCCACAAAGTCAAGGGCCTTGGGCCCCCGCCTGTGAGTTGTTTTGTTTGTTTTTTTTTTTTGAGAGAGAGAGAGAGACATGGCACTGTCGATAACCAAATTAACAAATGTTGATTGATGACTTTCTGGGACTGGAATACCTTTTGCTACTTTTGAAGTCAGCTGGGAGGAGGGTGAAGAGCATGGATGCTAAACAATAAAGCACGGCCCACTTTCAAGGCCCAGATATCCCCCTCATTCGCTTGCTGACCCACTCCCTGCCTCGGTTTCCCCACGAGCTAACTGAAGCTATGGTTCCTCCCGAGTTACCGCAAAAAGGAAGGGTGACTTGTCATCTAAAACAAGGAATGCTGCTGCATCCAGGATATTTTTAAGTGTCACTCCTGTGTCCCTCATCCTAGACGGGGCCCTGGAGATCCACAGATGAAGGGACTCATGAAAGTTCTCGCTTTATCTCCAGTGAGGAAAATGAGTAAAAGCACCTCTGATAGCCAGTACATGTAGTGATTACTGATAGCAACGCAGGGTGAGCTTGGAAAGGACCCCGGGAATTACATCTGAGGGAACAATCAGGAAAGAGCCTCACGACAGCTTCCAGCATTAGGTCTGTGTCCCATATAGTCTGTCAGCGTGACCAGGGGACAGGGAATGAGTCCCCACAGAGAGAGGTGCTAGCAGGCTGGGAAGGGAGGCAGCAGCAGATCTACGCATGATCATTCAAGCCATGTTAAAGATTTTCGTCTTGATCCCTTTGGGAATGATAACTCACAGAAGGATTTCAGAAATAGAAGCCAGGAAATAGCTGCGATGAAACTACTGAAGTGACAGTCTCAGGGCCACCGATGACAGTCCTTGGACTCCAGGGGCAGAGGTAGATAGACAGACACACAAAGCTAATTCATGCTCAACTTCCCTCTCACCTCTTGAGCTCCTGGAACCCCACATCCATCCACGCCCAGGGGGGGGGTGTCTCTGTAAACACGGCGCTGGAGTCTGAACAGCCCCAGACCTACTCAAGGGAGGTCCAGGCCCCGAACGGAGGTTAGACTCTTCAGAAATGCCTTGCTCCATGCGTGGATCTTCTGCTGGTGCCGAGATGCCAAAAGTCAGCAAACACCTGCACAGGGAGAAGAAAAGGAAGGGAGTGTTGAAAGCATTATAAATTCTGTGCTCGAGAAAGGCCAGAGTCTCTGCGCCCCAGTGAATGCGATTTAGTGGCGGGGCACGGCTCTTTGGCACCTGCCGTGGAAACGCTCGCTCGTCTCCCTGGACGTGGCGGACTTGGCCCTCACAGGAAAAACAGAACTTGGCTAACGTTGCACAGGCCGGCGCTGACAGTTTTCAGATAGGAAACTTCCAAAGATGGGTTCAATCAAAAATGGGTTTTCGCCATCAGGAGCCTGATGCAGCAAGAAACTATTTGGAATCAGATTAGCATCTTCCCATTCACTCCTCGGAAACGGACACCGAATGTCAGCATCCAGGGTCCAAGTTACTGAAATGACAAGGGGGAGAAAGAAGAAAGAGCTCTGAGTGCCTCGACTCTTGGGCGTTAGGATCTTTTCAGGGGCTTTCCTAGGGCTTGTTCAGTTGTCAAAACCGTTGGTTATGTCCTGATTTTTTTAAGTGAAAAAGTAAAAAAAAAAAAAAACCCACCTTATTTCTGCAAGCTGAAATGACTTGTTCAGGTGACTCGTCCTGGAAAGGCAGATAAGATTGAAACCTGCTGTCACTGGACTCTCTCTGGTGATGGCATGTCACCTGAGGCGCTCGACTGGACTTCTCTCGAAGGACTTCTCATCCCTCCTGAAAGAGTTCACGGATACCGTTGGGAGTGACAAAAACCAAGGTGTACAAGAGGGCAGAATCAGCAGCTCTAGTTTTTTGTTCCACGAACACCAGAGCTGGAGGCTGGGCAGCAAAAATAAAATACTAGAAGAAGGACAGGAAATCTATTTTACAAGAGAGCCACAGAAAACGGGCTGGAAGCATCATCCATAGGTAATACAGCATTGACACGGGGGGCTGAGGGACAAACTTACGGTATCTGTTGGATTTACTCGGGGCCATCTTGTGATGGAAATGGTACATTGTTCCCTTTCCTTCCCAGCTGTCTCATCTGTGTCCCCGCACTCCCTCCTGGGCCCAGGCTCCTTTTGATAACCTTGTCATCAGAATCATTAACACTGGTTTCCTCGCTGGAACGTTCGTTGCATTATATGGAGTGCCAGCGTTCTCTGGAAGGAACAAAGTGCTTAAATCACAGGCAAGGGCCATAATCAGATCTCTAACAGCTGTAGCAAGGACATTAGCCAGTTGTATTGAAATTCTTAGGATGAATTAAAAATACAGATCTGTTCCGGTCCTTAGGTCTGAATTTCAACCCGGTACTGCTTTTCCTTGTAAAAATCTCTTCTCTTGCTCTGTGCTAACGAGGAGATAATTCTTGACTCCTCTGCTTCTATAAATCTCATCCATAAATGTAGCCATTTTATACCCTTTCATCGGTATTACTGGTGACTTAATATTATTTTTATCTCAACTTTTTTATACTTGGTTTCATCCTAAGTCTATGAAACATGGAGTTGTGCTTTGCAATGTGCATTTGTCTAAATGCATCACTCCCCCCCTACGAGCAATAATATATGTACTGCTTGAGAGAGATTTTCTTTCTTCCAGTGGCCATGGGAAGAAGGTCACTGGGTCATAAATAGGTTACGTGTTCAGCCTCAACCTCCCCCTATGCAAAATGGGACAACTGTTCCCTGCCTCCTAGAGCGGCCGTGTCTCCGTAAGAGAATCAGGAACAGCTAAGATGGATTCACTTCTGCCAACATACGTGGGCCTTTAGTTTGATGGAGATATTTGGATCCTAATATGACCCTCAAGAAAAAATGCTCCAGGCACGTGTTTTATAAATACGAACTCAAGCAGGATGATCAATAGTCCAGCAGGGAGGATGTTTGCCTTGCACAATGTGGCTGACCCCGGTTCTATCCCCAGCATCCCATAGGATTTCCCCCACCCCCACCCCCAGTCCTGCCAGGAGTAATTCCTGAGTGCAGAGCCAGGAGTGACCCATGAGCATTGCCAGATATGACCCAAAATGTCAAAAACTAAATAAAAATGCAGATTCAAGAGTTTGGGTTCTCTCTCTCAGGCCCACAGTGCCCCTTCTTCTGGCAGTAGCGAGGGGGTGGGGGGCTGCCCCTTGACCTGGCTGAAGACAGAGCTCCACACTTTTGATCTCTCACTCTCCTCATGTCCCAAAGGGGGTGGGTGTTGGGGTGGGGGAGGGCACAGGGATAAATCAGGTAGTATTCTTGGGGCTGATTTTGTTGTTCGTGTGACAGAAGGCAGGTTTCCCGGGTGGCACTGAGTTGTGGTCCCGAGAAGCTGGTGGCAGGCAAAGTCCATCTGGGCACCTCTGCTCCCAGCTGTGTCTCTGACCCCTGGGTCCTTCCAATTCTCCCTTGGTTTGGGGATGCCAACATCTCTGACTTGCCCGGGGGGGCTGGATTCTTGCTGCCGGGGGGCTAAGCCTCGTGCTCCACAGAGCAGAGGTGAAGGAGTTATTTCCGGGTAGCTTCTCTGGAAGAGGCAGGATTCAGAAAGGGGACCCCGTTTCCCCTGTGGGGTGCTGAGAAAGCTTTCCAGCTGCCCAGCCACGCTGGCACGGGCTGGGCACAGAAACCACGAGAGCAGCGTCCGTGCCCGACTCTTTCCTGTTAGCTGAGGGCTTCGGTCTTCAAAAGGAGATGCCGTGTGGATGTTTTCTCTCATATGTGTTTTTACAGGAGTTTAAGTGTGTTGGGGGGGGTGGGCGGGAGGGTGTAGGGACAGTAGGGACAGATGACCCTGGCTGCTTGGCCATTATTATTATTATTATTATTTTTGCTTTTTGGGTCACACCCAGCGATGCTCAGGGGTTACTCCTGGCTTTGCACTCAGGAATTACTCCTGGCAGTGCTCAGGGGACCATATGGGATGCCGGGGATCGAACCCGGGTCAGCCGCATGCAAGGCAAACGCCCTACCCGCTGTGCTATCGCTCTGGTGCTTGGCCATTATTGAAGGGGGACAGAGACTGGCGGAGAACTCAGACTCACACCTCCCCCCCACCCCAGACTAATGTTTTTTGGGTTCTGGGTTTGGGTTCCAGTGCAAACTACTCACTCACTGAGTTTAAGGGGCGTCCCAGGCACTGCCAGCCCCCGTCTTAGGCTGTACCCCTCTCCCACCAGGCCAATGACACCTCAAGTTCTGGAGACTGATGGGGTCGTCATCCAGGAAAGAGGCCTGAGACCATAGAGAAAAGGGGTGGCGGGGGGGGGGGGGAGCTTGGCTTCTTAGAATCAAGTGCTGTTAAGAAGCACCGCAGCTGTGCTGTGGACATTCGCTCTTAACGAGTGGCGCTGACACTCGAACTTCCCATTTTGGACAATTATTATAGCATTTCAACAAAACGAGAGGGGAAACTTAAAAAAGAGAGGGGCCCTATATCTTGACCTAACTGATAGGCCAGTTACTATAATTAAACACCAAAACTCTGACATTAAACTTTTATGTCGCTCCTCAAATAGGTATATGCAAAAAAAATAACATGAACGAAAGAAAAAACTTCAGTGCTTCAGTGCTCATGAAGTCTCAGAAATTATTCTTTATTTTTATTTAGTTTTTTGGCTTTTTGGGTCACACCCAGCAATGCACAGGGGTTACTCCTGGTTCATGCACTCAGGAATTACTCCTGGCGGTGCTCAGGGGACCATATGGGAAGCTGGGAATCGAACCCGGCTTGGCTGCATACAAGGCAAACACTCTCCCCGCTCTGCTATCGCTCCAGCCCCTATTTATTTGTTTTTGAGGGGGGGGGTGCATACCCAGCTGTGCTCAGGGCTTACTCCTGGTTCTGTGCTCAGGAATCACTCCCAGTTGGTGCTCCAAGTACCATCTGGGATGTCAAGGCTAGAACCTGGGCCAGCCACATGCAAGGCCTTACCTGCTATAATATTCTTCCAGCCTAATTGTCTTAACTAATCATTCCGATCCTGTGTTTTCCTTTCTCCGTGAAAACTACAAGAAAGAGAACCTAGAGGCTAGAGTGATTGGTCAGCATGTGGATGCTTGCCTTGCATGCGGCTGATCCCCAGCAGTCCCACATGGTTCCCTGAGCGTCATTAGGAGTGACCCCTGAGTGCAGAGTCAGGAGTAAGTCCTGAGCACTGCTGGGTGTGGCCCACCATCCCACCCCCCAAAAAAATCACGATCATGATCACGAAATCCCATTAATCACTGATTTCTCGGGTGGGCAGGTTCAGTAACATCTCATTTTGTCCTTTCCCTGAGATTTTAGAAGTCCATCTCGACTCGGCCCTCCTAACGATGTTGCACTGGGGGCTCTTCAGGGTCAGGGGAATGAGATCCAGCTTGTTACTGGATTTTGCATATGAATACACCATGGGAAGCTTGCAAGGCTGTCCCATGTGGGCAGGATATTCCCAGAAGATTGCCAGTTTCTCCCAGAGGGAGAAGTAGGCTAAAGATATTGCTTCTGAGAGCTTGCTTTTAAGTCTCTGGATGTTGGGCGTTGATGGGATTACACACACCTGGGTTCCTCTGCCGGTACCTTCATGCATGAGGCCTGTCCGAACGTGTGGAGAGGGGCCTCGAGCATGGCTGTAGCTAGGTTCCTGTGGTCTTCGGCTGCCAGGAGCTCTGCTTGGGGTGAGGAGGGAAGCTGGAGCCCATCCTCTCTGAGGGGCCCTGGGGAAGACAGCCAGGCGTGCGGGCAAGAGACTCCCCCAAAAAATAGAGAAAATATTTTGTTATTCCAAATGGACAGGATCCAGTGTGGGGTGAGGATTGAAAAGTGACCTATGCGTTAACCTGACTTCTTTGTTGGGGATGCTTTTGTAGAGTCAGTTTTCACACCTCCTGGGACTTACAGGGACCCGTGTCCCTGAGCACTCAGCAGAGAGATCCAGGATGTGCTCGCTTCTAGCATGCATCATCCCGGTGGCTTAACCAACGTGGCAGGGCCCAGCCTCCTCTCGGGGAATCCGAAGGCGTGCTGCCTCGCTCACCCCCATTGTTCTCGAGGAAAACTTGCTTTCCCCCTCAGTTGGTGTGTTGCAAACATTTTATCCCAGAGACACTGGGGGCCGTGGGGGATGGAATGTTGCCCACGAGCCAGATGTTTGTAAACCCCCGCTCTGAAATGTGGCACCATCCCACAAACTGTCAAGTTGTGTAAAAACTAAAGCAAAGACAAAAACAGAACGTAATATTTACCAGATGAGATTTTGTGTGTGTGTAATCTTGCTGGAATTTTGGGAGTATCCAACTCTCATCCATTTCAAAACGAGCCCCGGGTCCCACCCCAGCCGACTCCTACCCCACCCCCCGGCTTCTCCCTCCTGCATTGAGAATGGCAGGGAAAGGTCCCGTCCGAATAAACAAGGGGCTTGATGTGGCCCTCGGCATTGAAAGCTCGACGAGATGGCGATGGCCCCGTGTCAGGGAAAAGTCCTGAAAATATTATTTCTGGAACCATTTTCAGAAATAATGCTAAACAATTGGATATTGTGTGTGTTGGCAGCTCTGACTCGGCACGAAAGGCTGAAAAGGTTCTCCAAGCTGTATGTTCATTAGTCAGTTCAGAATTTTAGCACGCAGAACATAAAGCTCTATTCAGATGTGAACTTCCTAGGCAGAGGAAAGGGGAAGAAAAGAAATCTTTCTCGTCCCCGTGGCTGTTGTTGGAATTTCACAATATGTGTACTCTGACATAAATGAGCAGTCTTCAGAGAGAAACTCCTAGAAGATACCCGCTGTCTTGAATTTAAAGACAAAAAAAAAAAGAAAACCCTCGGAATGGGAAGAGAAATAGGGATTTGAAATATGAACTCTGGGGCTAGGACAATAGCTCCACAACAGTGGAGAGCGTTCTTGTCTAGCACGGGGCCAACCCACGCTGTGTCTCCAGCACCCCCTAGGGTCCCCTGATCACCACCAGGAGTCAGCCCTGAGCACCGCTGGGTGTGCCCCTCCCCACCCCAACAAAACCCAAGCGCCGGAGCTTTCTGAAGAGACATGAAGGGTCTTTGGGCTGTAATTTGGAGAGTAGCTTCAAAATTACAACCAAGGGTCACACCATGAGTTCTCCCCTCCAGTGGGCGTTCTTGCTTCCCAGGGCGGAGGTGAGAGCCAGGGATTCAGCAGCTTCTTAGGGCCTAGTCTAGAAGGTTCCTTCTCCCCGTTATTGCTGCTTTTGGTCAGAGCACACTCAGAGCCCAGGGGAGCCAGGCCCTGGATGAGGCGGTGACTAATCCTGTTTTCTCTCTCAAAAAGTCTGAACTTGAGGCCCAGTGCTGGAGAATAGCCAGTGGCAAGGCCCTGACTCTCGAGTTCACAGTAGAGGGGGACAGGGGGACAGTGTGGGGGCGGGGGGGTTAGCAGAGACAGTCAGTCCGTGCAGCAACGTGGCTAGGGAAACAGGGGAAAGAATATGAGTCACAACAGAGCCAGAAGAGAGCTGGGCCGGGAAAGCTCGGTGCCTGCGTGCAGGTGGGGTTCATCTCCAGCCCCCCCAGCCCCGGGTTGGGGGACAAGCATCACTCACCCTCCTTGTTCAAGGTCACTTGGGTGCCTTTCTGCAAGTCAAACTCACACAGCTCCTTGGCCAGATCCCTCCCTCCTAAGAAACACTTGGATTGTAACAGAAACTTCCAGCACCATCAATTCCATACTAGGACGACTTGCCCATGATCTCACTTAGGGAAGTTTATGTATGTTCTGACTTGGACATTTTTTGAAGCGTTTGCTTGACTGACTGACTGCGACAAAAATCTCCCTAACGTTTCCACCGCATTGAGGTGTGCAGCAGAACCAGCCTTAAGAAAAGAGGCTTGCAGGGACCAAGTCCGACATAAATCTACATTTAATAATTGTGTATGGGGGTGGGAGGGGAGGCAGTGCAGGCGAGCGGAGTGGGTTTGCAAATAACCCGGCTAATAGCGACATTCCGATTCGACCATAGATGGTTGATTTCAATTCTTTTTCTCCAGCTGTGTTGAAGTAAGTGAAACTCTTAAGTGTTAATAGCAAATTAAATGAAATAGATACTGTACATGTGCATTATGGGAACCATAAACTCCTGTAACCTTAGCAGAAGATCCTAGAGGAGGAGGGAAAAAAGAAAAAAGTCCCCATGGTGTGCTGGCGGAGAAGTTGAAAGAAAGTCCCTTTACTTTTCAAGTCCCACTTTGGACTAATGGAGGGGCTCTGGTGACCAAAGAGCACGCTACCACTTTGGGAGGTCAAGATGCTAGTTTCACGTTGCAGTTAAAACGGATCTCTGCCTCTCGCCAGCCCCTCCCGCCCTAGCTCTGCCTTTCTCAACCTCACGGATTTCTCGTTTGCAGTGTGGAATCCCTGAGCAAAGCTGAGAAGTCTGTTTTGTTTTGTTTTGTTTTTGTTTCTTTTTTTTTTTTTTTTTTTGCTTTTCAGTTTAGCACAGGCATGAAGAATCCGGTTGGTCGGCAGGTCGGGTGCAGGAACCTGGCTAAGTGCTTCCTAGGTGTTTCCCCCGGGAGTCACCAGCTCCTGTGTGCTGGACACTGACCTGCTGTGGCTTTTACGGAGGAGAAAAGCATCAACCCCTGTGTCAGGTGCAAGGCCAGTGGCACTCAGCAGAGCACTGCCAGCCGGGACTGACACACAGAGCTGTGCGTGGAACTCCCAAACCCAATCTCAGGGGCACCTCTGATGGTTGAGGTTTTCCCCGTGAATCTCGGTGGGAAAACCATCGGCTCTCTGAGAAACCACTGATTCTCAGTTGAGTGGTAGGATTTTTCACTTCATGCATTTGTGGCTATTTGGGGGCCACACCCAGCGATACTCAGGGCTTACTCCTGGATTTACACTCAGGGATCACTCCGGACAGGGCTTGGGGGAACACAGAGGGTGTTGGGATCAAATGAGGGTTCACTACATACAAGGCAAGTGTCCTACCCATTGTACTACCTCTCTGGCCCCTTCACTCCATGCATCTGAAATAATCTTGGGTTTTCTTTTTTTCTGTCTGTCACTGTCACTGTCATCCTATTGCTCATTGATTTGCTCGAGCGGGCACCAGTAACATCTCCATTGTGAGACTTGTTACCATTTTTGGCATATCGAATACGCCACGGGGAGCTTGCCAGGCTCTGCCGTGCGGGTGAGATACTCTCAGTAGCTTGCCAGGCTCTCCGAGAGGGGTGGAAGAATCAAACCCGGGTCAGCCGTGTGCAAGGCAAACTCCCTACCCTCTGTGCTATGGAAAACAAAATCATCCTTCATGATATGATCTTTGGCAGAAACTGCACTGAACGGTAACCAGTGTCTTACACTTGTTTTCACTATAAAGTTTCTTCTTCTTCAGTCCCACTTTAATTCCTTGTCTCCGGGCTTCACGCTCTAAAGATTCTCATCAGAAATCCCTGTTCCCAGGACTGTGTGTGGATTAGCACCCGCGGGCTTCTGCGTGGTAGCAAATCTCAAACAGGAAGAAAAGACGCTTTAAGCAAATGTAGAATTCTTTGTTGTTTACCTGTTCCCTTTTCTCCAAGGAACTATTATGAGGAATGGTTGATTTTTCAGAATAAACTAAGGCTATTTTTTCAAGTTTCTTCTCCTAGAAAAGCAAGACTTGTTGGTTGGTCAGTCGGTTGGGGTTTGGGGGGGTCACAGCTGGCTCCACTCACCGATCACTCCTAGAGTGGTGTGTGGACCATCAAACCTGGATTGGGCGTGTGCAAGCAAGCGCCCTATCCCCTGTACTGTCTTCCAGCCTCCAAAGCGAGATGTTCTCACATTCTGGTTCCCAGTTTGTGCTTTTTTCACTTTTCTACCAAACGTTTCTCTTCTGTGCTAGCCGAGGGTAGCCTTTGGTCTGGAAAGTAGATGGGACTGGCCAGTGGCCAGTGGGAGCGTAGATGTTGCTGACCCCTGGGCCGAGCCCCCAGGAGACAGAGAATCCTGCCCTTGTGCGCAGCCGTAAGCTGATGCTGTTGGTTTTTCCTACTACGCTCGTATAGAAATGGGAGTCCGTTATGCAAATAAATATTTGCTTAACATAACAAATTGTCCTATCTGGGCCGCTTTTGCTGCGTTGTAAGATCTTCTTTTTTTTTTTCCTTTGAAAATGAGCTGACACTGGAAATAAAGGAAATGTAATAATTACCACAGGAAATAGAGTTTGGAGATGGTGAAGGAGCCAAAATAGCAGTTGTGGGAAAGGGGCCGGAGATCATTGGATGTTCCCCCACAGCGTTATTAATAGGACCCGGAGGAGAGGCAGAGGGAGAGAGAGCCCAGAAACGTTCTGATCCCGCCCCCCCACCCCCTCGCCGTGCCCTCTGCCACCGAGCCTGGCTGGGCCTTGCTCCCGCGGGCTCTCTCGGGTGGCTGGTCTACAGTCAAAGTAGAGAGGGGCTCTCCTGGGCTTTCACATATGCTAGCAAGGGTGGGGGGGAGTGCACCCCGAAACAGAAGCTCCCCTACCACCAGTCTCCCCACCCCCTCGCTTCAGCCCACCTCATCCTGTCCTGCTTCTTTGGTTTTTCTTTCTGTGTTTTCTTCTCTAAAGACAAAACTCCATCTGATCTGGCAGAAAACACCCCACCAGCTCCACCCCAGGTACTTTTTTTTTGCCTGCTAAGGACAAGCAGGGCCCCGGAAGACCTGTATGCGTGTACACACAGACACAGAGACACACAGAGACACAGAGACACAGAGACACAGAGACACACAGACACAGAGACACACAGACACAGACACAGAGACACACACAGAGACACACACAGAGATACAGAGATACAGAGAAACACAGACACACAGACACACAGACACAGAGACACACAGACACAGAGACACACAGACACAGAGACACACAGACACACAGAGACACACAGACACACAGAGAGACACAGACAGAGACACAGACAGACACAGACAGAGAGACACAGACAGAGAGACACAGACAGAGACACACACACACACAGACACACACACAGATAGACACACACACAGACAGACACACACACAGACACACACACACAGACACACACACACACACCTCTCTGGCCCTCTCCTTGACAATGTCCTGTAAGGCGAGAGCTTGGGAAAGGTCTCCCTTCAATGGCCAAGCGCATTTCTCCCCAGAGTCCTCGGGTCACAGGTGGGGGGGTTCCCTCCTGCCCCGCCCCCACCCCGTTCCCCCAGTACCAAAGGCTCACTCTTATCAGTGCGGTCAGGTACGGTAATAGGAGCCTGTCCTTTGTCCCCGAAACCCTGTCCCCAAGCAGGCGATAGGAAACCCTTTGTGATGTCGGGTGGGGGGGGGGAATTTAAGATGCTTCTCAGGGCTGGCAGTGCCCCCGGCTGCCACACACTGGTGTGTCTGTGTTCAGGTGGGCTGGGAGGCGAGGCAGGGAGGGCCTGGGTGTGTGGGGGGGGCGCTGGTGGGCAGCCAGGAAGAAGGGCCGCCCTGCTTTTTGATTGTGTCCTTGTGGTTTGGTGAGTCCCAATAAGGCCTTGGCGAGAGGATTATACTCCACAGCTGGAAGCCTGCCTTGAGCACTGGGGGAGGAGGCAGCTGGGATAGAGCAGGGGCCACTCTGGCAATGAGAGTTGGAAATGATCGCGCTGGGTAAGAGCTGCGTGCTGAAAGTAGGTATAACGGAACAGCCTCTCAGTATCTGTGTTGCAAAAAATAACCATAATACCCAAAGCAATAGCACAGCGGTTGGGCGTTCGCCTTTCATGTGACCGACCCGAGTTCGATTCCTCCGCCCTTCTCGGAGAGCCCGGCAAGCTACCGAGAGTATCGAGCCCACACGGCAGAGCCTGGCAAGCTACCCGTGCGTGTTGGATATGCCAAAAACAGTAACAATAAGTCTCTCAATGAGAGATATTACTGGTGCCTGCTCAAACAAATCGATGAGCAACGGGATATATATATATGTATATATATATATATATATATATACATTTATTTATTTATTTATTTATTTTGCTTTCTGGGTCACACCTGGCAATGCACAGAGGTTACTCCTGGCTCGCGCACTCTCAGGAATGCCTCCTGGCAGAGCCCAGGGGACCCTATGGGATGCTGGGAATCAAACCCGGCTCAGCTCCATGCAAGGCACACACCCTACCCGCTGGGCTGTCACTCCAGCCCCACAGCTGGTGACTTTAGTTCGGGTCATTGGCGCTCAGGGGAAAGGCCCTCCGCCTCCTGCACTTTGGTATTTGACTTTTCTGGGAGGGAAAGCGGATTTGCAAAGCCCTTGCCCAAAGAGAGAGAGAGAGAGAACGCTCTCTGAGTATACATCTGGGGGTCCTGCATGTTATGGTATTAAGTGATGGAGTCACAGAAGCTTCAGTGCCAGGGGAATATCCGAGAGGTTGCCCTGAGCCACCCATCAGACTAGGTGGCTTTGCTGTGCCTCGTACCACGCCGTGCCCAGAGCAGAGTGAGGAAGGCCCCGCCTTCAAGGGTGGCGACACACTCGCCCCTGAAGAGAAGGCCCGGTGATAGTGGGGGGGTGGGGGGGGAGGCAGGTGAACATCTAGCGCTTGGAGGGAAGGACCAGAGGCCACCCCAAAGAAGCCGGGCCCTCAGAGACCTGGAGGCCCAGACGTGTGGGGTGCATGGGTGGGGCTGTGCTCTGGCACTGACGGGGACATACACGGGTCGGCAGAACTCAAAGTCTGGGACCTACAGCAGCCACCTCAGCAGCGCCCAGACATGGGTCCGATATGCAAAGCCAGCCCTATCTGACCCCCCAACCTTGGCCACCAGGGTCCCACACTCCTTTAACCAGCTCTGGGGTGGGGGGCTGAGGGGAGGAGGCCTAAGGGTGAGGGACCCATACTTTGCACATGTGGGATCCCAGGTCAATCCCCCACTGCGCCTGTCCCTGCCGCATGGCAAGGTGTCGTCCTGGAGGCCCTTCTGTGCTCCTGGGGTGTCCCTCGGGAGCCCCAGCACCGCCAGACACTCACCACACCGCACTGTGAGGCCCTCCCATGGAACCACCCATCCTGGTTGGCTGACCTCGTCAGGAATGGCCCCTGGAGCCCTCAGCCTTGTCTGGGAGACCCTCGAACCCCAGAGAAAAAATGAGGGACAGTCCATCAAGTGATTGTGATACATCCTCTGAAAACCAACAACCTCCCCTTACCACCCCCCAAAAAAAAGTTTTTAATGAAACCAAATAACTACACATGCACACACACACACATACACACATACAGATCTCAAATAAGATTGTAGGTCACTGGTGGTCATTCTCGGAAATGATCAAGTTCTTGGTTCTGAGGATCCAGCTTGGTCCTTGGTGAAGGAAGGTGGGGGGGCGGGGCTTAGGGTTAGGGTTAGGGTCAGGGTCAGGGTATGGGGTGTCCAGGGGGGATGACTGTGGCATCAGAACCAAGAATACAGTTGTAGACAGTGAAGCTGGAAGGTACCCAGGAACCATGTGTGATGTGAGAACAGCATGAAGACTCCCCCAGACCACCCCTCAACACACACACACACACACACACACACACACACACACACACACACACACACACAGGGCTTAATCACATCCTGTGGCCGATGGTCCCGAGACAGCAGGGGTCCAGAACTGCCTCCCCCTGGGGCTCAGGGGACAGCCCTGAGATTTGGGCGGTAATTCTGGGCACACCAAGGAAATAGAAAGTGAAAACAAACATGGACGTTTATTTTCCTAACTTGCCAATTGCAAACAGAATTTTGTTTAATAAACCATGAAATGATTCACAGAGGCCTGTGCGTGATTCCAAAGTGCAGCTGGCCAACGTCAGAAGAATCTTTGCTCCGGGTTTTTCAGGCCCGTGCGAGTCCCCCCGCGGGCCCCCTGGTATTTATTGGTGAGGGCTGCGTCTGCTCTGAGTCAGAGCTCTGGAGAGCCCCCTGGGAAGCGGGTAGGGCAAGCCGAGAGCCTACCGCCCCTCAGACCTCCCTCCAGTTCCCAGGGACCCCCATGTTCTCCGCCCGAGCAGCCTTCGGTACCAACAGGGAAATGAAACCCAGCCCAAGCCTGAGGGGATTGGTGTTCTTCAGCCTTACCTCCACTCCCAGTCACTTCTACTTTAAAGAAATAAAGCATACTGAGACTGGGGGTCTATGGTAGGGCGCATGCCTGGCAAATGTAAGACCCTGAGTTCAACCCTCAGGACCCCAAGTCACCCCAGAACCTCAGTTCCCAGGAGTGAAATGCCAGCCAAGCATCACTGAGACCCTGGAATTTAGTTTATTTACGGGCTAGAGCGATAGCACAGCAAGTAGGGCATTTGCCTTGCATGCGGTCAACCCAGGTTTGATTCCTCCATCGCTATCAGAGAGCCCAGCAAGCTACCAAGAGTATCCTGCCCACACAGCAGAGCCTGGCAAGCCCCCCCGTGGTGTATTCGGTATACCCAAAACAGTAACAAGTCTGACAATGGAGACGTTATTGGTGCCCATTCGAGCAAATCGATGAACAATGATACAACAGTGCGACAGTGCAGTGTTATAAGCCCTGGACCACCTCCTCTCCCCCAGCATGGCTGGGTGGGGTCCTTACAAAATTGTTTTTAAAGCCTATATAATCATGCGTGTGTGTGTATGTGTGTGTGTGTGTGTGTGTGTGTGTGTATGTGTGTAGGGTGACAATTCCCAACAGTGCTCAGGACTTACTCCCGGTTCTGTATTCAGGGCTCAGGGGACCATATGGAGTGCAGGGATTGAACCCGAGTCATCTCCATGCCAGACAGGTGCTCTCCTCTGTCCCATCACTCCAGCCCCAATTCTGCCAAGCTCTTGTGTACCATAATATCTTTTTTTTTTTTGCTTTTTGGGTCACACCCCAGCGATGCTCAGGGGTTACTCCTGGCTTTGCACTCAGGAATTACTCCTGGCGGTGCTTGGGGGACCATATGGGATGCCGGGGATCGAACCCGGGTCGGCCGCATGCAAGGCAAACGCCCTACCCGCTGTGCTATCGCTCCGGCCCCCCGTACCATAATATCTTAAGGAGCTCCCCAGTGCTGGCGCAAGAGACAGTACAGGGGGTAAGGCATTTGCTTTGCACACAAGCGGCCTGGGTTCGATCCCCAGCACCACATACGGTCCCCTGAGCACCACCAGAGTGGTCCCTTAAAACAGAGCCAGGAGTAAGCCCTGAGCATCTCCAGGGGTGGCTCCCAAACAAAACAACCAAAAGAACTCCCGCGGGGGATGGGAGATGCGTGCTGAAAGTAGACGAAGGACCAAACATGGTGGCCTTTCGGTATCTGTACTGCAAACCACAATGCCCCAAAGTAGAGAGAAATTAAGAAGGAAAGTGCCATAGAGACTGGGGGGTGGGGTGAAGTGACGAGAGGGATTCTGGGGGGACACTGGTGGTGGGAAATGTACACGGGTGGAGGGATGGGTGTTTGACCATTGTATGACTGAAACTCAATCATGAGAGCTTTGTAACTGTATCTCATGGTGATTCAACAAAAATATTTAAATGAAAAAACAAAAAAGACAACGACGAAGAACTCCTGTGGGTAGTCAGAATCCCAGTTCTCCTCATGCCCCACCAGCCTTGCCTGTGACCACTGCTACCTCTCATCCTCTATCTCCCCAATTCCTTCCTCTTCGAGTTTTTAATTCCCGGCTTTCATTTCATTTCTCTCTGCCCCAGGGCCTTTGCACTGCCTTGGTTGTAAACGTTCTCACTTTTCTCCACCCAACTCTGTCCATTTAGCTTTTGAGAGCTCACAAAGACAAGCGTAGCTGTCTGCTCCTTAGTGTAGCTGTTCTGTGAATCACTTCCATGTGAGTATGATCCAAAACTCCCCCCCCCCCCACCTCGAGCGTCTCCTCTTTCCTCGGGCAGAGCAAAGGAAAAAGAGTCAAGTTGTTGGGAGTTAGGTTCACAGAGACAGTCGCTACATGGGGCTGGGTGTGTATTTGAGAGGAGGCGACTAACCAATGCCGTTGAGTGTCGCCTTTGGTCCACAAAATCGGTCTTTAAAAGAAGAAAGGGTATCCTTGCCGGCACCACATTGATTCTATGTAAGACATCGGGAGTGTTGACATTTTGGCAATGCCAGTTCTCCCAGTCCACGAGCAGGGGATGTGTCTCCATTTCCTCGTGTCCTCTTTTATTTCTTGGAGTAGTGTTTTGTAGTTTTCTTTACACAGGTCCTTTACCTCCTGAGTTAAGCTAATTCCAAGGTTACTTGATTTTCTGAGAAAGGAGCGTGGAGAGTAGGTAAAGGGAAATACCTGATGATCTTTCATTAAATATATCGCAAACCATAAGGCAGAGAGAGAGAGAGAGAGAGAGAGAGAGAGAGAGAGAGAGAGAAGAGGGAGGGAGGGAGGGGGAGAGAAAGAACGAAAGTGGCTGCATAGTGGCAGGGGGGTTGGAAGGAACCTGGGGACATTGGTGGTGGGAAATGCACCCTGGTGAAGGGACGGGTGTTGCAACATTATCTGACTGAAATCCAATCATGAACAACTTTGTAAATGTGCATATCACTGTGATTCAACTAAAAAAAAGTAATATTAAAAAAAGAAGAAGGTGCAAGGATTCTGGAGCAGTTTGGATGACAAGCATGTTGGGGTGAGAATGAGGGTCAGCACTGCACTTGGGACTTGTAGCTGGGGGTTCCAAATGGGACCATTGGTGGCCGCAGACACCGGCGTGCTGGGCGGATGGGGGGAGCCCAGGGCCCCGGCTCTGTTACTCGGACTGCGCCTTTGCATTTCCAGATGCCTGTTGAAAACTCATTGTGGCAGCTGGAGCCATAGGACAGCAGGGAGGGCATTTTCCTTGCAGGCAGTCGATCTGGGTTCAATCCCCGGCATCCCATAGGGTCCCCAGGAGTTATTCTGTGATCCCTGAGTGCAGAGCCAGGAGGAACCCAGGAGCATTGCTGGGTGTGACCCCCAAAATAAAACAAAACAAAAAAAAAAGAAATGAAATTCACTGTGGTCTTTTAAATCTGTCCCCTTTCAGAATTGAGACGCGGGAGCTTTAGCATGTTCCCATAACAAGAGGCTTTCTGGAAACTTCTTCTTCCGGGCAGATCTGGGCTGGGAGAAGGGCCCTGAGCTTCTCTCAGGCCTTGGGTGTGGACCCCTGTCTTCGCTGTCATTATGCGTTGGTCCTGGCCCCAGGAGTCAGCGGTGAAGAAATGAGTCTTTTAAGTCAAGACCAAGTATAGAGTCTGCCTCCTTGCCCAAGACATGTGCATGCGTGTGTGTGACTGTGTGTGCATGTGCACCATGTATACACACATACACACAGTCCACACAGCTCTGTGCCACAGAAGTGCTCCCATGCGAAGCCCCTACCTGCTCCCGTGCTGCACAGCTCGGGCAGGGAGCTGGACTCAACCCCAAGCACTGCCAACAGCACACTTAGTTTTTTTTCTCTCCTCCTGCTGTTTTCCACCAATGCATCCTCATTTTTCCATCACGCCATCTTTGGGATCAAGTACTGCCGCTTCCCACGTGGCCTCCTGAGGGAGCGAATGACTGTGACGGATCCTGGAAGGACAAGATAAACCGTCAAGATTCCCCCGACAGCCGCCACTCGGGAGCTGGCGTTTGACCAGTGGGAGGCCCACACGGGGAGATTCTGTTTTCGGAGGCCAGTGAGGAAACGGTTCTACAGCCCCCAGGCCCCGGCCCCGCCTCAGGCTTCCAATCTGAGGGGTCTGGAGTGACGCCTGAGCATCAGCCTTTGGGGTGTCTCACCCCGATGAGCATGTCTGCAGCGGCGGGGGAGACACAGGCTCAGCATGGGAGCAGAAGACAGAGCCGCTTTCCCTCAGGGCCAGGCCCCCCTCAGAGACTCTGAGGAGATTCATGGAGGCCATGAGGCCTGCAAGCGGAGGCGCCTTCTCTCAAGAGAACCCGGGAACTCGGCCCTGGCCCGCTGCTGAGTTGGGGGCATCTTAAGTTGTTGTCCCTTTGAGAGGAGTGAAGCGCCCCCCCATCCCCCCAATCACATCTGTCACACGATCCAGAGAGAGTGGCCCCCCGTGAAAGGAGAAACAAAAATCTCTTCCTTTTCTGTTAACTTTTATTCACCTTCATTTAATTTTAAATATGTAGTAAACATGATTGTAGGGCTTCTCATTAACGGGGAATCTCACAGTCATAATTTTTGATACACAACATTACTTACCAATTAGCCTGTCTTGTTCGCTTAAATTTCTTTGCTCATATTTTAATGGGAGCTAATGATGCCTTTGTTGATTTATTTAATGTTATGTAAATGTGGCTATAAACTGTGAAGGGTTTAAGCCGAAGCCCTGTTTTTGCTTACTCTTCAAATTTGGGGGCACGCAGAATCCCCTGGAAACATACATATCAACGCGATGAATGCCGAGAGGCTGCAGAGACCAAATCCTACTCATAATTTTGAAACAAGCAGGGAAGGGTGTCTAGAGTTGGCGAGTTTTTGTTTCTGGTCGGTTCATTGTTGACTTGGGTTTCAAAGGAGTCTCGAAGTTAACTTGAATACTTCCCCTCACCCCTTCTGTTCCCATAGTCTCTTGGCATGGGCCAATTTTGTTGCTGTTGTTGTTCTTTTTTTGGGGGGGTGGGGGGGATACCTGCTGGTGCTCAGGGCTTACTCATGGCTCTGGGCTGAGGAATCACTCCTGGTGGGCTCAGAGGACCCTATGGGATGCCAGGGATGGAAGCCCCATTGGCTGTGTACAAGGCAGACGCCCTACCCAGTGTAGTGTCGCTCCAGCCGCAACACTGGCCAATCGTAGGCCATCTTTAGTTTCAGTTTTGGTCTCGGGGGTCCACTCCCAGCAGTGCTCAGGGCTTACTCGTGTGGCTCCGCACTCAGGGAATCACCCCGGCAGAGCTCGTGGGGACCATCATATCTTGTGTGTTATAGATTGAACCCCAGTTAGCAACATGCCAAGCCAGCACCCTACCCACTGTACTATCTCTGTGGCCCTTCAACGATCTTCTAAGAAGCTCAGGAGGAGACACAGGGCTCAGCCCTGTCTCCCTTCGGACCCTTGCCCGGAGCCCTGTCCTTTTCTCACTGGGGGCCAATACGGGAATATTTGAATGAAGAAATAATGAATGAATGACCTCTCAGAGGAACCATGTCTATGGGCCTGCGTGTGTGGGTGTGGGGCTGAATATTACAGGCTAGTCATATTCTGTGTCATAGACAACACAGGAAGGCATCACAGTCATTCCAGATGCACACCGCCCTGATGTGATACCTAACAGGGCCTCCTGGCTCTGTTCACTGCCCATAGGAAGGGGCCAAATTGGAAATGATTGTTCTGCCCCCAAGGTTGGATTGTTGGCTTAGGGACTGGTGTGCGGGGGTAAAAAGGTTAAAAAATGCTCTTCTAGGGGCCGGAGCAGTAGTACAGCAGGGAAGGGCATTTGCCTTGCACATAGCCGACCCAGGTTTGATCTCTGGCCTCTCACACAGTCTTCCCCACCCCCAGCACCGCCAGGAGTGATCCCTGAGCACAGAGCCGGGAGTAGCCCCCAAAGAGATATTGAGGTATTGGGGTTATCTGGAACATTTCAGAAATAGTGACACTCTCATTTTTTTTATTGTTGTTGTTGTTTTAAATTCTTATTAAGGTAGCAGCTAAGTCTCAAACTCAGAAGCTTTCTTCTCTGCTGTCTTGGTAAATAGAATAATCTACTGGTTCTCCTGACTATACTTTCTTTTTTTTTTTTTTTGGTTTTAATATCGAAATGCCCCATTTTTGTTTTTCCAGCATTGTAGCAATTGCTCAAGGTCTGTCAAGAGGGATTATTACTAAATCTTGTCAGAGCAAGAACCGGAGTAATTTGTGTACAGTACAGTTAAAATTACACCATTACATTTGGAGCTAATATTATCCTAATGAGTTGAAATGGGGGAAGAAGGCTGCTTAGAAAAAGACTAAGTAACTTAGCACTGGCTTCTCACTTCCAATGATAATGTTCTTCAGAACTGTGTTTTGAACACATCGTTATCGATTTAAATATTTTAATATTCATTTATTCTAATTTCCCCTTTGATAGGCGCCGCCTGTGTGCTTGCATTTCATCAACTCTGACTAGTGACACCACTCTATTTAATATCCTCCTCGGCCAAATTTCTTGTGAATTGAGCGCCGGGTTTTAGCTGCTTAAGGAGGTTTCAGCAAGTCCTTTGTGGTTCGGCGTTTAAAACTCAGATATTAATCTCAAATCCTTTCAGAGGAATTACTCAAATGTGGGCTTATATAAATGTACCTGGATCCAGTCTGCTGGGGATAGTGTCAATATTTGCTCGAAAGCACGGCCCAGCTCCATTTTTCAGTTGCGTTTGGAATTGCAGCCGAAAATCTCCATTTGGGGGACGTGGGTAGGGAGCGTGTTCACAGGAGTCCTGGGAGTCTGCTCCCAGGAAAAGCCAGTGCTGGGTGGGATGTGCTTGAAGCTGGTGGGGGGGAGGCGCGGTGTAGCCCACCCAGGCTCACCTGTGCCCTCACCAGCCCTAGTGCCAGCTTCCCTCTCCTCCTCCCCTCTTCTGCTATCAGGAGGTCCCTAATAGGTACTGAGAGCCAAGCGACTGTCCCTTGTACCCCTTGGCAGGTAGGTTAGGTCAGACCGAGGCTGGGAAGGTACAGGAAAGGAAACTTTCCTCTGTCCTTTTTTTGGGGGGGCCATGCCTGCTGGGGGGGGCTACTTTTACAGTGATGCCAGGGGTGGGGCCCAGCTAGCTGAACCCGTGAGCTGCCTCGCAACCACTTTCTCCCTGCCTTGTTGTTCCTTTACTTGCCAAGGTCTTGGCTTGCCAAGCTGTCCGCACTCCTCCTGTTTGAACCCAAGATGGGTCTGAGGACACTTGAGGACCACCACGCCCCCCCCCAAATGCCCACCTTGAACCCTGCCTCTGTCTTCTCTCTTCCCATCCCACTTCTGCACCCTATAAAGCCTTACAACTTTGCCTGAGCAAGCTCTGAGACCCGTTTCCTCCGTGCTTGGGGAGTAACGGAGTGTGTGACATAGGGCGGGGAACGAGCCTGCAGTGCATTGGTGATTCTAGAACATTCGCATAGGGTCTGCTGAAGGCCAGAGTTGGGTAAACAACAGCTGGTATTTGCCAGGATGCTGGGCTGGATACTCTGAGTAGGGGAGACAATCTCTCTCTCTCTCTCTCTCTCTCTCTCTCCTCTCTCCCCTCTTCCTTTTCTCCCTTTCTCTCTCCCTCTCTCTTTTCTTACCTTTCTCCCTTCCTCTCTCCCTCTTTTTTCCCCTCTCCTCTCTCCCTCCCTCTCTCTATTCCCATTTCTCTCCCTCCCTTCCTCTCTCCCTCCCTCTCTCCCTCCCTTTCTCCCCTCCCTCTCTCCATTTCTTTTTCTCTCCCTCTCTCCCTTCCTCTCTCCCTTCCTCTCTCCCTCCCTCTCTTCTCCTTCTCTCCCTCTCTATTTCTCCCCCTCTCTCTCTTCCCCTCTCTCTCTGCTTGTCTGTCTGCCTCCATGTGGTCTGTCTCTGTTTCTTAGTCTCTCTGACTCTCTGGTTTTTGTTTGTTTGTTTGTTTGTTTGTTTGCCACACCTGGAAATGCTCAGGGATTATTCCTGCCTCTGCCCTCAGGAATTACTTCTAGGAATGCTTGGGAGACCTATGGGATGCTGGGGGCTGAACCCGAGATTGGCTGTGTGCAAGGCACATCCCCCCCCCCCCCCGCTGTTCTATCTCTCTGGCCCCAGCATTTCTCTTTATTGTTTCAAACCATCACCCAGCAGAGACGGGCTTTGTGGTAGGTCCCCTGCACACTACATGTGTCAATCGGGAATGTGCACTCAGAGTGTCTCTGTGCCTGCCGAGACCCTCTGTGGCTGGACCCTGTTGGGTGGAGAAAACATTAGCATCTCCAGGCTGTCCTCAGTGGACCTTGTCCACCTTCTTGTTGGTTCCTCTCAATCACACAAGCAAGTGACATCTCGGAGTCAGTGGCTTGCCAAGGGCCAAAGCAGACGAGTGACAAGGTCTTGATTAGCATTTGAACCCAAGTCTGCGTCTTGGGGACCCTCCCCCTCTGAACCTCCATACTCAGTTCCCTCACCACCCTGGAAATTGAAATCTCAGGGAAAACTGTGACCTGTGAAGAATTGTCTTTAGCCCAAAATTCTTATCCTGGAAGCCCAAGAAGCAAGTGATTGGAATAGACAAGATTGATACAGGGACCAAAGGTATTTTGACCTTGAGAAAAGCACCTGATGCATAGTTGGGTGTCCCTGAATCTTGGGGACTCTCTGCCAGCTTGCACCCCAGTGGCCATTGCCCGCCTGCCCTTGATGGGCTTTTATTGTGCCTGTTGAATTGCAGATTATTGATGCAAAAAAAGATCGCCAGGCTGGGAAGTAATCAGAGTTGCCTCTGTGGCAACATAATCGAGCTGACATAATCCAGTTTGAATTTTATTTTGCTCACTGATTCTTCCAATGACCTGCAAGTTGCTTGTTTTGTTTTCCTCTCTCTTCATGTCCGCATACGTATCTTCTTTCTGTCCTAATCCAAAAGGAAGAGCTAGCTACTTTTTAAAAAATAGCCACTTGAAATGAAATTGCCTATGGAGCTAAGTCATCATGAGCTTTCTGGTCCCACCATATTCTCCAGAAACCTTCACCACCTCCCTTACATCCACGCAGTGGAAAGTAGTCTTCCAGAAATGATTTTTTTTTCTTTATAGTTTTCTTCTTTTTCTTTTTGAGTCATACCCGGCGATGCACAGGAGTTACTCCCAGCTCATGCACTCAGGAATTACTCCTGGCAGTGCTTGGGGGACCATATGGGATATTGGGAATCAAACCTGGGTTGGCCACGTGCAAGGCTAATGCCCTACCCGCTGTGCTATCACTCCAGCCCTTCTTTTTAGTTTTGGGGCCACACTTGAGTGTGCTCAGGTAACTCCTGGCTCTGTGCTAAGGAATTTCTTTTGGCAGAGCATGGGGGGCCCAGTGCCTTAACAGTGCCAGGGATCGAACCAGGGTTGACCGTATGCAAGGCAAAAACTTTTCCTCTCTGCAGCTCCCATGCACCCCAAGTTCTGCTAAACTGAGAGGTCAAAGGTTTTGAGTTGCTCTATGAAGTACATTCTGAGGGGCCGGAGTGATAGTACAGCGGGGAGGGCAATTGCCTTGCATGGGGCCAACCCCAGTTCAATTCCTGGCATTCCATATGGTCCCCTGAGCACTGCCAGGAATAATTCCTGAGTGCAGAATCAGGAGTAACCCCTGAGCATCACCAGGTGTGACCCAAGAACGGGGAGGGAGAGAGAAAGAAATATATTCTGAATCGGAGCCATTTATGGCACTAAACAGAGATCCACCACACAAAGGGGGTTCAATACTGGAAGAGCTCTTGAGGGGGCCCCTTGAGTCTCAAGTTGAACGTGCAGCCCTACCCAGGGGCCAGATCACAGGAGATGCCCCAGACTTCCCAGCAGACTCAGAGGCCTCTGATACCCCAGGGTGCCCGAAGCCTTTCAGGAAGGTGCAGCCCCTTCTTCCTTCCTGACCTTCCTCGCTCAATGCCTGAGTATTCATCCTGGGGGTGCCCGCGATGGTGGGGAGCCGTGGGGAGGGGGGATACCAAGTGGAAGCAATCTGTTCTTCATTGACCCAACTTATGGCTTCTAAGTGAGTAATCAACGTAATCTAAATATTCGAAAATGAAATATTCTTCTGGGCTCAACAAAACGCTTGTTAGGTTGAAACCAATCAGTAGGAAAATGACTGGTGTTTGTTAGTGTTTGAGAGGAGAGACCAGATTCTTTGCACATTAGCATTCCGATCGGTGCCAACATAAACCTCCAGACCTCCAAGTCACAGAACGTGTTATTGTTTTCATATGAGTGGATCTGGGCTGAGCGCGCGCGCGCGCGTGCACAAGGACCGTTCCCATCTTTGCGCTTGGGGGAAAAAAAAAACGGTGCCCGGTGTTCCCACAGATTGGGGGCCGCAGTGACAATGCAGTTCTTGTGAGGGCCGAGTGTTCTGAGGGGGCTTTCTCACCATTCCCGTCCCGTCCCGGGTGAGGAGAGGACAAACTGACACACTTCTTGGTGGAAGTTTTGTTGGCGGAACCGGCCCACGGGGGCGGGCTGGCTGACTTGCGTGGGCGGAAGCTCGCCCCAGAAGGCCATCAGCGCTTCTTAGGTTCTGTTGAGCCTTTTTTTTCTTGAGAATGTCATCCAATAATCCCATCTCGAGGTCCTGCCTTCTATCCCACGCTGCTCGTACCAGAGTGTGTGTGTGTGTGGGGGGGGGGGGGGGTCCCACGCCTGTTTCTTCTGATGCAGCATCTTTGCATTTCTGGACTCTGGGAAGCGTCTCCGTGAACACTGATCCTTGTGGAAAATAATGCCAACCAAGCGCCAACACCCCACTGTGCTTCCTGCGTGGGTGGATTCCGGAGGCAGGGGGCCCAGGCTGAGGGCCGGCTGGCCGCCCCTCCCTCTGGTACACGCAGGGTGCAGGCAGGGAGAGTGAATAAACCAGAGCTTGAACCCCACTACTTCCAGCCCTGAATGGTGCCTCTGGTTAAGTCTCGGTTTTAGAATCTGCAAAATGGTCCCATCCTTAGAGCTGTCTCATAGGACTGTGGTGAGGATTTAAAAAAAAAAAAATTCTTTTAAGCCATATTGAATGACTTCAGTGAAAAATGGAATAAGTAAATAAGTCATTTAGCTTCCAAAGATTATCCTCGTCCACAGAAAGCAATAGGAAAACTGGAAAAGATGATCAGAGTCAATTATCTTTTTTTTTTTTTTCCAGAACTGTAGAGATCAGTAGCTTACAGCAACTGGGGAATGTTGACTAGAGAGAGATACTGCATCTCTCTAAGAATGCAGCCATGGTTTGCTTTCAGTTACCCTGTCCCCACACCTCACTCAGCTTTTTCATAGCTCAGGCATACCTCAGCCCACAGAACATTGTAAGCAATAAAAGATGCCATGTCTAAAGAACATTGGACATCCCGAGTCAGGCTACAGTGGAGGGGGAGGGGCAGTGTGGTATCCGTGCTCCCAATCTCTTTCCAGTATTTGACCCAGCTGGTGGGTCCCTAGAAGGTCTCACCTGATAGGTGCCCTTTTGATTTTTTCACCTTACTGGGGGACTGCAGCAATAGCAACAGCGGGTAGGGCATTTGCCTTGCACGTGGCCGACCCAGGTTCGATTCCTCTGTCCCTCTCAGAGAGCCCAGCAAGCTACCGAGAGTATCCCGCCCACATGGCAAAGCCTGGCAAGCTACCTGTGGCATATTCGATATGTCCAAAACAGTAGCAACAAGTCACAATGGAGATGTTAGTGGTGCCCGCTTGAGCAAATCAATGAGCAACGGGATGACAGTGCTACAGTGCAGTGCTACTGGGTGTATATTGCAATGGGTAGGTGCTTGCCTAGCACAGAGCTGATTTAAGTTGGATCCCCTACATCATATTGAGTCCCCAGTAGCCCCCAAATACAACAGGAACCCAAAAACCTCCTGTATTTTAAGCAATAAAAGATGCCATGTCTAAAGAACTTAAGGAATTCATAAGAGCAAAGGCTCGGGGGTGGAGCATTACTACAGTGGGGAGGGCGTTTGCCTTGCATGTGGCCAACCCGGCTTCAATTCCCAGCATCCCATATGGTCCCCTGAGAACCGCCAGGAGTAATTCTGAGTGCAGAGCCAGGAGTCACCCCTGTGCATTGCCGGGTGTGACCCAAAAAGCAAAGGTTCGCCAAAGAGCATCAATAAAAAGAAATTATGATAAAGGTCAAAAGATAAATTCAGGACTTCAATAAAGGACAAAAGATAAATTCGAGTACAGTAACTGAAATAAATTGACTAGAGTTCTCAACAGAAGATTTGAATAGCAAGATCAAGTGGTGGATTTAGGGCCCAACGGGAAAGCACAGTGGGTAGAGCATTTGCCTGGCACATAGTCGGTACCGGTTCTCTCCTGGGCATCCCATGTGTTCCCCAGAGTCCAGGAGCATTTCTTGAGCACAGATCCAGGAGTAAGCCCTGAGTGCCTCTGGGTATGGCATTTCCCCCACCCCAAGAAATAAATGGTGAATTTTGGGGCAAGTCAATTGAAGCCAGGTAAAATAATTTAGAACCTATAAACCTTTACATTTATAGTCTATTAATTTCCAGTATGGTTACCATGACAAATGGGCACAGAATGGCCTTTTTCAACCAATAACCCTGAGACATATCCACATATGAAAAATGGATGTGGATACCTACCTCACACGATACTCAAAAATTCACTCCAAATAGCCTCTGGACCTGAATGGGGGGCTTTATAATTACAAAACTCTTAGAAGAAAATATACATTTAAACATTTCCTTCAATTAGGAAATGTCTCCTAAGGTATGACACCTAAAAGTAAGCAACAAAGACAGCTAGATTGGACTCTTGTCACATTGAGAGAAATTTGGACTCTGTAACTTCAAAGGAAAATGACCAGAAAATGAAGAGTCCACAAGAAATCACAAACCATTGTCAGGAAGGAGAGAAAGAAATTGCTACAGCCCCCAAAGGGCATGGAAAGCTTAAATTTAAGAATAGCCATATGGGGTTGGAGCAATAGCACGGCAGGTAGGGCGTTTGTCTTGCATGCGGCCGACCCGGGTTCGATTCCCAGCATCCCATATGGTCCCCTGAGCACCGCCAGGGGTAATTCCTGAATGCAGAGCCAGGAGTTTCCCCTATTATTGCTGGGTGTGACCCAAAAAGCCAAAAAAAATAGCCATATACATTTGGCAGTGTGGATGAAGTTGACAAATTCTTAAGTGTGATTCATTTTAAAATTACACCAAGGGGGGAAAAATATAATGCTCCTAGGTCTTAAGAAACAGACCTCTCCCATTTAATTCATAATCAACCCCACACTTTATAATAGAAACAAAGCAAAAACATTGTACTTTTGTTTGCTTTTGAGTTATTTTTTTGTTTGGGTTTTTTGTTTTGGTTTTTGGTTGGGCGACACCAGGCAGTGCTCAGGGCTTACTCATGGCTCTGCACTTAAGCATCATTCCTGGCGATCTCAGGAGACCATATGGGGCTCTGGGTGTCTAACCTGGGTGGGCCCGGTGCAGGGCATATCCCCTCCCCACTGTTCTATCTCTTTGGCCCCCAAACTAAAACATTTTTATTTTTTTTTAAATTTATTTATTTTTAATTAGAGAATCACCGTGAGGGTACAGTTACAGATTTATACACTTTTGTGCTTATACTTCCCTCATACAAAGTTTGGAACCCATCCCTTCACCAGTGCCCGTTCTCCACCACCCGTAAACCCAGTGTCCCTCCCACCCTCCCCAATCCCATCTCCCCCCCACCCCACCCTGCCACTGTGGCAAGGCATTCCCTTCTGTTTTCTCTCTCTAATTAGCTGTTGTGGTTTGCAATAAAGGTGTTGAGTGGCCGCTGTGCTCAGTCTCTAGCCCTCATTCAGCCCGCAACTCCCTTCCCCCACATGGCCTTCAACTACAATGTAGTTGGTGATCGCTTCTCTGAGTTGACCTTTCCCCGGAACGTGAGGCCAGCCTCGAAGCCATGGAGTCAACCTCCTGGTACTTATTTCTACAGTTCTTGGGTGTTAGTCTCCCACTCTGTTATTCTATATACCATAGATGAGTGCAATCTTTCTATGTCTGTCTCTCTCCTTCTGACTCATTTCACTCAGCATGAAACTTTTCATGCCCATCCACTTGACTACAAAGTTCTTGACCTCCTTTTTTCTAACAGCTGCATAGTATTCCATTGTATAGATGTACCAAAGTTTCCTCAACCAGTCATCCGTTCTGGGGCATTCGGGTTTTTTCCAGATTCTGGCTATTGTAAACAGTGCTGCGATGAACATACATGTGCAGATGCCATTTCGATTGTACTTTTTTGCCTCTCTGGGATATATTCCCAGCAGTGGTATTGCTGGGTCAAATGGGAATTCAATATCTAATTTTTTGAGAGTCGTCCATATTGTTTTCCAGAAGGGCTGAACCAGTCGGCATTCCCACCAGCAGTGAAGAAGGGTCCCTTTCTCCCCACATCCTCTCCAACAGCGGTTGCTTTTGTTCTTTTGGATGTGTGCTAGTCTCTGTGGTGTGAGGTGGTATCTCAAAGTTGTTTTGATCTGCATCTCTCTGATGATTAGTGATGCAGAGCACTTTTTCATGTGCCTTTTGGCCATTCGTATTTCTTCCTTGGTAAAGTTTCTGTTCATTTCTTCGCCCCATTTTTTGATAGGGTTGGATGTTTTCTTCTTGTAGAGTTCAACCAGTGCTTTATATACCATTGATATCAACCCCTTATCTGATGGGTATTGTGTAAATATCCTTTCCCATTCTGTGGATAGTCTTTGTATTCTGGTCACTGTATCTCTTGCGGTGCAGAAGCTTTTAAGTTTAATGTAGTCCCATTTGTTGATCTCTGTTTTTACTAGATTGCTTAGTTCCGTGTCACGTTTGAAGATACCTTTATCTTCAATATCGTGGAGGGTTTCGCCGACCTTGTCTTCAATGTACCTTATGGTTTGTGGTCTAATGTTGAGGTCTTTAATCCATTTTGATCTGACTTTTGTGCATGGTGTCAGGTCAAGGTCTAAACCCATTTTTTTGCATGTGGTTGTCCAGTTGTGCCAGCACCATTTGTTAAAGAGGCTTTCCTTGCTCCACTTCACATCTCTTGCTCCCTTATCAAAGATTAGATGGTCATACATTTGGGGTTGTGTGTAGGGATATTCCACCCTGTTCCATTGGTCTACGGCTCTGCCTTTGTTCCAGTACCATGCTGTTTTAATTGTTACTGCTTTGTAGTAAAGTTTGAGGTTGGGGATGGTGATGCCTCCCATCATCTTTTTCCCAAGAATTGTTTTAGCTATCCTTGGACGTTTGTTATTCCATATGAATTTTAGGATTGCTTGATCCATTTCTTTGAAGAATGTCATGGGTATACTTATAGGGATCGCATTGAATCTGTATAATGCTTTAGGGAGTATTGCCATTTTGACAACATTGATTCTCCCTATCCACGAGCAGGGTATATGTTTCCATTTCCTCATGTCCTCTTTGATTTCATGGAGTAGCGTTATGTAGTTTTCTTTGTAAAGGTCTTTTACTTCCTTGGTTAAGCTGATTCCGAGGTACCTGATTTTCTGGGGCACGATTGTGAATGGGATTGCTTTTTTCATGTCCCTTTCCTCTGCCTCATTGCCAAACTAAAACATTTTTAAAGTACCTTCCTAAAACATAGACACAAGATTCTTAATACCGATTAACCAATAGAACACAGAAATGAATATAAATCAGATATGAAATTTGAATGAGATATGAATCATCCATCTAGAATAAGAACGATGCATCATGATAAACGAGGGTGTCTCTTTTGAATAGGACCTTGATGTAGCATTTGAAAATAAATCAGCCTAAATAACCACAGTATGGGGGCGGGGTGGAGGGAGAGAAAACAATTAGAGTCATCTTAGTAAACCTAGAAAAAGGTTTTGCCTTACATGTAATGATTGCCCGTAGTTACAATTACCCTCTTTCGGAAGCTCGTGGGATTTGTTCGGGGGCCACATAGGGCAGTTCTCAGGGGCAGTTCTTTCGGCTATGTGCTTGGGGGTCACTCTCAGCGATACTCAGGAATTTTGCATGTGGGGGATCTAATGCATATTTCCATCATGCAAAGAACACACTTAGTTTTGTCCCTGGCCTGGCAAGTCTGCATCTTATAATCTACTTTATTCATGGAACTATCCAGCTACTTTCCCAGGTTGCTCTTTTATAATTTGGGGGGAGGGATTGTTTTGCTTCATTTTGGGGCCACACCTGGGGGGGTGTTCAAGGTTTCTTCCTGGTTCTGTGCTCAGGGATCAGTACTGGTGGGCTCAGGGGACCATATAGGGTACTGGGGATCAAACCCAGGTCGGCTGCATGCAAGGCAAATACCCTACCCACTGTACTATTGCCCCTTCTCTTCATTTACTTTTTATAGAACCTATCGTATGATCATGATTTCCTTAACTCCAGTGCCCATTCTTGGATATGATGACTGTTGTTATTCTCCGTGAATTGTTATGAGTCATTATTTTCCTCTTCATATTCTTAATTCTAAGAGTAGATTTTCGCATGAAGAAGAATGAAGTTGTAAAGATTTAAAAAAAAAATAAAACCTTTAGTACATGATTTTAAATTCTTCCCAAAAACATTGCCCCAAAATTGTACTCCAATCAAATTTTATGGAAAGACCCATTTCCCTTGCCAAGGTTGGGGATTATGATCCTTGTTCATATTTTCCATTTGACTGGGCCAAATAAATTATATCTTGATTTATTTTTGAGACTTTTATTACTGCAAGAGTTGAACATTGTTTGCATATGTGCCTCAGTCATTTATATATTTTTCTAAGTTGTATCTCCTACACTTTGTACATGCTTAGAATATCAACTCTTTGCCCATTTTATATTTTATATATTTCCCAGTTTTTGCTTGTTGATTTTTATAGCATCTTGGTGGTATCATATAAGGTTTCTACTTAACTACATTTTTTAATTACCACTTTCTTTTTTACATAACATTCCTCAGTTATATATAGTTTACCTTGATGTGTGGGGCAAGATAAAAATGTGACTTTGTTCCTAATGAATAGTTTCTTTATCTAATGAATATTATTTCTTACAATCATTAATACCAATCATAAAAGCAGAACCATCATTCTTATATCATCCTGTTTAGGAAGACATTCGCCCATTTTTCAGGCATTGAGGAGAAGGTTTAAGATAAGATCTTAGAAAACCCTAAAATGTGAGCTGTCTGAAGATGTAAAATTTTATTCAACGTATTTTTTATTTGATGCCATACTTGATGGTTCTCAAGGATTACTCCTGGTTCTGTGCTCAGGGATCACTCCTGCCAGGGCTCAGAGGACTTGACTGTATGTGCTGCCAGGGGTTAAACCTGGGTCAGCTGAATGCAAGACAAGCTCCCTACTTGCTATACTCTGTCTCAGGCCATATTCAACATATTTGAAACAAATTTTACTTCCTATCTTCCAAGTCAGGACTAGGCCTCTTCCACCCAGATCCCACATTTTCCAGTAGCTAGGCAGTCACACCCAAAAATTGCCCTCAGCGCCGTGTAATCCCATCAAAGGCCAAGATCCAGAGACTATAAAACAAAGCTCCCGGAAGACCTCTTATTGTCTAGTTCTCCCTCTCAGAGAACCTGGTAAGCTACCGAGAGTATCCTGCCCGCATGGCAGAGCCTGGCAAGCTCCCCGTGGTGTATTCGATATGCCAAAAACAGTAACAATGATGGGACTCATTCCCCTGACCCTAAAAGAGCCTCCAATATGGCATAGTTGGGAAGGACGAGTAAAGAGTGGCTGCTAAAATCTCAGGACTAGGTTGAATGGAGATGTTACTGGCACCCACTCGAGCAAATCAATGAACAACGGGATGACAGTGATACAGTGATCTTCCAAGTTGACTACAAAATCTTAAATTGCTTTGATCTTTACCCATTTAGGATGCTAACACTTTGTCTTTTTCAGTGTATTCCTCTAACTGTTTAAATTAGTCTATCTGCTTGAGGGATAAGAACTCTTAAGAGGCAACATTCCTTAGATCTATATATAGATAAATTCCACCATACTAGAGCAAATATGGGCAACGTATTATTTATTTCCTTCACAAATAGAATGTCAGCTGTACCAGGCTCAATACTGAGTACCAAGGAGCCAGTGAGAAGGAATATTTCATTGTTCCCTCCCTGAACTCTCACCCTACGTGGGGCATCCTAATACATGGAGATCTTTCCACTTTAGGCTGTTGGACTATGTGATCAGATGGTATGAAGTGTATTTAAGTATACATGCAAATACATGCATGTATTTCTATTAGTTTTGTGTGCTCTGTATATGGAGATCTCTATGTGTTTGTATGTGTGTACACACACAGAGAGCATACCCAAAACTAAATATCATGCAGCATGATGAATATATTGCCCATGGGGTAGTCATTAGATTCAGGAATACATTTGTTTGGGCACAGCCCTAAAGGTTATTATTACAAGAGCAGCTTCCTTATTAGTTCCTCATAAACTGTGGATGTCTGCTCTTTGCTTGAAGCAATGAATTAGACCACTACTCTAGGCAAAGACTTTTAAACATTTTTTTTTTCTTTTTGGGTCCATATGGGATACTGGGAATCAAACCCGGGTCGGCTGTATGCAAGGCAAATGCCCTACCCACTGTGCTATTGCTCCAGCCCCAAGGCAAAGACTTTTACTGTCAGATTGCAAGTAGACTGGGGTGGGGGTAAAGAGAAAGAGAACTAAAGGGAAAGAGAGCGAGAGACAGACAGAAAGACAGACAGACAGACTCAGAACCTCAGAACCTCAAGCTGTATAGGCCTCCAAGGAGATTGGAAGTTTGCTAACTTACCTGGTCAGAGCCATATGTTTTTTGTGTGTGTGTGTGGGGGGCGTTTTTTTGTTTTTTGTTTGCTTGCTTTTTTGGGTCACACCTGGCGATGCACAGGGTTACTTCTGGCTCTGCACTCGGGAATTACTCCTGGCAGTGCTCAGGGGACTATACGGGATACTGGGAATCGAACCTGGGTCGACTGCGTGCAAGGCAAACGCCCTCCCCGCTGTGCGATCGCTCCAGCCTATGGAGCCATGTGTTTAGATGATGCTGGAACTCCTCTCCCTGTGTGGTTTTGGGCCGCTTTTCTTTTGCTTTCAGCTGTTCCCTTCTTCGCTGCCTTACCAAATGATGGTGAAGGGGAACTACCAATTTCCTGGGGCTTAGCCTTCTAGTTTGGCAAGCACTCAGGAAACGGGGCACCTTTCTCTTGCAGGTTCTAGCTAATGCTCAGTGTAGGGTGCTCGTGTACCCAGCAGAAGTCCCACGGCAGCCCGAGCCAATAACCATGGCCAGAGGGGGAAGGAAGGCTCCTAGCAGTTGGGTCTATCTTGTAGCCACTGCGTAAGGACGTGCATGGAAGTGAAAGTTGATCATATAAACGGTTCTGTTGTTAGAGGTAAAGCAGAAACTCTAGAAACATCTGAACAGTGGATTTTGGAGCATTCTTAACCTACCTGTCCAGAAGCTTCCCTGTTACCAAGCTGCCTGTAGGGCAAATAAGAAGAGGACCCCTCAGATAAAGGGACTTTTGAGAGAGATTTCTTTTTTTACACTGTCTGTGGAAGAGAGACAGACCTTCCTGTCCTTCCCTAGCCCCTAACATTGGAAAACTTGTGACATTGTTTCCTTGCATCTTGTTACATTGTTTCCTTGCATCTTGTTTTGCCATATGCCATTGACTGTCACATTTGACGAGGTAAGAAACATGTTATTTCTTTGTTTATTTTGTCAATCTTTGGTATTCTCTGGAGAGGAATTATATATCTATGTTTCAGTGGAATAGATTTCATCTGTTTGTCTTGTCTGCAGACTTGCCTAACTTCTTGTCTTCGACAATCAAAGGTTTTCCTTTCTCCGGGTGAACAGGTATATCTATCTCAGATTCTGGAAACTACCGATGGCTGAGGATAGTACATGAGGGACTGGAAAAATACAGATTTCTGATCATCTTGTGTGAAGGACTGGAAAAATACAGATTTCTAAATAGATCACTTTAAAGACTTTCCAGCGCAAAAGGAAGTTGCCCTAGAAATTTAATCTCTTGCTCCAATATTGTTTGGAAGTTGCTCTGTCGATTCAATTATTTATAACCGCACTCAAGAAGCCATATCCTTGTGCTTTTTTTCCTTCCGCCTATTCCAGTCCTACTTTGCTGATTTCTGGTTAATTCTCCCGTATGTCAAATGTTACCCCTCCGTGGCACATGTTACAAGGTGTATGTGTACTTTAGATATGTGAGGTTGAGATTTAAGGCCAGTGCCGAGAATGTCTTTAGTGAATTGTAATGGGTTTTCTCGGTAATGTTAAGAAGAGAAAGCAGTACGGACCAGCTGAATATCATTTTCTCTTTTTTCAGTTTTATGTTTTTCTTCATTTTATTTTTATTGAATCACCATGCATCACAAAGTCACAAAGTTACTCTCGATTGTGTTTCAGGGTGTACAGTGTTCTAACACCAGTCCCTTCACCAGCGTCCACTTCCCCCTATGACCACTGTCCCCAGGTTCCCTCCCACCTTCCAGCCTGCCTTTGTGGCAGTTTTTCCTTTCTTTTTCCTCTTTCTTTGAAAGCACCATGGTTTTCAATACTGATGGGATAATATGCATATCCCTTTACCTCCTTCCAGCACCCTGCTCTCCTCCAGAATGACCTTTTCCTCCACTGCTGACATAGTAATCCCTTCCCTGATCTATCCCTCCCTCACCCACCCACCCACCCCCAGTAACAAGCTCCCCACTGAAAACCAATTCTCATGCTCTTCCTTTCTATTGCCTTTCAGCATTCATTATTCCCCCACTCCATGTCTTTACACCCCACATATGAGAGAGATCATTCCGTGACTGTCCCTCTCTCTCTAAGCTCATTCAGCCTGACATTCTCCATGTAGCAGCAAATTGCATGACTCCACCTTTTTTATGGCTGAGTAGTAGTCCATGTTGTAGACATACCATAACTTCTTTATCCAGTTATCTGTTCTTGGACTCTTGGTTTGTTCCCAGATGTTGGTTCCTGTGAATACTGCTGCAGTATATATAGGAGTGTGTTGGGTGAACAGTTTTTCCCCAACGTGCCTGGACATGTTGTGCACTGGGCCTAGGATGATGGGCATGAGGAGAAACACCCTCTGGGAGCAGCTGATGGCTCTCCACCTTATTGCCAAATACATATTTTATCGAGGAGGGTCTCAGCTTACAGGAAGGTCCAATCACACCACGTTTAGCATTATGGGCCTATTACTTTTTCTTCTCTTCTGTGCCCTGGTCCAATCCCATTCAAGGGTAGATGCTGCGATTAGGACGGCATGACAGTTTCTGTGTTTTTGGCGTATGTGACTAGGAGGTCAGGTGAAGCTCAGGGCCAGACACCTGGTGCTAACACCCTGCTTGGCTAACTTTTCCCAGATACTCCCTCCTGCCAGTCTTTGCTTCAGGGTCGCTTTGCAAGGTCGGGTCTTATCTGCTCCAGTGCCCAGCTCCAGGCCCCAAGGAGTGTTGGAGTATATTCTAATAAGTGAATTTGCTGGGATGTATGGAAGTTCAGTTCCTACGTTTTTGAGGAATGACTACATTATTTTCCAAAGAGACAGTCCCAGTTGACAATCTCTCCAGCAGTGCATGAGGGTCCCTTTATCCCTGCATCCATGCCAACACTGATTGTTGATGGTTTTTTTTTTTTGTAGTGTGTCCCAGGCTCTGTGATATGAGGTGATATCCCATTGCTTTGAGTAGCATTTACCTGATATTAGGGATTAGAGATGCAGTGAATTTTTTTTCAGATGTCTTTTGTACAGTTTGAGGAAGTTTCTGTCCATCTATTCTCATTTTTTTTTGACATGGTTGAATTTGTTTTTCATGTCAAATTCTACCAGTACTTTATATTATATGTGTTGGATATTAGCTTTTCATCCCACCTATGAAAGTTTTATTGGAGATTTCACTAGCGTGGTTTCGACAAAGACATTTGCTTCTGAGACCTTGAAGTATAAGCAGTTTCGATGCTGTTCTTTAGGCTTGTCCCCGATAATTCCGGTTGTCTTCATCTTAGGGTTTCCTCCGATGAAGACCCCCGATCGTCTGAAGCAGGTTGTTAACTCTGTGAATGCCTGAAGCTCCCTCGGATATGCCTCATAATCAATATGCCCACTAGCTTAGAAGAGGGTCAGAGCATGTGGCTGGAATCTGAGAGCCGGCAGTTGAAACGGACTCTACCACAGCAGTCGGATCAGGCAGCGTGAACAAGGATCTTTCTGGAGAGGAAAAGAAGTGAGGTGGGTGGTGGGGCGGCACCCGTGGGAAGAAAGGTGATCTGAATCCTCTAAGCTCAGGCCACAGCGCTAGGGGTCTCTGTCCCCAAAGCCCATCTCTTCACTGTCAGTCTGCTGCAGGATGCCCAATGGCAGATGGCAGACAACACTGTCGGCCACCCCCAGTGGGATGGGCAGGACCGCTGGGCCGGTCTGCTTTTCTGAGGCGGGCAGTCCTGTGCCCACTCCAGACATTAGCCGGGGGAAGAGGGTGGCTGGAAGGTAGAAGAAGTGCCACTTCCTACTTGGCACCCAGCCGAGCCTGAGGCTGGACTCTCCGGGCTTGTCAAAGGCGGCGTGGAGACATGGGAACAGCCTCCTTCTTGACTGTCTGAAGGATCCACTGCTTGCTATCCACTCGCTCTTCTGCCCAGCTGAGCCCGGCGTGAGGCCAGTGCGCACTTGGGCACCGCTGGGCACAGGTTCCAGGTCCGTTTCTCAAAAGCAGAGTCACCACTGGAGTGATCTTACATGTCTTCCAGTCCTCAACCTCCCGTGCTCCCTTGAATGGAGCTGAGGGGAGTCGGCCAGGGCCTCTGGCTGGTTGGCGCAAACCCTGCCGTGTCCTGCCTCAGGGCTGGTGTATGTATGTGACCGAGCCCGGCTGGCCAGAAGGGATGCGCTTCTTCCTTGAGCCGCGGTGGAGTCCAGGCAGCTGTATCTCCTGGTTTATCCACCCACCGCTTTGCGGAACCCGCGGGAATAAGTGGGTTTCTAATTTATGGCTGAGTAGTAGTCCATGGTGTAGACATACCATAACTTCTTTTGTGGAATTCAAATTTCAGGTGTTGCTGGGGAGAAGGCACGTGGCTTGCATGCTGCTGACCCGCGTTGGCCCCCAGCATGATCCCTGGGACCTTGTGGTCCCCTAAACATGGAGAAGGACAGCCATGGAGGTCCCCAAGAACCACTGAGTGTGACCCTGGGGGCCTCCGTGGATGACTGGGGTGGTCCAGCTAATGCCTGGTGTAGTGGTGCTGTCTAGGACTGTACCCTTGGCATCCCCCATGGGGCTAACACTGCACCCCTCACCACCCACGGGGCTAACACTGCACCCTCTCACCACCCACGGGGCTAACACTACATCCTTCTCATCCACCCCAGAGCTGTCTACACTGCATTCTTCTCATCCACCCACAGGACTAATACTGCATCCTCTCTCTACCCAGGGGACTGTCTACACTGCATTCTTCTCATCCACCCATGGGACTAACACTGCATCCCCTCACCACCTAGGGGACTGTCTACACTGCATTCTTCTCATCCACCCACAGGACTAACACTGCATCCCCTCACCATCCAGGGGACTGTCTACACTGAATTCTTCTCATCCATCCATGGGACTAACACTGCATCCCCTCACCACCTAGGGGACTGTCTACACTGCATTCTTCTCATCCACCCACAGGACTAACACTGCATCCCCTCACCATCCAGGGGACTGTCTACACTGAATTCTTCTCATCCACCCATGGGACTAACACTGCATCCCCTCACCACCTAGGGGACTGTCTACACTGAATTCTTCTCATCCACCCATGGGACTAACACTGTATCCCCTCACCACCCAGGGGACTGTCTACACTGCATTCTTCTCATCCACCTATGGAGCTAACACTGCATCCCCTCACCACCCATGAAAATGTCTATACTGCATCCCCTCACCACCATGGGATTGTCCACACTGCATTCCCCTCACCACCCATAGGGCTAACTCGGCATCCCCGTCATCCACCCCCAGGACTATCTGATACTTCATCCCCATCCTCCACCCCTGGGACTAAGCCTGCACCCTCCTCACCCACCCTCAGGGCTAATCCTGCATCTTCCTCATCCACCACCCCCCCTCCGGGCAGAACCAGTCTTCACACCCCGCGGCTGTTCAGACACAAAGGACACTGGCCTCGAGAAGGCAGTGCTCGGCTCGTTTGCATCTTCGAAGCCTGACGCTGGAGAAATCTGTTCATTTTCACCCAGGAAGGACAGCTTTGGCAATTGTGGAAACTGTGACCCTGAAAAGAAAACTTCTCTAAAGCTGTAGCCTCCTCGTGCGGTGTGAATTCTGTCCAGGCCACAATTTCCCGAATCACTCCTTTGGCCCGTCTCCTGTGACGCCATGCCCCAGGGAGCTTGGCAGTGCCTCCATGCCTGCCCGTAGGCAGGTGCCTCGTCCATGGGGTTCGTTTTCGGAGTGGCCTAAAGGGGCCCCTGCTCTTGGGAAGCGAGAGGGTGGTTGTAGCGGGATCCCCCTGGTCATGGTGTAGTTCCCCGGGGACAGGGCTCACGTGTCCATGCGATCTGACTCTCAAGGCCGTGTCCTTCCCTCGGTGCTCGCCTCTGTCTCTTCTGGAACCAGCTTCTGCCCAAGAGCTTCTCCGTTCTCAGGGCTTGAGAACCTGTTGCCAGTCTGACTCCTTCATCTCATGCCCATGAAGCCATTTGTGAGGTGATTCCTGCAGGGTCCACTGAAACCCTCGTAACATCCCCCCCATTTTCCCTGACCCCCCAAAGCTGTATTTCCTTTGCACTCCAGTTTGTTCCGTGACCACTGGGGAGCTGGGAAATTTGAAGCTCTAGAAGTAAGGGCATCATCCTAGTAAATTCAGTTCCTATTCTCGGGGCCTCTGTTTTCTGGGTGTGGTGAAGACGATTCAAAGGCTTCTGGCCACTCTTGAATCACCAGAGCAAAACGATAATCCATACGTACACATCTTTGCGTGGGTCTGTCTACAGACAGATGAGGATTATCAGAGAGAGACCTTACGTGACTTTCTGTAAAACAGTATTTAAAAAAAAAAAACTGGATGGGATGCCTTTGATTATCCATATGTGCCTGAAGACATTGAGATTTCATAGTTCTCCCCCTGCCCATCCATTCTGACTTTATCACAGAAGAATAGCAACGCGGAGGGAGAGGTTTGCCTACCGAGCTCTTGTGTATTAAGATTTTAATATGTTGGGTTCCCTGGGTGCCCTGTAAGGTCCCTTCTGCGGTATTAGCTAGATCAGCCCAGGTCAGGGCCAGCTGGATTCTGATTCCTCCCCCGCCCCAGTACAGGTGACCGAGGTGTTAGGGCCCTGCCCTGCCTTCCTGGGTGGCATCAGCGACTTCCTCTAATAATCCTGGACAACAGCCCCCTTCCCCCCACCCCACCAATCTGTCTGGAAGAAGGTGGGGTTGAGGGATCAGCCTGAGGCCTGTGCTGGTCAGATCTTCGCGATCAGTGCTCCGTGTCCCAGAAACCCAACTTGCCGGTGACAATTCCGAACGTTGGAGCCGCCCCTTCCTGGCCTTGAGGTGCATTTCCCAGTGAAAACTCGGGGCGCCGGCAGCTCCCGGCTTGACAGCGCTGCTGTCAGAAATGGCTCGGAGGAAAATAGGGGTGTGATTAGCTCTAAATGAAGTTCTAAACCAATGGTACATGAAATGAAACTATTTTTCCTCCCTCTCTTCCTCCAGCCCCTCTCTTGAACCTGAGCTGCTGATGTAAGTGGCTCTAATTTACTTTCCTGGAGCAAACAAAAGCCAAGTTAAAGAGAGAGGGGGGACCGGCAAAGAGGACCCCCTTGGAGGGGGTGGGGGATGAGGGTGGGGGGAGAGCCCCTGCCCCCCGATAAAGGGGGAATCATTTGCAGCTTTCCCAGTGTCAGTATTAATTTCCAGGCCGTCAAAGCTAATTTATTTACAGAGCAGTTCTCCTTGCCCGGGAGCGGGCTGGCGAGGAGGCTGCTCCCAGCTTCCAGCTTTGTTTGCTGACAGGCTGATTCCCACCAGGCCCTTCCCACCTGTGTCTCTGTTGTTTTTGAGTGGGGAGGAGGATGGGGGGGTGCTTTTCTTCTTCTGTGCCCACCTCCCCGATGGCTGCCGGGGGCCCCTCTCATCTCCTGCCTCGCCGCCTCTACTTCCTCCCGCCGCCCCAAGGACTCCTGGTACCATGCACTTACCCAGTCTCCGCTGGCGAGGTCCCGGGGGACCCTGCCCGCTGCCTTTCTCTCTCTCTCTCCCCTTGTCTTTATCTCAAGGACGCGATTCAGAAGCACCCGCTCAGAGAGGTTGTAGGGTGCCTCCTCAGATGTGGTTTCAAATGGGGATTGAGTGCTCTGCGTCTGCGTGCTCCTGGAAAATTGTCCCCCCCTCCAAACGCCCATTAAGTTCTGCAAAACCCCTCCACTTGGAGGGCTTCATTACGGAGTCCAGGCTGGGGACCCCAGCTCCTCTCCGGAGCCGAGCCGCCAGTGGCAATGACAAAGTGTCTGCGCTGCGGGCCCTGGCTTCGTCACATATCAAAGGGAGGGAGGGCAGGAGGGAGGCGCCTGCAGAGCTGGGGAGATGCCTGGCCGTGCCCATGCCAGACAAGTGATGGATTGAGACGTCCCTGGCACGGCTGTCAGGTGCACACATGGACTAGCCTGGTGCCATGTGCGAGCAGGGACAGGGCGCAGGGGAGCTTCCTGGATTGAATCCACAAGGGACAGGGAGGCCAGGAAGGATGCGGGTGCTGCAGAGCGCGCACCCAAGTCTCGGTGACCTCACGCCCGTGGCGACCAAAAGCGAAACAGAAACGGTGAAAGAATTTTCCCGGCCAAAGGTGCGCCCGGACCTCACGGCACCCCGTCTCCGTGTCTGCAAATGGTTTGGTGCCGCCTCTCTGGCGATTTCTGTTTTTCTCGGGATCCCGCCGTGTTTATTGGGCTGTTTGTTTGTGTTTGCAAGGTGCTGTTTAAAATATTCATTGCTCTCTGGAAAGAAGCAGGCAGGCGGGGGAGGAAAAGTGCGGCACTTGTGTCCATTTGGAGCCAGGCAATTACGCTGTGGGGTAATCTGGAAAATTCTAAAGAACTAGAGCCTGGAGACAGGAATTTTGCTTTCTCTGGTGGTTGAGCACAAGTGGCTGAGAATAAGAGTACGCACGCACACACACACACACACACCGCACCCCCCCTTCTTTAGTCACACACTCTCTCTAAGCCTCCACTATGTTTGCTTCCCAGGAGCTGAGGACCCCCTGGAATTTGGGGGCTGAGCCACTTCCTGGTTCCCTTTCCCCGGGCTCTCCGGGACCCCCAAGTCTACTTATTTCGAAAGCAGAAATAACAGTCATTTCATTGCCCTCCTTCCTCCCTCCAAGATGCATGAAACGATTTTGCTCCGACTTCCTACCAAGTCGCCTTTGGGCTGAGACTACCCACACACGGGAAGTTTGGGCCCCAAAGGACACTTGTCCGGAGAAGCCTGGAGCCCGCAGTGCTGAGGCTCATCTGACAATTGTCATCTGGCCCCTGGGAGGCTCCCTGCCTGTCTCCTGGGAAGCCGGCCTTTTCCCTGCGCTCAGTAATGCTGGCGGACTCGCACCCCTGCCCCTCGCCTGCTCTGCCCTCCGGGGCGGGACAAGCCTGGAGACTGTTGTCAACCTCCCTCTCCCTCGAGGCCCCGGATCCACCTGTACAGGGGCTGGGGAAGGTGGAAAGACAGTCTCCGAGTCCAGGAGTACAACCCCCACCCCGACACACACACGCACACTCTCGCACACTCTCGAACACACACTCATACACACCCATACACTCATACACACACACACTCTCTCACACATTCTCATACACTCACACACACTCACACCCCCAATGCACACTCACTCTCACACACATACTCTCACAAACATACACACACTAACAGACACACATACACTCATACACACTCACACTCACACACTCATACACACTCACATTCACACACAATACACTCACACATACATATACACACTCTCATGCACACTTATACACACTCTCACACAATTTCACACACTCAGACACACACACACTCTCACACACACATTCTCATACGCTTTCACACACTCACACACACTCTCACGCACATACACACTCACACTCATACATACACAATACACTCACACATGCACTCATGCACTCACAGTCTCATACACAAACTCTCTCTCACACACACACTCACACACTCACACATACCCTCACACACACTCACTCTCACACACATACTCTCACAAACATACACACACTCACAGACACACACACTCATACACTCACTCTCACACACAATATACTCACATACACTCACACATACACATATGCATACTCATACACACTTATACACTGACACATAATTTCACACACTCAGACACACACTCACACACTCTCATACGCTTTCACACACTCACACTCACACACATACACACTCACACTCATACACACAATACACTCACACATACACTCACGCACTCACAGTCTCATACACACTCTCACACACACACTCTCACACAGACTCTCATACATACTCTCATACACACACACTTTCACACACTCGGGCACACACTCACACACATACTCACACTCACACACAATACACTCACTCATACACTCACGCATACACACACACACACACACACACACACACACGCACTCACATACCCTCTAACACCCAGGACAGGCTGCTGAGGACTTTCTTGGGTCTGTGCCCTGAGATGCAAAGTGGGGGCAGGAGGGGGTGGGGCAGGGGTCCCGCAGGAGGCGGCGAGGGTCCCCTGGCCCCAGGGCCTGGCTGATCTGGCTCATGTCCAAGCATGTCCCGGGCACCTGAACCGAAGTGCCTCTCCTCTAAACAGACCGCCCACCTTGCTCCTCTCAGGGGCCCAACCTAATTGTCGCCCATGTGGTGGGGTGTGTGGCTGCCCAGCAGGGAGTCTGGGTCCCAAGAGGTGAGCACGGCCTCTAGCCCAACACTCCAGTGTCTCGCCGCAGCCACCCTCTGCCCTGGCACCAGCCCCGCCCTCCGCCCTGTGTGTCAGTTGCTGCTCAGAACCTCCCTTGGTGCCAGTGCCCCCCTGGTGCGACCCCCCTGCCAGGCTGTCTAGCTGAGTCTGCCTCATTTACCCTGGCTCCGAGACCCTCCTCATTCCTGCCTGCTCGGGTCCTTTCCACCTGTCCTCTTCTTTAAGCCCAGAGGAACCTTCTAGAAGTTCCAGTGTTCCTTCATGAGCTTCTTGGCTCTTGCCCTAGTGCTCTCCCCAGGCCATTGGAGTCTCTCCCGGCTTCTTGTTTTCCAAAGGGCTTTCGGGGTCCAGACACCTGGACCGTATGTGGGCAGCGGTTCTCGGAAGGGACCTTGGAAGGAAGAGACGGTTTGACTTTTCTGTCAAGTGCTCTGGGCAGGGATCCCCTAGTGCTCTTGGCCGGACAGGCGTGGTTCTGAGGACACACCTCGTGTGTCTGGATGTGGGGGTCTGGACCACCCTCGTGGAAAGAGGTTTGTTTATCCTGAGAAACCATGACCCACCTGCGCAGTTGTGGGACCTCAGTTTCTCTGTCCCCATGATGGGTCCTCGGATGCTCCCCATCCCCCATCCCCCCATCCCCACCCCAGTGCTGCCGGGCTTCCAGGCTGGGCACTAGAATTGAGCCAACCGGACAGCATGCAGCCCTGTCTCATGGCACCCGATTTCCAAGGTGAGGCGAACACGGTGACACGGTGAGATGCACAGGAACAGACAGGGGGTTGGGGGCTAGACAGTTTGAGAGGTCAGCCACGGCCTGGAGGAGGAGAAGGATGGCTAGCACAGAGGAATGGATGCTTCCAGATGCTTCCAGAAGATTAATGGGGCAGGTCCTGGGGCTCTGTGTGTGTGTTGGGGGGAAGCCAGAGGTGCATGCCTTACTCCGAGGACCAAATGAGCAATGGGTGGGAGTGATTGGAGGGTCCTAGATGTGTGTTTGGGCACCCACGCAAGACTCTGGTGGGAGTGTCTGTAGTCAGGTAGGGTGTGTGTTTGGGATGTGTTGCTTTTGGTGGAGTATGGGTGATTTAGGAGAGCCCGTCCCCCCACCCTTTGCTGCATATGGGGAATAGAGAAGAGGGCAGCTATGTCAGGAAGGGCACCTTGTCTAGAAGGCAGCAAATGTTTCTTAACCTGCAGGACACCTCGGCTCTTCCCCCCCCCCCCCGCCAGGGCTGGGAAGGAGCAGCCTAGATTTGTCTGCTTGCTAATTAATTTCTCCTGCACCCTGGGCGGGGGGGAACCTCTGTCCCTAGACTACTGAGTGGATCCTTACATTGACTTCAAAAATGAGGAATGACATGGGCTTTCTAAAAATGACACATGGTAATATGTCTGGGATATTGTTGTCTGCGGATTCCTCAGTCAGAGAACATGTGCTGTGTTATTCAGCCCTATAACTTAAAAAAAAATTAAAATTCCCCCCGGCAGAGGGCTGGAGAGAGAATACAGTGGCTGGGGCGCTTGTCTTGCTCACAGACAACCCGGGTTCCACTCCCTCATCCTCCGCATCACCCTACCCGGAGTGATCGCTGAGCACCAGCCAGGAGTAAGCCCGGAGCACTGCCAGGTGTGGCCCATCCCTGCAAGGGATGTGTTCTCTGCAGAAACTAGAGGCCCAGAAAGGAAAGGGCTCTTCTGCTAGCGGGGGTCGTGGCTTGGGCGTGAGGCTCTACCTTTGCTGTGTGACATGAGTCAGGACACACCCTGCCCTCATCCCATCTCCTCTGCCCTATAAGTGAGGGCTTAAGACAAAATCTGCAAGGACCCAGAGCCATAGTACAGTGAGTGGGCGGGCACTTGCCTTGCATGCAATCAACCTGAGTTCAATCCCCCCACCATCCCCGGTTCTCCCATATGGTCCCCTGAGCCCACCAGGAGTGGATCCCTCTGTGCAAGCCAGGAGTAAGCCCCCAAGTACAGCTAGACATGGCCCCAACTCTTTTAACACCCCACTCCCCCCCCAAAAAAAAATCAAGTTAGGGAGGCTGGGTCAGTGACACTGCTCTCCTGCTGGCCTAACCACTGGATGCTGGGAAGATGCTTCCAGCTAAAATAACTGACTGAGGGAAGGTACAAAAATGTGTCGCCCTTGCCCCTTGAGGCTGCTGGTTGGTCAGAGTTGCCCAGTATAGAGGCTCATTGATACAAAACTGCCTAGTCAGAGGCTCATGATACATAGTTGCCCAGCTGGAGGCTCATTGATACATAGTTGCCCAATCAGAGGCTCATTGATACATAGTTTCCCAGTCAGAGGCTCATTGATACATAGTTGCCCAGTCAGAGGCTCATTGATACATAGTTGCCCAGTGTCCAGGAAGGCAGAATATTGGGCTTCTCTACTTCAAGAGATACTTTTTTATTTTCTAACATGCCAACCCTTCCCCCTGCCACGTGTTTCCATAGAATCTGGGAAGAGGAGCTTGGGGTTCCCGTTTTTTGAGTTGACTCGGCGAGCCTCCCACTCAGGAGAGATGCTCTCCGGCCCCAGGTGTAGCGTGCTGGCCGACCAGGAATCCATCCTGCTTCCAGAACGCATCGCTCCATCAATAGTAAATAACACCTAAGTTGCGTGATTACATAATGATAGCCACGCTCCTTCACCTGTCAGCAGAGCCCCATTTGAGGCTCAGCGCCCTTCCCCTGAGTCTCAAGTGTTCCCTTGTCATCTTTAATGTTCCCAGCAGCCCTGAGCTGAGTGTGCCGGGGTGGGGGCGGGGGGGGGAACGTGGGTCCCTTTGCTTGGTAATCCATTAGCTAATGCGTGGAAGCGTGTGAGTTTTCTATTTATTCCTTAAACCCCAAGGTTCACCCGCTGTGCCTGAGACTGCACTTGACAAAAAAGAGTGATAGTTGAAGTAAAATAAATATCACGCCGTCTGAGCAGCGGTGGGCTTTAAAACGTAGCGGGCTCTGTGGAGAGGCAAAGGTGAGACCCTGCTGCATGCTGGCACCGGGGACAGCCAGCAGGCAGTCAGGGCTCTTCGGCGTGTTTGAGAACCAGCGTCCCAGTGTCCCTCAACAGTGGCCAGGGACGTCCGCCTGAGGCTCCTGGAAGCTGGTCAGTAAATTTCTCCTCTCAGTGGATGCTCTACAGATGGAACTCGCTCCCTGCCTTGGGGGTTGGGTCCTGCCCTGCATCCGGCCTCCTCTGCCATCCCTCTCCCCCAGACCAAGCCCGCAGAGCGTGTCTAATGCTCCAGTGAGAAGCATCTTCTCGGGCCAAGTCTTCTTGAGGACCCAGTCAAGTCCCAGGGTATTGGACCCCAGCTCTGGTCATTGCCCACATAGTCCCGTAAGTGTCGCGGCCAATCAGATGTTTAAGGGACTGACTGTGGGTCCTGGATTAAACCCTTTGCCCAGAGTGAAAGCTCTTGAAAGCCAAAGAAAATGCCCTCCAATACACATGCAGACACACGCAGAGACATGCAGAGACAAGCAGAGACATGCAGAGACACACAGAGATACATAGGCACACACAGAGACACACAGAGACATGCAGAGACACACAGAGATACACAGAGTCACACAGGCACACACAGAGACACACAGGCACACACACAGGCACACACAGGCACACACAGACATATAGACACACACACAGACACACACAGACACACACACAGACACAGACACAGACACAGACACACACAGACACAGACACACACAGACACAGACACACACAGACACAGACACAGACACACACAGACACAGACACAGACACACACAGACACAGACACACACAGACACAGACACACACAGACACAGACACACACAGACACACACACAGACACAAACACACAGACACACAGACACACAAACACACAGACACACACTCAGGCTTTAACCACTCAGGATTGCCCAGCTCTTAGCACAGCACCTGCTGAGTGAATGAAACACCTGAATGAGCCTTGAGTGACCTTCACGGACGAATGGCAGAGGTGCATGGGGGGGTCCACTGAGGAACGAGGGACACCGTTTCTTGAAATAGACTCACTAGTGTTTTGGTTTAGTTTCTGACCAGAAATTTCCATCCTTTCCAATCACGATGTGTTGCTCGACAAGCTTCTGAAGGACGAAGCTGGTTCGGGGGGGGGGGGGGGGGCAGACGGAATCACCCCTCACGTCTCGGGTCTGCTTCTGGGCGTGTGTCTGTAACTGACCGACTGTCTGGCCAAGCCAGTGAGCGGTGGCCGAGGAGTATTTCGAGCCACTGCTCGTTCTGAATGTGAGTGGGCTCGGTCCAGCCAACGCTCCCCGCGACCTGTACCTTGGCGACTGTCTAAACCCCGAAGGGGGCGTGTGGTCAGATCACGGGCCAAGAAGCGATTTCTGGGTGCTCACATCTGATTCTTCTTCCCGGCATGCCCCAGATGCCCGCCTGGCCTCTGTCCTTCTCAGCACCCTGGGCAGTGAAGGGGTGTGGCCTGCACCCTCTCCCGCCTGGCCCGTTCTTCCCCACCAGGCTCCCTGCCTCGCTATGCTCCCAGGGACGTATGAAAAAGGGCCGTGGAGGAGGCTGTGTGGAGGTGCGGGCAGAGTCCAGCATCCACAAGCCGAATTTGAGTTGGATGTGGGACCCCCTGGGATTTTTTTTTAACGGGGGAAGGACTCCTTCCTCAGGTCAGAAAATAAGACCCTGGGCCAGAGCCATAATACAGCAGGGAGGACACTTGCCTTGCATGTGACCGACTTGGGTTTGATCCCCGGAACCTCATAGGGTCCCCCTGAGCACAGCCAGGAGTAATTCCTGAGATCAGAGCCAGGAGTTAGCCTTGAGTACCACCGGTGGTGGGTGCATACACTAAATAGATGGCGTCAGCAGGGCGAGTGCATCAGCAGCCTGATGGTGCCTTCAGGCTTCCTGATACCCCAAAATTGCCGCTGTGCCTTTGGCCGGACCCCAACAACTTGGGGCCACATTTACCAAGGAATTAAATGGCCAAAAGTTAGGTATGTGGGAGCCACACCCACAAACCACCTCCGGCTCAGCTATACAAGCTCATTTACTGGCCTTATTTCAGAGATCAATTAAAAGAAAAAAAAAAAAAGATGGTGTCCAGGACCAGGGCTAGGAGCCTGAGCAGCTTCTATTTGGCCAGTGGTCCTCAGCCATCGGGACTGTCCACAGGCACCAAAATGGTGTCCGTGTGTCTGCAGTAAATGTCCTTCTGGGCCAATGGGGGACCCTTGGTCTGCTGGGGAGGGCCTCGTTCTCCGTGGAGATTTCCGCTCTTGCCCCCCCAACCCTTGTCGGTATTCTGCCAAACACACATGTCAGACTAGGAACAGAACAGAGGGGTCACGAGTGCCCTGGTTGTGTCTCTGAGCTCGCTCCCCCTCCTTCCCGGAGAGAGCCCCCTTCTCTGCAGGAAAGCAAGGAGGCCTGTTTTTGCCTGGGTGGCTCAGACTAAGCATCTAAACTGGGGGTAGGGGGGCGGGGGGAGACGCATTGCTGGGGCTCAGGGCTGGCCTTTGCTTTGGCTGCGATGTGGGCACATGACACCAAGCCGGAATGGTGGCCTTGGGGGGAACCCCTGACCTTGCCTCCAGTGGCAGCTGCTTCTAAAGGCTTAAAGAGGCGCCCTGAGAATTCCTGCGGGGAGCAGGTAGGGGTTGAGGGGGCTGTCCCCCACCCCCCTGTGGGGTCCAGGAATAACTAGGGCAGAGGAGAACATGAGGAGCTGATGCCAGAGGCTCCGGCCCCCGCTCAGAGAGGGGGGGGCGGAGAGGGGAGAGATGGACCATGATGGGAGGGAATGGCCCAGGGTGGGGCCACCCCCCTCCACCCTCGGCTGACCTCCTGCCAGCCCCCTTCCCCACCCCCACCTTGCTGTGCCCCTCAAAATGTACCAACTCAAGTGGATGGCAAAACTGGGCAGAAGCTCCATGGGCCAAAGGAAGGGGACTTGGCCCTCTGCATCTCCTGCCAAAGGGGTGGGGGTTGTCTTCTTGGGAGACGGTCTTAGCAGTGCTGAGAGGGAAAATGGGAGGGGGCAGGGGAAAACCCCACCCCCACCCAAGACAGACTTGCTGGCAGGTGTAAGAACCTCAGTTACTCAGACTGTGAATCCACATTGAGGTTCCTTTGAAGGGCGCCAGAAGTGATCAAAGTGCTGTTTCCTGGACTTATCTGGGTGCAGAGTGATGTGGGCTCATGTCGAGAATTGGGGCTTGTTGGCAGGGTCGCCGGGTGGCCGGGCTGGCCTACTCAGCTCCCTTAGGTGGTAACAAGGAGGAAATGTCCTTACGTGAATGTAGCGCCTGCCTCTAAGTCAGATTTCCCCGTACTTCCCCTTCCCCTTGCAGAACTGCACCCCCTTCCCTGTGACTGAGAAAAAGCGATCTCTGTGCGGCCCCCTCCTCCACCTCTCTGGAAGCCCCCCACAAGGCCCCCATGGGACATCCAGGTCCTCTGGACACCCCCAGTCCACACAAAGGACCAGCTCCCAGGAACTAGCCTTGTAGCTAATTCCGGGGGCTCAGAACTCTCCTTCTCTTAATATAGAAAGTGGAAATGCTACCATCAGTGGGGGGAAAGTATGCTAACTAGATAAAAATCAGTCCCAGTGTAGCAGAACTCTCCTGAGAGAAGAGATAAAACTGCTTAAAGCTTAAGTTAGAAAAAAAAAAAGTAACAAAATATTTCCAGTTCCGGAAACTGAATTTTATTCCTAATGTAAATAGAGAAACCTCTGGAGAAGAGAGGAGGGGAGCAGGGAGAACAGTGGTGAGCGGGGACTTCACCCACCCCCACCCCCACCCCAAGGTACACGGCGCCAGGGCCAGCCCCATATCTATCCCACTTGCCCCGGTGAGGCGATAACCAGGGTTTCTCCCAGGCTTGGCTTCCTCTCACCTGTCTCCTGCTGAATTCTGCTCAGGGTCTTTTGGAGTGAGGAATCAGTAGCAGCTGACTTAAGTTTGAGGTTCACAACAGGTAGAGTTGATGCGTTTCTGCACTGTTTCCACACACACACACAACACACCTTGCCACACGATGAGAACCCTTGGCCACGAGCGCATCCAGAGACTTTGCTAGCATGATGCCTTGGGGCGGGGGGGGGGGGCACTTAATATGGGATCGTTGAGTAGAGTCACGTGGGAAATGCTGCTGAACCGTCTGTCCTCCTCCTGTTCCCCAGGGACAAGTGTCTTTTGTCTCTCGGTCACTGCCACACCCCCACAGTCGTTCTCTACCCACTGTCCCCTTTTCCCGGTTCCTCCTTTATGTCACTGCCAGGGAGGTGTGCTGGGAGAGACGCGTGGGACCCCCGTGTTTAGAAACTTAAGCACCCCGCCTCCCGGGAACGCTCATCACCGCAGTGAAGGTTCCGTGGCCATCCGGGCAACGCCAGGAAGCTTCTCGAAGCAGTGAACAGAGAGAGGCTGGGGGGGACCGGAGCCAAGGGAGGTCACACCGCACTGGTTGCCTCAAGACGAGGCGAGAGCCGTATTTGTAGGCAGGTCTGCAAAGCCATCCTGCGGGGTGCTTGGTTGGTGCTGGGGGCGGGGGGTTCGTTACAGGGGCTGCCTGATTGGGCGTGTGCTCAGGGAGGCGTGGGGGGCGGGGCTTGCGGGCGGGGATGGTTTACTTATGAACCCGTGTGTTTCCCGGGCAAAGGTGATTCCAAGGAGTCTCTGGGTTTTTGTGTTGGCTGTGGCTGCTGCAGCAGGTGGGGAATGAGGATCTCACACCCTCTCCTTTGCCCACCGGAAGTGTCCTCGCAGCCCCCAACACCAAAAGCATCGGCTGTGCTCTCCCCACCCTCCTGCTTGCCCCACCGGCACCCCTTTCTGTGCCACCCGTCTCATGCCTAATGGCAGGCAACCTGGGGCTCTGGCTGGGTCTGCATCTTTGTCCCCTGGTCCAGAACTCCCCAGAAGATGCTCTCCGGGGGCTTGTGACTTGGCTCCTCCAAAGCTGCATTTCTGTAGAAAAGAAAACGCTAGCTGGGAATCAGGTGCCACATTTTTAAAAGTGAAAAATGGGCACACACAATGTATCTGGTGTTTTGGAGAACGGAAAGGTGGCCCCGGCTGCACCCAAACTCCCTTGGTGGAGGCGGGGGTGGGGGGGGACAGGGGATGGGGGCGTGGCCAGTTGCCTGTCTGCATCCCGGCTCACTCCCACCCTCTGCGCATCAGTTCAGACTGGAGCCAGTCTGTCCACCTCCCGCCCCCGTCCCTCCTTTTTAATCTGCTGCCTCAACTATTAGAATCTCCCGAACGCATCTGGAGACAAACTGGCAGCCGCGGGTTCCCTCTGAAAGCGAAGGGCGGCAGCGTGACTCTGATTAACTTGTCCTGGTGGCGCTGGGGGGGGGGGGGGCGTCCCCGCAGTCCCGGCTTTGTTCCACAGCACAACTGTGTCAGCGGTGCCACAAATGCTCACGAGACAGCGGCGTGACACCCTATTAGCTCTGGCCATCACGTTCCTGTGGGTCCATGGCCTATTTGCTGAGTTTTCGAAGCATTTTACAAGCATCATTAACCTTATCATGTCCAATAATTGCAGAAAGGGAAGCGCGGGACTGCGACGGGAAGGACTTTGAGCGTCAACGGCCGAGCCCAGCCCAACAACTTTCCCGGGAGAACAGATACGGTGGGTGCTCGCTCGTGGATGGTTTGACTCCAGATAAATCGTTTTTTTTTTTTTGTCCACCAAGGAAAGAGTCTCACCCCCTCCCCACCTCCCTACCCCCACCCCCCTCACCCCCCACTCCCATGGGACTTCAAACCATAGATCATAGGGGAATGGGCGTTCACACCTGCCTCCTCACCAATGAGCCAGGGCACATAATTAATTGACCAGAAGGCTCACTGGGATTAATTAGCAGCTGCATGTGACGAGCTCCGTTCAGACTTGTAGCGGCAGAGGATGGCCTTCTGCAGTAGCCAGATCCGGGATTCACAATTACGGCACGGCAGGGGGAAGAACTCATCAACTGGGCTAGAAACTTTTGCGACACACACGCGGGCGCGTCCTCGCGCGCGCGCCTCCCGCCGCTGCCAGCAGAGGGCAGCAGTGCGCTGCGCCTGGTCCATTTGCATCCCAGATGAGCCTCGGGGAGGGAGGTGGGATGGGGATGGGGTGGGGGGGATGGATGGGGGGGGGCGCTCAGTACCTCCAAAGGTGCCCCGGGACCACCCTGATTCCTTTGCTCTGGGCTGAGTCAACGCACGCACCGGTCGTTTGGGTGGGGCTTTGGCTCATCTGTCTCAGAGAAATGAATACACAACTGCCATCACAGACAGGAAGTAACTTTAATTAAATACTGTGAAAGTTGAAAAGTTTTTACAGCTTGACTTTTTTTGCCAAAAAAAAAATTATAACAATCTCTACAGTAGTTAGGTTCTCTAACAATTGAACTGTACAGTGTGTGTCTAGTCAAAAACGTTTGATAAGAAGGTGAAAGCTTAATAGATTGAGATGACTTGAAAGCTGCACCCTAAGAAACCGTGAGGCCAGGGCTGGCCGCTGGCCGCGCCGCCCACTCGCCCAGTAGCTCTACTGTTTTCCCCCCTCCCTCCCCCGAACCTGAAATCTCAATCGCTTCATTTTGATTTTTTTTAGTTTTCCTTGTTAAAGCCATATTCTGTATTTATTGGGGGCGGGGGAACGTCTTGGACGGGTCAATATTTTGTGTAGAAGAGAGAGAGGCTGGTCAGTGTTTTTTTCTTTTTTTTTTTATCTCATCAATATAAATAGAAGCAACGAAACACAAATCATACACATTTTAAAGGCTCTTTGGGCTTCCAAGAAAAGTTCGAACCACTACACATGCTGATAGCTGAGTGTCCTGTGTCGTCTGGGTCTATGCCGGACCCCTCACCGGCTGACCGTTCCTTCAACAGCTAAGGGGCTCACGACAAAATATGGCTTTAAATCGTATAACATATCTTCAGGCAGCGTTCCCACACCGATTCAGACAACCTTTCCGAGTACCGAGAAGCAATGCGTCCACCTTGCTTACATTTTCCAGTTTTTATTGTATTATTATTAATCATCATTATTATTATGTCCAACCATGAAAAATCAGCTTTTTCCTCCCCGCCGTTCCCTCCCTCGACTCCCCTCCCCCTCCCGCCCCAACCCATAAAAATTCTCACTCTTGACAGTCTAGTGAAAACCATTGCAAAATCCATATGGGGGCATGCACAGTGCAGCATTAGTTGTAAATTTCTTGCTCTGCTAGAAAAAGTTACATTGTCTTAAGGTAACAAAAACAGTTCTTTTGTGCTTTTCGATTTCTTTTTTTTTTTCTTCTTTTTTTCTTTTCTTTTTTTCTTAGAATGTTATTGATGACTGACAGTTCTGGCGCACAGTTACAATGTACAAGTGAAATGAATATGATTTGCATTGTTAAGGCATCCAATCTGCTGGTTTATATTTATGTGAAAGACAGAGGAAATATACAAGCAGACTTAAGAAAGAAAGTATGTTCATTGATTTCTATGAAGTTTCTCCCCCGAATTTAATGCACAAAATGCGTCACTCCAAAGGGAGAGATCCCATGCATATTAATAGAGTAAAACAGCATTAGGGGTTTTTTTTTGTAAGCTTCCAAAGCAAAGGATACATTTTTTTTTTAATCTACAGAACTAAATGCTACAAGAATAATATGCTACTATTTTTTTTTTGCCATATACTGGAAAAAACTCCTTAACTTACAAATAATACAAAAATAGACAATGGCTTTTGGGTGGAAATTTAAAAAAAATTGAAGCATGGTTTAAAACAATACTAAAAATAACTATAAATGAAATGTTTAAAAATCACATTGAAACAGCTAATACAACTGTAAGTGGACAAACAAATCCGCACTTTCACATAGCAAACATACACAATAAAATAAATTGGGGTTGGAGGAAAAGGAAGAAGGGAAAAAGCAATGTACAAATTCCAAAGATAAATACATTATTTATATGGATATTTTACAAAATCCTCTTTAAAACAAAAAGCCTTTTATTTAATTTTGCAAGTATGTGCAAGCTAAAGGTAGTGAGCTTTTTTTTTTAATCCTTCGCAAAAAATGCAGTAAAATCTTTTTGTGGTATTGAAAAACTGTTTTAAAGACATAAAATGTATAAATAGAACAACAACTTTGGCAAAAAAAATCACAAAAAAAATCTACAGTATTTATAACTACATACAAAAACACAACAGCAAAGGAAAAAAATTATATCAGGCAAATGCATCCTCAGAGCCTTGCTGTATCTTCACTAATTCTTATTATTTTTTTTTAAGAACACTTCCCAGATAATAATCAGGGCCCAAACTCCCATAAAACAGAAAAGTCGATTGCGGACGGAGATCTCTACCTTCTTGGCCTTGCTCCCTGTCTGCTATGACTCGAATTCCCAAAGCACTTAACCTCTCCCGTTCCTTCACTCTCACCCATGAAGAGAGCTGGGGTCAGCCCGGACAGGTACCAGCTCCTGTGGGAAACTGCATGACTGGGTCAGCTTCGGAAGGGGCCTTTGCAACGAAGAACCTGGGCATGTGGGTGGGGTTTTGGCCAGGTCAAGGGGAGAGGTTCTGGGGAGAGTTCTGAGCCTGGACCACCCAGCGCCCCCCCACCCCTCATCCCCCGCCCGCCATGTCAAAGGAGTGTCTCAAGCAGGGATGTGCGCCTCCTCCAAGCCCCCAAGAGGCTTCCGGGGTTGACAGGAGTAGGAGAGAGTTGGTCTGGGGTTTAGTCTAGATCTAGAGGCACACTGGAGTTTGGAGTCGGGGTTGGAGGGAAAGGGGATCTCTCTCGCCTTCCTGGAACGCTCCAGGCTGCACAGCTGACTTAAGACCGGGAGGTAAGGGGGGAGAGACGCCGGCAGGCCAGGGAGGGGGGGGGCGTGTCAGATATTGGAAATGCACATCTGAGCTAACTACCATGGGAAATGCTTTAAGGCGCAAAAGCCGACCCTTTGAGTTTTCTAGAAAAAATCTAACTGGCATTCCTATTCTGTCCCATACAAGCTTTTTTTTTTTTCCGACCTTTTTTAGACTTTTTCCTTTTTTAACATTTTTTTTTGTAAATATCACCACTTCATTCTCCCTTTACACAGCTTTTTTTTTTTAAACATCATAAATTAAAACACGGAGTCTTATTTATAGTGTCCCTTGTATACAGCTTTACGGTTTATAAAAGACAAATGATTGTGGAGTTAAGCTTAAAAAAAAAGAAAAGAAAGATTTGCTTTTATCGACACAGAATAAATATATTCCCCCACCCCCCTCAAAAAAAAAAAAAAGCCTGGGAGGTCCAACTTTCACCATCACCTTGCACTTGTAGACCCCTTCCGATTTCAGTATTAGCAAGGTCGGTGATGTTGTTTGTTTTAAAAATCTGCAGTTACTGTGACTCTCTTTAAAAGGCCTGAGTTTAAAAGTTCCACGCTGGGACTTGTATCAGATTACTCTCTGTGGCAGAATCCAACTTCTTCATTAATAAAAGTTTCTTCAAGGCAATTTTCACATGGGAGGAACAATCATGCCAGAAATAGCTGCAGACAGAAGAGAAAAGAGGCATCAGTGGTCCAGCCTCCGGGCGGCTCCGGGAGTGCGAAGAAAAAAGATGCTCTCGGGCAAAGGTGCTTGCCCCGACTCCCGGCGGGGAGCTTGTGTGCTAGCCAGGCCACTGCCCAGAAGCTGTCGCCGCTGAGTTTGGGTCCTGCCGGGCCAGTCACAGCCCCCCGAACCTCACAGGATGGTGAGGATTTCCCGGTGGTGGGTCTTTTTGTCTCCCCCTTTCCAAGCTATAAAACAGAACAGCCCTGCCCCACGGCCAGCAGCTCTTACAGGGCATGGGCAGCAGAGAAGGGGGCGGGGGTGGAGGGCAGAGGCCACGGGTGGGCGCTTGGGGTCTGGGGTGGGGGTTCCGGCCTCCCTGTCACTTCCGGGTTCTGCACTGGCCCCTCAAAAATGGGCATGTCCCTGGCAGAGGGAAAGCTGGACACAAAGGCCATGGGAAGGGGGTCAGGGTCAGGACAGGGGTGGGGTGGGAGGGGGCAGCACAGGGAAATTGATTTGGGGGCGACCCAAAATGTTTCCGCTGGAAGCTCACCAGCAACCCAACCCCCCTCTGCCGGTACCGTCTCTTCAGTGACAGGCTGGGATGCAGTGGCCGTTGCAAGGGGGCTGGTGGGGGGGGGGGACATGACCCAGGGGGAGCCCGCTTCTCACTGCACCCCTGCACCAAGGGCTGAGGCGGGAAGGGCCTTTTTTCAGGTTTTTTTTTTCTTTTTGGGTCACACCCGGCAATGCACAGGGGTTCCTCCTGGCTCTGCACTCAGGAATTACTCCTGGCGATGCTCAGGGGACCCTATGGGATGCTGGGATTTGAACCTGGGTCGGCCTCGTGCAAGGCAAATGCCCTACCTGCTGTGCTATGGCTCCAGCTCCCCCACCTTTTTTTTGGGTCTGTTTCTTAAGTTAGTCCCAAGTCCCCCTAACCCTGTATGGTAGGCAAGCAGGGGGAGACCGGGAGGGCAAGCCCTCAGCCTCTCCTGCTCTCTCTCCTTTGCCCCTGACATTTTCTTAATTCCTTAAAAAAAAAATTTTTTTTTTTTTGCCAAACACTTTTTCCGTTAATTTTTAAACCCATCTGTATTCACAAGGAAATTTAATCCACATGTTTCTGATTCATTTACACGTAAATCATCTGAATGTTGTTTTGCAAGAACCGTTTTTTGGTTTTTTTTTTTCACAGCCCCAAAGCTCCTGGAGTTGGTTTTTTTTTTTTTTTTTTTCCTGAAGCCATCCTAAGCCACTTTTCTTAGAAGCAGGAAGTATCTCTTGCCAAAAGCAGACCAACTTAACCCCCCCAAAGATCAGGGAATGGGTCGGATGGGCAGCCTCCTCCCCCCCTCCCCGACCCAAGATGAGCTCGCACCCCTGCCTGACAGCAGTGGGAAGGATGGTGACAATAAAACCAGCCAGAGACACCTCTTGGCCGCCAAGCCCTGCACCCGGATGGCCAGGAGTGTCCCCTCGGCAAGGGTCTCTGTGCCCTGGTGCCTAGGGAGTGGGGGCTACAGCAGGGCCAGAATGAGGAGTCCGGTTTTTATTTCCTTTTTTTCTGGGGGGGGGGCGCTCCCGGAGGCAGCCCGGTTTCACAGCCGCGGGGGCATGCCCAGGGCTGGAGGACGGAGCTATTTTCCTTGTCCCTGTGCTGCAACGCATGAGGTTGCTTATGTGGGTTAGAGGCAAGGGTGCCGGAATGTTCCAGAAGGGCAGCTGGCACCCGGACTTGCCCATAGGGACTTGCTGGCGCTCAGCAGATTTCCATGACGGCCCCGTGGATGGGTGCCAAGACGTCACGAGGCCAGCGACCCTGCACTGTCCCGCACCCGCGTTTGGTGAGGCCAGGGACTAAGGCTGGGGGGGGGGGTTGGGGGGAGTGGCGGTGCTGGGAGGGCAAGGGGGGGAGGGTCAGCCGGCCCAGCCCGCGGAGGGTGTTAGGAGGGAACCAGCCTTCGAGGCTGGACTCCACCTGGAGCGCCCCTCCCGGCCTGGGCTGCGGGGGCTATGCACCCGGCGGGGAGTGGGGACGGGCCCCGGGGACGGCCTCCTTTGGATGACGTCCTCTGGGGCCTGGAACTGGCAGAGGGACCCTCCGAGCCCGGGGCTGAGCTGCCCAGGCCGACCCCGTGCAAGAGTCTGGAGTCGGCACTGTCGAGAGCTTATCCAGAGCAGGAAAGGGCTGAGTGTCCTGCAGCGCCTTCTCTCAGTCCCAAAACCTCTGCCCAAAGTGTCAGGGGCCCTGACCGGGCCTGGAGCCTGCAGTGAAGGGTTGGGGAGGGGGTCTCCCTCTGCAGCCGCCCGTGAGACTCTCCCGCCGCACTCTGAGGTGGTGGAGGGAAGTGGACATTATGGGGACATGGGTGTGTGTGCAGACACCGGACACCTGAGACCCACCCCGGGGGACCCTGTGACAACTCAAGGTGACTGTGTGAAAGGACGTCACAGGCAGGGGGGTAGCAGGGAGGGGACACTGGAGGTGGGGCTGCTGCTCGATATAAATACGTAAGTTGTGGTGCTTTAATTGTGACTCCTGGCTCTGCACTCAGGAATTACTCCTGGCGGTGCTGTGGGGGCCCTTGGGATGCTGGGAATCGAACCCGGGTCGGCCGTGTGCAAGGCAAATGCCCTCCCCGATGGAGCGATAGCACAGTGTTTGCCTTGTGCGTTTGCCTTGCACACGGTTGACTCGGGTTTGATTCCTCCGTCCCTCTCAGAGAGCCGGACAAGCTACTGAGGTTATCCCGGCCCCAGGGCAGAGCCTGGCCAGCTCCCTGTGGCATATTCGATATGCCAAAAACAGTCACAAGTCTCACAATGGAGACGTTACTGGTGCCTGCTCAAGCAAATCAATGAGCAACGGGATGACAGTGACAGTGATGCTTTTAAGAAAAAAAGGCTGACCAGTCTCATCCTTTGCCTGTGTGGGGTGTCAGCTTTGGGGCCAAGAGGAGGCCGATTTCAGGGTGAGGCCCTGACAGGGATGTTTGGGCACCTGCTCCCCCTCTTTGCCCCCCTCTAAGGGAGGAAAGACAGACAGACAGACGGGCTTTCAAGGGGGGCCTAGAGGAATCCCAGGGAGGGGGAAATACCGACGGGTTCCAGGGGAGAAGAAATGGGTCAGCCAGTGCCGGTGGGGGCACGGATGGGTTCCAGAGCAGAGACTGTTGGGTGTGGGGGTGCTTGGGGAGCAAGGGACGACCCTTTTGCTTCCCCCCTCTCCACCCCCATGAGAGCTCATGTCCCCCTCCTCCCTCCCCTCCCCTCCTCTCTCCTCCCCACCCCAGTAGCACAGACGGAGAGAGGATGACAGGCCCGTGCCCAGGAACCAGGTCAGCGCTGGGACCGGCTGGGGGGCCGCGGGGGCGTGGCCTACCTTGCAGGCTGTTCCCATTGGTGCTGGTGCAGGTGGGCGGCGGGGAGGTCTGGGGTCTGACGACGGGCGCGAAGGCGCTCTTCTGCTTCACGGCCGAGACCATGTTGGCGGGCGAGAAGGAGAAGATGCCGGTGGAGCTGCTGCAGTTGGAGGGCAGGCTCGTGGGCGCGGCCATGGTGGGGCTGGACGGCACGACTGGCGGGGCAAGGGGCGGTCAGCGCGGCGCGGGCTGCCCGCGAGGCCCGGTGCTCCCCCACCCCGCCCCACCCCTGCCTCCTGCGTGTGCCCTGGGGGGGGGCGGGCAGGACAGAGATGTGCCCCCCTGAGAACTGGCACCAGGGGCAGGAAGGTAAAGAGGGACAGACAGGGGAGGAAGAGAGACAGACGGGTGGGAGAGAGACAGGAAGAGAAAGGGGAGAGACGGAGAGACAGAGAGAAAGGGGAGAGACAGAGACAGAAAGGGGAGAGAGAGAGAAAGGGGAGAGACAGAGACAGAGAGAAAGAGGAGAGACAGACACAGAGACCAAGAGACAGAGGAGAGACAGAGAGAAAGGGGAGAGACAGAGAGACAGGGGAGAGACCGAGAGACAGAGAGAAAGGGGAGAGACAGAGAGAGAGAAAGAGGAGAGACAGAGAGAAAGGGGAGAGACAGAGACAGAAAGGGGAGAGAGAGAAAGGGGAGAGACAGAGACAGAGAGAAAGGGGAGAGACAGACACAGAGACCAAGAGACAGGGGAGAGACAGACAGGGAGAGACAGAGAGAAAGGGGAGAGACAGAGAGAAAGGGGAGAGACCGAGAGACAGAAAGGGGAGATACAGAGACAGAGAAGAAAAGTGGCTGCCATGGAGGCAGGCTGGTTTGGGGGTAACCCGGGACCTTGGTGGTGGGAGATGTCCGCCTGTGAAGGGACGGGTGTTGGCTCCCTGTAGGACTGCAACCCCATCATGAACAACTTTGCAACTGTGTATCTCAGGGTGACTCCATTTAAAACATTTAAGAAGAAGAACCGGCATCCACCAAATAGGGTGAAGGGAAGCCAGCCCTGTGGGGGAAGGGAAACCAAGGGAGACTTCCTGGAGGAAGGATCAGGGAAGCCTTCCTGGCGGCGGAGCTTTAGGCTCCTGCTAAGAGAGGGAAAGTCTGTGGAGCCCCCCCTCCAGAGGACAAGGGCTGGGTGCTCTATATGACCCCTCAGCCTGCAGTGCTCATTCTGACAAGCCTCTTGGCAACTTTAGGAGGCAGATTTCACACAACATCTGCTGCATTCAAGGGCAGAAGTTTGGAGCCTCTCCCGTCTCCTGGGGAGAAAGGAGGAAGCCTTTAAATTCAGTTGGTCCTTTAAAGGTCCTTTCGGTCCTTTAAATCCAGTCCTGGGCACGTCCTATTACTTTCCCAGTTGTTATTATTATTATTATTATTATTATTGTTATTATGCTTTTTGGGTCACACCCCATGATGCTCAGGCTTTGCACTCAGAAATCACTCCTGGCAGTGCTCAGGGGACCCTATGGGATGCTGGGAATCGAACCCAGGTCAGCCGCGTGCAAGGCAAACACCCTCCCCACTGTGCTATCACTCCAGCCCCATACTTTTTTTTTTTTTTTACATTGTAACATGAACTGTGGCTTTATCCTCCACAGGCATCTTGGGGTGTCCCTCATCCCGAGTCACGGATAAAGCAACAAGCCTCTTAGCTTGTGGCCCCTACGCTGACCCAGATACTCAGGGCAGCCTCCCTCTCACCCCAGCACAGTGCTCCCTGGGAAAGGGGTGTTGGGTGTGGCACGAAAGCCTCCAGGGGCCCCTGCCCTAGACCTTGGCGCTGGACTGCGAGAGTATCCTGGGGTTTTCGGCAAACTATACTTTTTCTTTTAATGAGACCCGCATTTTTATCCATCTCTTAGGATTTGTAAATGTAAAAAGTGCGCTCAATAATAGCACCCATTTAAATTGCAAAACTCCTGCACTGGAGGTTTGATTTTTAAATATTCGTAGACTCGAAATCCTGCTGGTTCACTGAGGAAGGCAATTAATCTCCCTGGCAAATGCGATCATTATGTGTATTTAGAGGTGGGGGGTGTGCAGGGGGCGGTGTTAGAGGAGGGGCTGAAATACAGCCGGGCGGGCCCATTTGTTAGGGCGTTATTAGTCGCCAGCCGCCAGCTCAGAGAGGGTGCGCTCTTCGCTGGAAACGTCTTATTTTATATCTTTTTTTATGCTGTTTGGAATTTTTCACCACGAATGGCTTATGAATAATTAAGTATTATGGAGGCAAAAAAAAATCCAAATCAGCTGGGCTTTGTGCTTATTGTTTTATTTGCATTTAGGCAGATAAAACCGTCCCATCTGAGAGCCTGTTTGAGAATTTAATACTATATTTGTGAGCACGGAGGAAATCAATTAATGGAAATTAAATGTTCGAAGTTTCGCCGTCTGACAGCTACCGCCTCCTCTGTCGGATCCGCGCGGGGCCCGGGCCGCGGCGCAATCCCAGCCCCGAGATTGAGTTGCTCCCACCTAGCAATTAGTTTATTGATTTAATTAAGCATGCCACCTTTTCATTTTCAGGTCATGATTGAAACATTCGCAGATGAAGAACAATGAAGCGACAGATCTCTGGACACGACCTCTCTGGGAACCCAACTCTGGGACTCCCCCCAGATGAGGCAGGTTCTCTGTGGGATGGGGATGGGGGTCCTACGTGTCCAACCTGCTGCTAGTTCCAAACCCACACAGGAGAGAAGCCCACAACTTCTCATGCACCGAGCATAAAATTTCACCCCAAAAGTCAAAAAAGCCAAGACAATCCCATCTGCAGGATGAGGTCCGACCCATTTCCACGGGCAGAGAAAGAGCTACCCGCCCTCAACCACGGTGCCAACCCACTCAAAACAAACCGAAAACAAAACAAAAGATTATTTGCGAGGCTGGAGCGATAGCACACACAGCGGGTAGGGCGTTTGCCTTGCACACAGCCAACCCGGGTTCGATTCCCAGCATCCCATATGGTCCCCTGAGCGCCACCAGGAGTCATTCCTGAGTGCAGAGCCAGGAGTAACCCCTGAGCATCACTGGGTGTGACCCAAAAAGAAAAGAAAAAGACTATTTGCAGCAGCAATACAGCACCACTGTTCTCCCCAGCTCTGAGAGCTGAGTCACGTTTCTACCCCGGGGACGGAGGAGTCCTTCACTGGGTCCACTCGGAAGTTGGTTATTTCTGTGAGGGGGGCATCGAGGGTGGCCCTGAAGTTCTTTCCATGCCCGCCCCCCACCCCAGTGCCACGCCACAGACGTCTGCGGGTGAAACGGCGTGAAGGCCTACTGGAGACCCTCCCCCAATTTTTTTTTTCCCTTGGCCAAATAGTTGCAAGTCTTTGGATCTTGTCGGCTCTGGGGTGAGGCATGTCGTGAGTTCTTTTCCAGTCCACCCCCAGTCTAGAGGGGAACATAGCTGTCAGACCTCGAAAACTTCAAACATTTAATTTCCATTAATTGATTTCCTCCGTGCTCACAAATATAGTATTAAATTCTCAAACAGGCTCTCAGATGGGACGGTTTTATCTGCCTAAATGCAAATAGAACAATAAGCACAAAGCCCTTGCACCAGGCAAGCCAGGTGAGCTGCTGGCAACGGGAGGGGCAGGAAGAGTCTGTCCTCTGGGTGGTCCCCAGATCGACGGTCCTTCTTGGGGGCGGGGAGGGGGGGGAAGGTCAGGTAGGTGGACAAGCTCCCGTGCCTGATTTTATGGGGGACCCCCGTGTTCCCCACAAGGTGTAGTGATGTTCTAAGTGCTCGGGAGAGCTGGAGGCGGGCAAGGCCTTTCTTTGTGGAGACCAGGATGCACCCCCACCCCCCCATACACACAGGACATACATATGACACACAGGAGAAACATCTAGAAGCCACATACATACAGGAACACACACGCAGGAGACAAATACAAACACACACACACACACAGCTCCACTTACTGGCGTAGGGCGAGTTGGCGGCGGAGCCGTTGAGGAAGGTAGGGGAGCCGCCCAGGTTGGACATGGCGGCCGTGCCGTACCCGTTCATGCTCGTGGTCACCGAGCTGTAGTTGGTCTGCTGGGGCGTGGTGCTGGGCACGTAGCCGTGGGGGGACACGCTGCTGGAGTTACGGGTGAAACCTGGAGCGGGGGTGGGGGAGGGGCATGAGCCAAGGTGAGGGCGGTGTGTCCCGGCAGGAAGAGGACGCCGGGCGGGGGGGGGGGGGGGTGTGTCCCCGGGAGGGGTGGGGTGGGGGTGAGTCCTGGGGCCCACGCCGTGATTAAACTGGGGGGCCAGCAAGAGGCGCCTCTCTGGGGCTCAGAGATACTTGGGGGGAGGGGCCCCGAGAAGGGGCGGGGCTCGGCCTGGAAATCATCCTTTGGGAGCACTGAGACATCCCCAGTGCGAGCGGTGCCTGGACTTCAGGGGGAAACTTATGCCCCGGGTGGGGGCTGTGCTTGGGGGCTTGGAACTTTCATGCCAGCCCACTCTGCCGTCTGCCACTCGTGGTTTAGGACAGAGAGTGAAACGGGGTTGCGAGGTGGGCGGGGGGCATCCGCCCGCACCCACGCCTGGGACTCTAGTTCCTTGCGGTGGAGACTCAGAAATACCCACTAAGGACATTTTTTTTTTCTTTTTGGAGGTGAGCACCCAGGGGTGCTCAGGGCTCCCTCCTGGGAGTGCTCAGGGGAACCCCTCTGGGGGGAAGGGGGGCAGGAGTAGGGGAGGGGGGCAGGCCTCCTGCACCCCCTCCCCCTTTCCGTGCTCTCGCTCTGGCGAAAGTGCTTTTTGCTGGCTTGCGCCCGCCCCCTCGCCCCCACCCCGCCCCGGGTCCTGGGCTGGGGGAGGAGCGGCGGGCGGCTGACCCTGGTTGGTGGCCTGCGACGCCTCAGACACGTTGACGGCCAGCTGCCCGCTGAAGGAGTTGACGCCCATCATGCCCGCGTGCACCGACGTGTTGGTGAGCGCCGGGAGCTGGCTGTGGTTGCGCGGCACGCTGTACAGGGCCTCGGCGATGTCGGCCGCCCTCTTCAGGATGATCTCCTGCCGAGGGAGCCCCCCCAATCAGTCCTCCGCGTGCCGGCAGGGACCCCCACCTGAAGACACGCCCCCCCACCCCACCAGAGCCAGCTTTGGGCAGACAGCCCCTGGGCCCTCCCCTCCCATCCCCGGGGCCCACGAACAGGGACTCTGGGGTTCCCCCCGCCCGCCCCCAGGCATCAGGGCCGGGGCGTAGCTGATGACCCCCAACCCCGGGGACGTAGATGTAGTCCCTGAACCCTGGAACTGGTGGAAGAAGGTGGACCTGCGTCCCCCTCTCCCGCCCTGTCTGAGCGGGAACGGGAACAGGCCATGCTGGAGGCTTCCCGGTGAAGCATTCTCCTCCTCAGCACAGCAGGGGCCCAGCGTGTCCGCGGATGGTGGGGGGCTGCAGGCTGAACCCCAGAGGCCACCCCCCTCACCTGGTTGTTGTGAGGCATCCCGTAGAGCGCCTCCACTAGGTCCGCTGCCCGCTTGAGGATCACTTCCTGGAAGAAAGCAGAGGTGGGGGAGGGGTGAGGCAGGCAGGGCGTTACCAAGTGGGGCGGGGGGGACAGCTCTGGGAATCCTGGAATGGCATTAAATCCTCCACTCACACACACACATGCACGCACACGCACGCTTCATCAAGTCAAAAGGTGAGCAAGCCCCATTGGTTCAGCCAGATCAAACGTGTTCTTCCCCCCTACCCACTCCCCCCACCGTTGGCTGCCTATAGGACGATAAAGCACTCATATGTTTATTACCGGGTACAACGGCGAGGTCATTTACCAGATTACTACAATCGATGTCAGTCCGTGCGTGGTATGAATCCCTAAGATGTGTTTATTTTGCACTTAATTGCTTATTCCAGGAATCACGACCTTATCAGACGGGTCACTTTCCAGGGATCGCCAATCAATCTCCCGCGCCCCAGAAGCAGGGCGCATTCGACTTCTCTTCTTTACACCCCTTGTGTGGCAGAGCTGCCCTGTGTGTGTGTGTGTACGGGGAGGGGGCAGGCAATGCAGAGGCACTCACTGTTTGGCCCCAGCTCCCCCTGAAAGGATTCTCCTGCCCTGGGAAGGCAGCACGCCATGTCCTTCCTCACCTTTTGCCGTCTCAGTATTGTCTGCTACTTCCCCTAAGCCAGAACTCGTCTCATTCACTTCCTCTCACCCGAGGTCTAGGTGGCAATCGGAGAAAATCTCTCCCTCCCATGCATGTGTGTGTATGTGCCTCTCCCCCCCCCCCCCCAAGCTAGGCATGCTTCCATTTTTGGCTTGCACACTTATTTTAAGCGATATAGGGCGCTCGACCAAAACCTGTGTGTGGTGGGAATTGTCATTCTCACTGGAAGAAACATCACTCCCTCTTCATTCTGCCCTCATTTATCTGCAGATCCGCTTGTAGTGGAATGTGATACATATCCTGCAGTCAAGGCTACTAACCACGCAGATAACGGCACGAAGGATCAGAGGTGATTTGCAAGAAGATATGTTTACACTGAGTTTGGGTTTTTTTTTGGAGGTGAGGTGGGTGGGGAGGCCAGGGATAAAGTTTCAAAAGGAAGCTTGACTTGGAATATTTTCTACGAAAGCTTTCTGCCCGAGCAGCGGTGCTGTTCACTTTCCACACGCGGTAGACGCCGATCGGGGATGTAATTGCGTTCATTTTGCTGTCACCATGGCCTCTTCAAAACTCCATGCACAACTCTTGAAATGACAAGCTTTTAGATCCATATTAGCATTTTCCCCCTTTTAAATTGGCTACCCTATAAGATAACAGAGTTGTCACGCTGCAGTCACTACTTATGACACACGTAATGCCCTAAATTCAAAGATGAGATCAAGGGGTTTTCAGTTCTCGATAAACATTTACACTTGCCTGAAGCTGCTAGACCCCATGTAGAAAACATTTTTTTTTCCATAGACATGCAAAAGCATTATGTAATCAATGGGCTCTGGATTGATTGATTTGAAATACCCTTTTTTTTTTCTTTCTTTTAAGTGCAAGGTGGTTTGGGATGTTTTGGTTTGCGCTGTGGTCTGGCCACAGCAGGCAACAGAGGGTGGAACCCAATTCACTGGGCATTGGCAGCTCTGAGGTCTCGATGCTTCCCCTCCCCCACCCCTGCTGCCAGGGAAGGTTAAAACAAACCAAGAACGTCAGAGCCTCTTGACGAACCTCTGACTTCCCGTGTTCACTCACTTCTGCAAAGAAACATTTATGCTGGCATCTGGGCCCAGCTGGGATGGTGGGTTTCTCTCCTTTCCACTCGGGAAACAAACGGAGTCTCCTGTTTCTCCAAAGGCCAGCGGAGGTGCTGCCGGTGACCGCCCCAGTGGCCCTCGCTCTGGGGACACCCCAACACTGACTTAAGATGCGTGCTTCTGGTTTGAACCCACAGAAGGAAGAGGAGAGAAGTTGGGTACCAGGAAAAGTCCCATCGATCAGTGTGTCTGACGCTCTTTGCGGCAATTACGGTTTTCTGCATCATGACCCACCTGCTGCCTCCTCTCCTAATCCAATTCCTCGCACTGTCATCACCGGGGAACGTTTTAAGGGTAAACAGGGTAGCCTTGCTTCCTAACATGGGACACCTCGCCCCCCCCCCTTTGGTCCAGGAACCGGTACACCCCACACTCTCCATCCTTTGAAGGGTAGTGAGCTGGGATTTCCTGTTGAAAAACTCCCTTAAAGGATACCCTCCCCCCCTAGAAAAATAAAAAAGAAGTTCCATGCTGTGCCCGCCCGTGCTGGCTCTGCGGGGATAAGGGACATCTCACACCTGGGCCACCGGCCGGTGCGTTTCTCTTGGTTAGTTCTCTGCAAACGGAAGGGAGAAAGGAAATTTCTGGCTCCTCTGAGTTAGCGGTGGTGGACCTTCGAGGTGCTCGGATTTCGGTGACCAGAAAATTGCTCTCACCTCTGTGTCATTACGCTCCCCGTGAACTAGCCCCAAGCGTGTTTGTGTTGGGGATCTAATATATTGCCTTTCAATCAGAGCTGAGAGCCACTGAACACAGAGACAGAACATGACGAGCGGGTCAGGAAAGCAATAAAGATTTTACAGAGCTGTCCAAGGTGCTAAATTTACTCAATAATGGGTTTGGCACCATAGTGTTAACCTCTCATTTACTACCAGTTTGAGGGACTAAATTGAAGTAGCCGACTTCATTTACCTTGAAATGTATATTTTATGACATTATGTAAGTAGATTGAAAGGGCACTGCAGTTTGAACAATTTAAAGGCTCAAGCATGTTTAAGATGAAACTTGAATATTTATTGTATATTGCACTTAAAGTATATAGAATGTTAAAATGTATTGATTAAATTTGTAAAAGGCATAATAAAAATGACAGGCAGTATAAAAGATGGATGCCTTTTATCATCAAATTGATAGTGTATGCCATCTCTTTCGTGGTCACAAGTGTAATTTTTTTGCAGTTTTATATGGTAATTTAAAAAATCTGTAATTTCACATTAGGAAATGATTGAGTCTGGGATGTTAAGGGGGAAAAAAATTTCCCATAAGGGAAAGAGCTGCTGTTTCTTATCATCTTTTGTCTCTAATAACGTCTTCTTTCTGGGGGGAGTGATAGTAGGAGTTGGCATAGTAGGAGAATCCTTTTATTTTTTTTTTTGAAATAATTAAAGTTGCATATTAAAATAAAACAGAATAGAACTAGCATTGAATTTTTCAGGCATTTGTCGGGTGAAATTTTTCTCTTGTATTGTTTTAAACCTATCCCTGCTCGCAATTTAAAACACCAGGGTAGAGATCAGGTTCTTCCAAGATAATTAATCGTATCTTGGATCAAAAAGAACAAGAAAAAAAAGGGAAAGTAATCCCATCGGGAAATTAAGACAAGTACTGGCGTTCTAGCCACCCAGAGGAAAGGCCTAGAGTCCTAACAGAGGAAGCGTCTGTTCCCAGCGACTCCAGTTTTCCTTCTCCGGCACTTTTTCTCTTAAAGAAGCAGGAGACGCCTACTCTGTAAATGCAAAGGCACGTCCCTGCCCATCCTTCCCGCCACACATGTCAAACCTGATTTTGCCAGCGATGACCACAAGAGCCAGGGTCTGAAAAGCCACGGGTGGGCACGAGACCACAAACACCACAGCCCACAGAAACCCTGGGGCACCACTGAGGGGAGGGAGGGGGCGGGAGGGGCCCAGACCCGGGGCCCTGGCCCTGGTTGTGGGCTTGAACGCCGACGGTTAGGATGACAGATGCGAGGGGAAAGAGCTGAGCTTTGCTTCCCAGGCCACGGCCGGATCAATGAGCCAATCACCGTTGATCTTATATTGTGCCAGGAGTTACACGGTCTCCCCAGAATTCAGGCCCTGTGAGGGAAGAGGAGCCAAGCCCCCTGCCTGTCAGCCCTCCCTGCCCCGTCCAGCTGCCTGCCTAGATATAAGGCACTGCCGTGCACATGCGCCTAGTTTTCAAGGTCTTCCTTCCCACCTTCCAAAGCTACTGTCCCTTTTTTTCAGGCAAGAAAACGAAACAAAACACAACTCCTCACCCCACCCCATCCCCACGGGAAATCTACTTTGAAATGACCAAACTAAAAGCACCTCCTCCCCCACCCCCTTCAACACACTCACACATACACACCCACACAGTCATGCACATACAACACTCACACGAACTAAGCATGCATACACTCATGGGCACATGCAACACACGCACTCATGCACACACACACAACACACACACATTGTATATTGCACTTAAAGTATATAGAATGTTAAAATGTATTGGTTAAATTTGTACACATGCACGTGAGTGTGCACACAACACTCACACATGCACTCACGCACACACACACACTAATGTTCTAAGGCCCGGTATGGGAGCTCTGGGACAGTGACAGGAAAGCTGCCCTGACTAAGGGGAGCATGGACGGTTTAGGGGGGCTGAGACGGGGCCACAGCAGCATCCCCTGGCAGGCCTGGGAATCTGCATGCTGGAGAATTTTGCTCTTTCTGAGCACTGAGCCCAGGTCTGTCTCCCCGCTGCCCCGAGACCCCCAGCTGACTCTGCCAGGCTCTGCGTGCCCCTGTTCTCCCCCAGCCCGAGAGCCGGCCACAGGCCTGCAGAAATTCTTGTGAAAGAAGCTGCTGCTTCGAGCGCTGCTGACCTCTACAAGCGCGTCCGGGATTGGCCAGAGGAAATGACAAAAACCATTGGTTTGCCATGCACGAGGTTTGAAAACCGGATCCTCTCTTTGGCCCTGGACTTGTTAATCCAATATCAAAATCTCCATAGGTTAAAAGTTTTGCTCACGTGGGGAGTTATTTATACCACTGTAGCACAGTCGTCCCGTTTTTCTTCAATTTGCTCGAGCAGGCACCAGTAACGTCTCCATGGTGAGACTTGTGGTTACTGTTTTTGGCATATCGAGCACGCCACGGGGAGCTTGCCAGGCTCTGCCGTGTGGGTGGGGTACTCTTGGTAGCTTGCCGGGCTCTTCGAGAGGGACGGAGGAATCGAACCTGGGTTGGCCGTGTGCAAGGCAAACACTCACCCGCTGTACTACCCAATTTATACCACTTTAAAAAAAAATGCATTCATGCCCTCCTTTCGGCTGGTGCGTGCTTACATATTAATTTTGTGATTAATGCGACGAATCATGAGGGGTACAGGCCTGTTGGGTGACAGGCCACAATGAACACGAGGCCCACTCTTCAGCCAGTTTAGATCAACCCTCCGCAGCCCCCTTACAGGAAGTCCTGCTGGGCGCCGGGCAGACAAGGACCAAGCAAACACTTTGCCTCTTGTTGCCAGGGCGGCTTCCCTTTAGACGCCGACCTCAGACAAGTAGCTAAGAAGTTCAAGACTCCCGGGCATGAGGCTGGAGTCATCATACCTCATACCGCACTGGCCTTGCACAAGGGTTCCATCCCCAGCATCCCCTAGAGTCTGTCCACCCCCCCCCCCCACCCGATCCTGAGTACCACCAGGAGTAATTCCTGAATGCAGAGCCGGAAGTAACCCCTGAGCATCAGCGGGTGTGACCCAGAAAAAAAGCCAATTTTAAAAGTCAAAATCAAAGGATTCCCGGACACAGCAAGGGGGGCCCTCTGGGGTGAAGAGCAAAGTTGTGTACAATGCCCAGCTCTGAGCCGGCAAGCCAGACATGCAAGGGGTGGGGGCAAGGGGGTGGGGGGAGACTGCCTGGACGTTGGTTGTTTCCTAGCAGAGGCAGGCTCACCGCAGCCGGCCAGATGGGCACCTGGCTACCAACCCCACCTCCAGCTCTCGTTGCAGAAGCAGACTCAGGGCTCCTCACCCCAGTCAACGGGGAGCCTGGGCAGGCGGGCACTGCCATTGGGAAATAGGGTTGTGGGCAAGGAAACAGGAGCCTGGGGCTGGAGCGATAGCACAGCGGGGAGGGCGTTTGCCTTGTACGTGACCGACCTGGGTTCAAATCCCAGCATCCCATAGGGTCCCCAAGCACCCCCCAGGAGTAATTCCTGAGTGCAAAGCCAGGAGTAACCCCTGTGCATCGCCGGGTGCGATCCAAAAATAAAAAAAAGAAAACAGGAGCCACCCCTAGATGATGCCTTTAGGACTGAGCGGAGGTCCAGAGTCCCCAGGAGGCTCCTGAGAAAGACTCTTGAGCCCATCAGCCCTGACTGAGATACTGCATCCAACAATGGAATCGGCAGCTCCCTTGCAGGCCTACTATAAGCAAGTAGCTGGGCAGGGGTGGTCAGGAGCCTCGAGGCCCTCACTCGGTCCCCACGAGCTGTTCTCTCAGAGTCTGGAAGGCCCAGAGGCCACCAAACCAGGGCCGATTAGTCGCAGGCTGCTTGCCCGCAGAGCTGGATGCGCCACTGCAATAAATACGAGTTGTGCTGAGCGGTCTTTCTGTGGAGGGGAGTTCTCTATCCCAAGCGCTCCCTCCATGCTGTTGATTCAGCCAAATGGAAAATTCCACAATGGTAGAGTCCGCATTCTCAAAAATCATAGAATGGGGGGCAGCGGGGGGTGGGGGAAGGGGAGGGAGAACGAACCAAAATAATCCTCAAGGGCCATGTTTAGTTTTGCATCCTCTGAGACATTCCTCAGATTTTTTTCAGCTTTCTGGTACCATGAAACTTCTCGAAATAGAGCACGTACCTCCCCTCGGCGGGTCTGAAATCTTTGGCGTCACACTCTAGACGCTCCGCTCCGCGCCCGCTGACTGGCCTTGTCCCCTTCCACTTAGCAAGGGGCGTAATTAAGCGTGTTTCTCCTGAAAGGGGCACTGTATCGTGGCTGAGGACCGCTTTGAAGTAAAGAGAAACGCGAAGGAGAGGCCGGGAGGAGGCGGAGGTAGCAAGTGGTTACTTTGAGGACGCCAGACATATTATGATTCTATTTTACAAGCCAGCAGGAATCGAGTCTTCCTGATACCTGATTTTCCTAAGACATGAAAGGTGACAGAGGCCCAGGGAGTCGTCCAGCCTGCCCTTGGAGGGCAGACTTAAAAGGAAAAGGAACCAAAACGCCAAGCCGAACCACAACCAAACTGCAGCAACTTCTAGAACAACAACAACAACAAAACAGAAATGTCTGGGGTTGGAGCGATAGTACAGTGGATAGGGCATTTGCCTTGCACGAGGCCAACTGGGGTTTGATTCCCAGCATCCCATATGGTCCCCTAAGCACTGTCAGGAGTAATTCCTGAGTTCAGAGCCAGGAGTAACCCCTGTGCATCACCAGGTATGACCCAAAAGCATCATCATCATCATCATCATCATCATCCTGTTGATGGTCGAATTTCTGGAGTGGTCTCAGTAACGTCTCCATTCATCCTAGCCCTGAGATTTTAGCAGCCTCTCTTTACTCGTCCTTCCCAATGGTGCCATATTGGAGGCTCTTTCAGAGTCAGGGGAATGAGACCCATCATTGCTACTGGTTTTGGCATATGAATACGCCACAGGGTTTGCAAGGCTCTCCCAGAGGGAGAACTAGGCCATAAAATGACCCAAAAGCAAAAAAAAAAAAAAAAAAGAAAATGTCTGGAAGTTGGTGGGGGTGGGGGGGTGGGTACCACTGCCATCCTGTCTGAGGATGATGGGGAAATTCTTCCCACCCCCATGCATTCTGAGGGGGGCTCTGAGGAGAACTCTGGAAACATGAGTGCAAGCAGGTTGTTCTCAACGGCTGCACTGAGACACCCTAACTTACATGATTGACTTTTACAGTGGGAAGGGGAGAAAAAAAAAAGCCGTTTGCAGGCAGCTGTTACTGCCTGAATGGGGTGGGGAGAAAAAAAAATCAATGGAAGTGAAATGAACAAGAGATTTTGTCTGAGTTGCAGCTAATACCACTAAAGAGCTATGGATATTAAAAGGTCAACAAATAAATTAGCCAGAGTGTTATGAAATGAATGATTTGGCTTATAATTTTATTGAGTGAAAATTGTTCTCTGCCTATTAGACCAGGTAATTTTTATCTGGTGCCTCAATTACTGTTCCGTAAGCAATAATATAGTTGTAAGAGCTGCTGGTTCGATCGCGTGACCTCTGAGAAGGGTAGGACCGCTGCCTTTACTATGATGGATAACTGAGCCGGGGTCCCCCCAGGTGCCAGCCCCCGCCCCCTTTTCCTGCAAGGGGGATCTCATAAAAGAAACATTACGGCTTGATTCATTTTACCAAAATGTTCGGCTTTTCAAAGTGTCAGCGGTTAAGTATAAATTGTGCGCCCAGGTTTTACCCGAAGAGTTACGAGCCCGGTTACCTCCTGCCGGTCTTCTCTAAATGGTGTCACGGTAATTGGTGAATGGGAGCCTTGTGGGGGGAGGGGGGGTCCCCACCACAAACCCAGAGAGAAACGGTGCCAGCCCCCCCGCTCACACCCCCGCCCGGCTTGCAGGCTCGGCGCTGGGCTGGGTCACCTCTGACCGAGGCTTCTGATTCCCGTGTGTCGTATTGTTACTGGCTCCAGACTCAGCCCTGGGTTAAGTCCTGCTGCGTGTGGCCTTGGAAATCGACTTTCTGATCAGGATGAAAAGTCCCCGCTTAAAGAGGAGGCTGTGGGCGAGGTGTCTTTTGCAGGGGTCGCTGGGAAAGTCAGTACATGAAACAAAACCCCCTTAAAAAAAAAAAGAAACCAAAAAAAAAAAAAAACCAAAAACCTGCCTGCAATCAAAATTACCCTTGAAAATGTTTCAGGCGGTCGGAGGCGGGGTGCTTAGGAGCACAAAAGCACAAACTTCTCTCCCTGGCTCAGAATAAATCCCTAGTTTGGAAGTGAAATGACTACCAGGTGAACAAAGATCCATTGTCCCGTGTCCAGGTAAGGGTGGGGGCAGGCTGTGCCGGGTGGCATCCGACACAGTCATACAGTGACCCAGAGTCCAGCCAGAGCGAGTGGCAGGGACCGGCTGGGACCAGACTGGACTCTGAGGGTATTTACAGCATTAAGCAAAGCCGAGAATTTGTATCTATATTGTCACTGTCGCTGTCACTGTCATCCCGTTGCTCATTGATTTGCTCGAGCGGGCGCCAGTAACGTCTCCATTGTGAGACTTGTTGTTACTGTTTTTGGCATATCGAATACACCACGGGGAGCTTGCCAGGCTCTGCCGTGCAGGCGGGATACTCTCGGTAGCTTGCCGGGCTCTCCGAGAGGGGCGGAGGAATCAAACTCGGGTCGGCCACGTGCAAGGCAAACACCCTAATGCTGTGCTATCTATAATGCAAACCATAATGCTTCAGCGCAGAGAGAGTAAGAAGGAAACTGTCTGCCATACAGAGGCAAGGGGTGGGGTGGGATGGGGGGATACTGGGGACATGGGGATACTGGGGGGATTCTGGGAGGAAATGTGCCCTGGTGGAGGGACGGGCATTCAATCATTGTATGACTGAAACCCAAACACGAAAACATGGTAAGTGTAGCTCACAGTGATTCAATTAAACAAAAAAAAAAGTCATGTTTGCTTCTGAAATTGTGCGACCACCCCCCCGCTCCCGCTCACCTCCTTATTTGGGGGGCGGGGTCTTCCCACCTTAAACTGAACCATTTCTGCGAAGTATCACAGCCCGTCCCGAGTGTGAGCACGATTATACCCATCTCCAGCCTGCTGGGCTCGTAACTGTCCCAACCGGGGCAGGGAGAGGCACGTCCGGGTGAAGCGTCTGTCTTGGGGCTGGGTCTCGAAGGGTGGACCGCATGGTGGGAGGCCGGCCAGAGCTGGTACCCAGGCCCGCCCTGGGGATGCCTACTGGGACAAAGGCGCGAAGGCGCTCCGTGACCCCTGCACACCAGTGTGTGAGAAAGAGAGGGAGGCAGGAACCTACCGCCCCCTTAGCCAGGGCTGACGGAAGCCCCAGCCTTCCCCTGGCCACTGGTGGCCAGTGCTGGACCCCAGCTGTCCTCTCCTGGGGCTGCACGCTTCTCTGGCGAGGCCAGCGGGAGCCCACCTGATCCCATAATGCTATTCGAGGAGTCCCATGGCTCAGTTCCAGGGATACTGGTCAGACCGGCCTCGGGGGCTGCTTCTACCCCCCCACCCCATAGTTTTTTCTCTCCATTCGAGGGTCCTGGCAGGGGTCCCACGGAGCTGGCTTTGATCCCTACTCTGTCACTTACCGGCAGGGGAATCACTGGCCACTACTGGCTTCTCTTCGAGGCCAGGTAAAACACTACGGACAACGGCTTACCCACCCCCAGCAAGGGTATTGACAACCCACTTATTTCCAGCAGCCAGGCTGGACCCCCCCAGGACCACCGTGTGCCTTGACTTGGGTGCCCTTGGAGATGCAACCCCGTTGGCCAACTCTCAGGGAGCCGCTGAAGGGAACAGCCTGGTAGGAAGTTGGCTGTGGGCCTCCGTTTCTTCCTCTCTCAAATGGGTGCAAGGGGGCGGGAGCTAGGACAACAGGAAGGCGTCTGCTTTGCTGGTTGTGGTAGGGTCAGGGCGGTTCAATCGCTGGCATCCCAGAGGGTCCCCTGAACACCGCCGTGGTGGTGGTGGGGGTATTCCTGAGTGCAGAGCCAGGAGTCAGTCCTGAGCATCACCGGGTGTGCCCCTCACCCATCAACAACAAAATAAACCAAATGGGGGCTAGGAAAAGAATGCTAAGCCAAATAGCTTACAGGGAAGCAAGTCTGCCAGAGAGAGAAAGGAAAACTCTAGGAAGTGCGAATCACACCTTCGGGCGGGCGGTGGGTCACGGGTGCCCCCTTTCCTGAGAGAACTGTGTCCACATACATTTCACCCCTAGGGGAGACCCTGCCCTTGACTGGAGAGGATTCACTAAAGGGAATCTGCCCGCAGGTGTTCAGGTGGGTGGCTGGGGGCAGAGTAGGCTTATACCGGGATCCCAAGAGGACAGACACAGGGACCCCCAAAAGCTGAATATCCCAAGTGATCTTTGGAGTTACTGATACCTCCAAAAGCTATAAAAAAGAAAAAAGAAAAAAATCAAGAGCCAGTGTGGGCGCAGGGCTGTGGGCTGCGGGGTTCCTCTCTGGGTGGCGGGAGCCCCGAGTCGGCCCTTCCCGCTGAGCCAGCAAGTGGCCGTGCAAAGATTTCTGCTGTGAATGTTCAGCGATGCAAGTTTCCAAATCCCCGAGATCGACTCTGCATAAAGACTCCCACAATAAAAGCCTAATTAGAATCCGCGGTAGACAGGCCGTTGCCGTTCTCTCTGGCCCCGGCTCTGTATTTATGATAAATCACTAAACACGAGGAGGAGGAGGAAGAAGAACGCTCTTCAGGGAGGGTGACTGGGCGGGTGGGGGGTCTCATCTCTCCGCTGAGCATAAACAGTGCCTGAGAGCCGGGTCGGAATCTCAACGCGGCGGCAGCGTGGAGCTTTTGCACAGCCCTTGGCACCCGGCGCAGGGCACAGCCGCGCCACTAACCGGCTGATTTACTAAATTATTATTAGATGAGCTTTGCTGTTCCAAATGGAAGTGCAGTCGCTGTCTTCCTTCATGGTGTGTTCAAATTGTTCTGTGTTTAAATATTCAGCATGAGGCTAATGTGAGCTGACGAACTGAGACTATAAACATTCACTTTCAATACAGATCGAGCCGCCGAGGAGACGCAACATATCACGGGGGCCCTCGGAGGTGAAAATGATTTATGCGCCGCCGGCATGGCACTGCCTCCTTCCCCCTGCTCCGAGGGCCTCTTAATTAGCCCGGGGCTGGAAATGACGGGTTCCCACACGCACCGGAAGGGCGGGCTCACCGCTCCTGACATTCCCTGGGCACCATGAAGGGAAGGGGAGAGGCCGCTGGGAGCCACCCCCCCCACCGTCCCAGCCACCATCCCCACCCCTCACCCCCGCCAGGGCCGGCTGGGACCCCGAGAGTGTGACCCCGACAGTTTGAGGCGGCTGCTTGATTACCTCTGCGCCTCCCCCACCTCTGATCCCCACCCTGCCTGCCCGCCCCCCACCAAAGGGGTCTCTCCACACCCCCAGAATCACTCTGGCACCTCCCTCCTGACACCTGCTGGAATGAAACGTTCACCCCTCTGCTCCGTGGTGGGCACGTTGGAAGAGCCGCACCCCCCCCCAAACCACACACACACACACACACACACACACACACACACACACACACAACCCCCCCCACCTCAACCCTTCCCCTCCGAGGGCAGTTAGAGGCAAGCACTTAAAATACTGTGATCACTTACAGTAGATTAGAATTTTTTATTGGTGCCGTGTTGCCATAACAACACGAAGACAGCAGATGACTTAAGCGCAAGCTTGCAACGCGCAAGGCTGCTCATCTGGCAGTTAAAATGAATCCAGTTCATTTCACAAGTTTCCCATATGGACTCTTAGTGTATGGTAATGAGGCGGCCATATGGTGAGGGAGAGGCCCGGAGAACAATTGGGTTCCAGGCCCCGGGTGGGGTGGGACGTGGAGGGGAGGGAGGGGGAGCCCTGGGTGAGAGCCTAGGGGGCTCTGCGCGCTCGGGGATCCGAGGTGGGGTGGCGGTCCACTTGGGTTTCTGTCTGGGGTGGGGGGGGGTGTTGGCCCGGAGTCTCCTCACCCATGTTCTCCCAACGTAACGTCGCCGGCACGGCGTGACAGTCATCTTGCAAATTTTGCCATCTCATTCATCACCAACTGTCAGCCGTGTTTGCAAATCTGACTTGCGAGATCTCTTAAATGTGTTGTTCTTAAAAGGCAACAGTACTAAGTTTTTTAAGACAAAGTGCAGGGAAATTTAAGCTCTTGTGACAAGCAGAGACATTAGCAGTAATCATTTTAAAAACACTCGCATCTTTGGCCCGCATGTTTAGCTGTAAATAATGCTAGAATGTATAAAAGCTTTAAGGTAAAAAAAAAAGTAATAAATACTTTTTTTTTATTATGTTTTTGTAAAGAATGAAAAATGCAGCGAGCCGGATTAGGCGCACACGCGCACGCGCGAGCGCTCTCTGCGTGGCCAACGTATAGAGACGGATGGCGTCGCGCGCGCCTCGCTGCTAACCAGGCCGGGCGCGGGCGAGGCCGGCTGGAGACGGAGGCTGGGAAGTCAATTCTGTCGCATACATGCTTCATAAAAGATGAATATAAATGCATTAGTTAGACACGGTGAGCTAAATTAGAAGGTCAGGCAGGGCTGGGAGGGCTGAAAAATCACACCACCAATGAGTGTAATTACTCTTTTTTAAGTCTATTAAGTGGTGTTGTTCTATCGAGGCTCAGGGGTATGGGACATGAAGAACAAGATAAAGTAATGTGTATTTATTACTCCCACAGGATCAATTTACCAGATATTTTCAGCTCCATAAAGCAAAATACACAAATGCCGCCTTTGTTACTTTTCCTCAAACCGCGTGATTTTCTCTCAAAACAGCGAGCCTGGTGCTTGGGGGGACGTGGGGCGGGTCTGGCGCTCTTGGTGGGGGTCCCCAGGCCCCTGCCAGAGGGCACCCGGGAGCAGGCTGGCAGGGCCGGGGGGCAGGACAGAGAAAGCTCTCCCCGGGCCTGGGGGTCTTCGGAATCAGGGGTCCCCCGCACTGCCCAGTGGTGTGGTCCCTTGGAGCCAGGCGGTGCCCACTGGCCGGTGACCAGCGGAAGGATACTTGCCATATGCCCACATGCCCACCCTCGGCAGCCCCTCGCAGCGCCCCTCGGCGTGAGTGGGGTTACCCAAGACGGGGCCCACCCAGCACTCGGAGGCAGCTGCTCGCACTCAGTTCCCACACGCCTCTCTCCCGAGTGTGAGGGATGGGGTGGGGGGAGCTGCGGGGACAGGGGTCCGCCCTGAGCGCCCGAGAGGCTTGGCCACACTCAGCTGCCTGGGGCTCTGGTGGGCCAGGTGGGCCGTGCGTGAGGCCTTGGAGAGTGGACCTGGGGTCCTCCAGGCCCACACCTCTCCCCTTGACCAATGGCCACCCTGCCCCTCCCGCCAGGCTGGTGAGTCACGCACTGAAGCAGCCCTCTTCCTCCTCCTCCTCCTTGTCCTCTTCCTCCTCCTCCTCCTCCTCTTCCTTGTCCTCTTCCTCCTCCTCCTCCTCCTCCTCCTCCTCCTCCTTGTCCTCTTCCTCCTCCTCCTCCTCCTTGTCCTCTTCCTCCTCCTCTTCCTCTTCTTGTCCTCCTCTTCTCCTCCTCTTCCTCTTTCTCGTCCTCCTCTTCTCCTCCTTTACCTCTTCCTCCTCCTCCTCCTCCTCATCGTCCTCCTATTCCTTGTCCTCTTCCTCCTCCTCCTCCTCCTCGTCGTCCTCCTCTTCCTTGTCCTCTTCCTCCTCCTCCTCTTCTCCTCCTCTTCCTCTTCCTCGTCCTCCTCTTCTCCTCCTTTTCCTCTTCCTCCTCCTCATCCTCCTCCTCTTCCTCCTCCTCTTCCTCCTCCTCCTCCTCCTCCTCCTTGTCCTCTTCCTCCTCCTCCTCCTTGTCCTCTTCCTCCTCCTCTTCCTCTTCTTGTCCTCCTCTTCTCCTCCTCTTCCTCTTTCTCGTCCTCCTCTTCTCCTCCTTTACCTCTTCCTCCTCCTCCTCCTCCTCATCGTCCTCCTATTCCTTGTCCTCTTCCTCCTCCTCCTCCTCCTCCTCGTCGTCCTCCTCTTCCTTGTCCTCTTCCTCCTCCTCCTCTTCTCCTCCTCTTCCTCTTCCTCGTCCTCCTCTTCTCCTCCTTTTCCTCTTCCTCCTCCTCATCCTCCTCCTCTTCCTCCTCCTCTTCCTCCTCCTCCTCCTCCTCCTTGTCCTCTTCCTCCTCCTCCTCCTCCTCCTCTTCCTCCTCCTCTTCCTTGTCCTCTTCCTCCTCCTCTTCTCCTCTTCCTCCTCCTCCTCTTCTCCTCCTCTTCCTCTTCCTCTTCTTTCTTGTCCTCCTCCTCCTCTTCCTTCTCCTCTTCCTTGTCCTACTCCTCCTCTTCCTCCTCCTCTTCTTCATTGTCCTCTTCCTCCTCCTCCTTCTCCTCTTCTTCCTCCTCCTCCTCTTCCTCTTCCTCTTCCTCCTCCCCTTCTCCTCCTCTTCCTCTTCCTCCTCCTCTTCTCCTCCCCTTCTCCTCTTCCTCCTCCTCCTCTTCCTCCTCCTCTTCTCATCCTCCTCCTCCTCCTCCTCCTCTTTCTTGTCCTTCTCCTCCTTCTCTTCCTTCTCCTCTTCCTCATCCTATTCCTCTTCTTTCTCATCCTACTCCTCCTCTTCCTCCTCCTCCTCTTTCTCCTCTTCCTCCTCCTCCTCCTCCTCCTCCTCCTCCTCCTCCTCCTCCTCCTCCTCCTCCCCGCACATGTGAAAGGCACCCAGGGCGGCATCATCACAGCATTGCCCACCAGACCATCCTGCATCTCACCCTGATGGTGACCACCAGGGGCCAAGTCACACACATTGACGCGAGTGGCGTGCTCTCATTCTCGGTCATTCTCAGGTGGGGGAACACAGGAACAGGCGGCCTGTACTCCTGGCTTCTCGTGAGAGGGGGGTGCCCCCAAAAACCCGTGGTCACAGGGGCCCTGGAGAAAGCACCAGCCCTTGGGGGACAAAGGCCTATTCTTGCGGGAAGTCGTGCGCGGCCGCCGGAGCAGTCTCCCAACCCCCACCCCCGATGACGGGACGCTCGGGGCACGGCATGAATCTGGCTTTGTCTATTCACAGACATCGGCACTCCATAAAGTGGGGTCTGTTTGGGAAGGTGTGTGGTCCCCGACGCTCGCTCTGACACCATCGCTCCCGTTGGACAAACATGGGCCAGGACTCAGAGACGGGCTGAGCCCCGCATGTCCCCCTGCGACGGCCGGGCAGACGGACAGATGGACAGACGAACAAATGGACGGTGGTGGGAGCCCAAGTGGGCCACGTCGGCCAGGACCCAGATTGTTTGCTGCATTGCAGGCCTGGGACGGGCACATGTAGGGGTGTCCCCCGGGCCCCCACTGTGGCCTCGGGTGGCTCACCCCAGACCGGGGAGAGACCTGCTGGGAGTTTGACCACACCGGCCACCGGGGACCCAAGACATGTGCCAGGGCAGGACGCAGGACACAGCTACAGGCTTTTCTTTTCTTTTCTTTTTGCTTTTTGGGTCACACCCGGCGATGCACAGGGGTTACTCCTAGGAATTACTCCTGGCGGTGCTCGGGGGACCCCATGGGATGCTGGGAATCGAACCCGGGTCGGCCGCGTGCAAGGCAAACGCCCTCCCTGCTGTGCTGTCGCTCCAGCCCCACGTCTGCAGGCTTTGCGTGACCATAAAAGGGTTTCGGAAAGTGAGTCCACATGCCTCCAGGCTCCCGTCCTGCTTCGGCCGCCTCCCTGGGAGCAGGCAAAGTACCACCCTGTTCCTCTAGAGGGGCCAGCACCCGGCACAGACCCAGCAAGGGCCAGTTCCTCTGCCTGGGACGCCGGCCTCGAATCCTGGGGGCATGTCCCCAGCCCACACCCCACGCATATGAAGACACGGAGTGATGGATGGAAACCATAGAGCTCTGCTGACACCCCTCCAGCGCCCCCCTGCCCCCCGCTCCCCCATCCCACGGTGTGTCCCTGCCAGCCCAGTGTGTCCTGAGACAGTGCGATGGGAACCCAGGAGAGACGGAGGCCCGGACGGATCAACACAGAAGCAAAACCGGGGCTGGAGCCAGAAGCACCCTGGTCCTGAGTTCCACCCTCGCTGAGCACCCCCGTTCCTCCCCGCACAGCCCCTCTCCTCCACAGTTTAAACAGGCGCCTTTACAGGTGGGCCTGCAGGAGACACAGATAAGGGTCTGGCCTGACCCCCGGGGCTTCCTCGTGCCCCCCCTAAAGGTGCTGACCAGGCCTGGACACTGCGTTTGCCCCCAGAGAGAGACAGCACAGAGGCTGCACAGGAGAGTATCACGTGGGTCCCCCAAGAAATCAAAGCAACCCCACCCCACCCTCCAGGCCCCCGTCACACTCCAAGGACAGAGCAGGGGCAGAGCGGCCAGTGACCCTCCCTGGGGGAACGTTCCCCGTGAGTTCGGAGGGGGGACAGGGCCAGGAGGAGCGAGCTGCCGAGCCGGGGTCATGAGGCCAAGGGGGTCTTCCTGGATAGGGGGGCTCAGGGCAGCGGGGGACCCTGGGCAGGTGGGGAGCAGTTCCCCCGCCCCCCGCAGCAGCGGGCAGAACCAGGCTGGACTCCAGGTTCACTTAAGTGGCCACACTGGCCAGCTGAAGGGCCCAGAGGGCAGGCGTTGGGCCGGGCAGCCCCGTGCCAAGGAGGGCACCATCCTGCTGTCACTTGCCCTGCCCGGACCCACCTCTGCCTCCACCTCGAGTACCCGGGAAGGGATTTTCCTCCTCTGAGTCGTCACAGACACGGGCTGGCCGGGGCCCAGGGCACCCGGCCCGTTCTTCTCCTGCTGCCAGGGCACGAGCTGCTCCTTCACAGTGCTCCCCAGCCCATGTGCCCACAGCCACACACAGACACAGACACAGACACACACACACACCAGTCCCATGGCAGGGCGCTGGGGGTCCATTTGCGACTAGAGCAACTAGAGCAACTATGGGTTGTGTCCAGGGCCAGGGTGACCAGACTGATGCGGGGGGGCAGGGCTGCCTACTCCCCCCCTGCGATGGGTTTCTTTGGAGTTCTGGCCTTACTGGACAGGGGGGACGGAGGGCCCCCTGCTCCCCGCCTCCCCATGGCAGGAGGGAGTGACACAGGGCCGAGCAGAGACCCCAGGCCAGTGGCCTCCGTGCGGTGACCTCGGGCACGGGTGACCTGGTGTCCCCCTGCCCGCATCTCGGGCCCACGCGGCAACGACACTCAGGCCCTTGTGTGCCCGCCGGGGGCCACATTTGCTGGCCCCTCTGGGAGTCCACCCCTCTGGACTCGCTAGCCGCCCCCCCCCTCCCACTGCCATGTGAAGACTCCCTGCCCACGGAAGAGGCAGAGGAGAGCCCCTCCCCCCTTACCTTTGGCAAACGTTCGGGGTCGCCGGGATGCCGAGGGATGACCTTCTGTAGCCTCTGGAAACCGTAGTCGATGGTGGGTTCGTTCAGCGCTGCAAGGAAGAGGGCACACGGTCAGAGCCATTTCCGGCCAAGGTCAGGAGGCGGAGGTGGCCCCGGGGTCTGCCTCTGAAGGGTACCCTCAAGCCTCTGCCCCCTCTCCCGGTCAGCCATGACCACCCCCTACTCCCCCCAACACACACACTGTATCACTGTATCACTGCCAGCCCATTGCTCATCGATTTGCTCAAGCGGGCACCAGTGACGTCTCCATGGTGAGACTTGCTGTGACTGTTTTTGGCATATCGAATATGCCACGGGGAGCTTGCCAGGCTCTGCCGTGCGGGTGGGATACTCTCAGTAGCTTGCTGGGCTCTCTGAGAGGGGCGGAGGAATCAAACCCGGGTCTGCCGTGTGCAAGGCAAACGCCCTACCTGTGCTGTGCGCTATCACTCCAGCCCACATACACTTAAAAAAAAAAAGAGAGAGAGAGAGAGACCAACACTGGCCTTGACCTCTGCTCTCCTGGCCCGCCCTATGCCCCGGAAGTGATTGGCAAAGGGCCCTGGCTGGGAGGGTGGAGGGGTCACCAAGTGAGAAGCTGGGGGGAAATGCTGCCGGGCTTCGAGGGGGGTGTTTACAGACCCTACACCAGGAGGTGGCCAGCGCCCAGCTGGCTCGAGGGGCAGCAGGGCTCTGATCCAAGGCCCCTCCCCCTCACACCCCTCCCCCTCCCCCGCAACACCAGTCTGGAGTGAAGAGAAGGACTCAGCCTCTTGGTTTGGGTTGTGTTTTCGGGGTTTCTTCTGGGGGAGGAGGACATTTGACGATGCTCAGGGCTGACTCCTGGCTCTGCACCCAGGGATCATTCCTGCTGGTGCTCGAGGACCCTATGGGATGCCGGGGATGGAACCCAGGTGACTGACTGTGTGTCGGGCAAACGCCCTCCCTGCTGTGCTATCACTCACGCCTCCCCCCTCCTCCAGCCTCATCAAAATAAGCAGGAAAGTAGAGCAGTCTTTGGAGGTCCTGGGCCAAAGTTCCTCACCACCACCCTCTCTCTCTCTCATGGCCCCAGAATAACGCATGGCCAGAGAGGAGCCAGGCCCTTCCTGGGCGCTAGGGTCCCTCCTCTAAGTGGGGGGGTCAGGGAACTGTTTCCTTTCTCTCTTTTTGCTTTCTTTTTCATTTTTCCCCCCACCATGACCACATCTTCTCTCCCACGCTGGATAAAAAGACAGTCTTTGTTGCTCTGACATTCAGCTATACATTAGAAAACAAGTTGCCACTTGCTTTACTTAAAATGCATTTCCATTAACCTAAATTTTAAAAGTAAGATTTGCACTACTACTAACTTTAAAAAACTGTATTAAATTCAAATAGGTCCCAAGGCTAATGGAGGCAATTTGTACACTACCCCAAACTGGCTGGCCCGCTTTTCAAAATACAGGTATGATAATCTTGTGGTTTTAAAAGGACATTTAAATTGAAAGACTGTGAATTTAGTACATAATTATACCAATAGAACCCTTTAACTTGTCAACTTGTAAATCTAAAAGGCTATCAATCATTTCTAAAGAGGAAATAAACCTTAAAATTCTTTGATTGACAGTGCTTACTTTTTATGTAAGAAAAAACGGAGGGAAAAAAATGCTGCATAAAGTGGTCAGAAATCCATTTACAAAAGTACATTGTTTTACATAGGTGAGTAAAAAGCCAATAATTACACCTCCAAAAGAAACATAAATCAGAGTAAGTACTTTCTCCTCACTTGTATATCTTAAGTTGGAGTGAACTTCGGGTAACTTTTTATTCAAAAGATTTTTTCTCCTCCAAATGCAATGCTTGTTGAGCTTGCTAATAGAGTAGCATTTTCATTTAAGATAATGTAATCATTTTTGCAAATATGAGATTTAGCCATCTCCCCTACCTTCCAAACAGTAAACTTTCAACTTGTCTCTTGTGGAAATTAGCGGAAATTACACCCAGGTGTACCAAATCTCTTTCTCCCTACTAGTATATGAGTTAAAGCACAATATTTATCATTCCTCCCATTTTATGAATTACTTTTCTAAACCCTGGAGAAGATTTTTTTCCTTTTTTTTTTCAAATTAGACTGAGAGAGAGAAGTAGTGCTCTTTATGCAGGGAAGCTGGCTGTCGTAAAATCCACGGCATTTAATCACGAAATACAAGAGACACCTGAGCCGGAGACCCCCAGCCACCCCCACCCATCACCCTAATTGCCAACAAAGAGGCTTAACCATAAAAATAGCTTTTATGACAATTAAATGATACATTTGAATACCCAGAGCCGTATTTCAGCGCCCTGAAAATTCTAATTCTTGGTTTCAACGTTTCAGTCTGTGCCGCCAATAAAATGTGAATTGTTGACGACCCACCCCTTCAGGTGTTTGCATGATGAATTAATTCCTAGTGAATCAAGAACCCTTCACGGTGGTGGTTAATTGAGTGACTGTCTGATGGGGCGGGCGGTGAGGGGGGGGGAAAGAGGGGAGACGGATGTGTTTTTCAGGTAACACAAACAAGGCACAGCAGAACGCCCAACACTGAAATGTCCACAATTGAAAGACCCCATCCAAATGACCGAAGGGGCTACAGTTACAGAGCCAAGAAGTCAATCTGCTGCTCCCGTGAGTAATGGAATCAGACATTTTAAACTCATTATTCAAAGACGAAAATAAGCATCTCGTCCACGGGAGTATATACGGTGCCAGAGGAAACATCCCACGGTAAAAAAACCAAGGTTTTTACGCGCGGCAGTCTGCGCTCACGTTTCAGTATTAAGATCCCTGCCCTCTGCTTCAATGGGGGAGTATTATTAGAGGACCCTGGACTGTGGACAAGACCAAAACCACAGATGCACAGGACAAAAGTCCTCACCCCAAATTCAGAGGTGCCCAAAGATTTCCCTGCACTCACGAGAGAAAGAAAAGGAAACCAATGACTTTGTGGGGCGGTGCCACCTGATGAGGGGTAGGAAGGACTTCCGAACAAAAACCAGCCTGAATGAGAAGTTGGGGTGAAGGAAGGCAGGCGTGCCCCTTGTGGGGGGGGGGATAGAGCTCAGGCCGCACCCCAATCTTCAGGGCACGGAACACAACCCACAGCAGCACGTGACGTGAGATAAGGCTCAATTACTCTTTTTCCAACAAATCAATGAGTGAGGAGGAGGAAAACGTGTGTGTGTGTGTTCGAGTGTGTGTGTGTGTGTGTGTGAGAGAGAGAGAGAGAGAGAGAGAGAGAGAGAGAGAGAGAGAGAGAGAAACACCTAATAATAGTTATTTCTAAGAAGTGGATCTTTAAAGTGCTTTGCTTTGTGCTGTGCGTTTCCCTCCAAGTTCCCTGCCATGCACATATATTACATTTATAATCAGAGAAAAAGGTTCCACGCGCAGGCGGCGGTGGCTGCCGCGATGGAATTTGACCCGCTTGTATAAAGTAATGACATAAGAGACGGGGCCTGACAAGCCGCCCGCACCCCCCTTTAATAACCTCACACAGGTTATTACAGACCAGAAGAAAAATAAGTAGTATTCTGGGGGCCAGTTGTATAAATATGTGACTATTCATAAACTGGGAAAATCAACAGCGAGGGACACGGGGAGGAATGGGCAAGAATGGGATATTTATTTCACCAGGAAGGGAGCCGGGCCTCGGGGACATACATCTACCCTGCAAGAATGCCAGAGAGAAAGTTAATCCTTCAGCTAAGCGGCCCCATTGTACTCAGCCATGGGACAAAAAGGGGCCACCACAGAAACGGGGGGCTAATCAATTCCCCCCTCCCCAAAAAAAACAACAACTTGGTCTGGTTCTGAGAATGGAGTGGAGAAAATCATCCCTAACTGGGGTAGTGAACCGCGAGGTAAAGGCACGGGACATCTGAGGCTGAGAGGGAAAGGTGGAGGTGTCAGCCACAGAAGGGAAGAGCAGAGAAGGCCAGAGCCTGGTCCTTCTGCAACCGGCTGGAGGGGAGGGGTGGGGGGAGGGGGCAGGAAAACACGGGGGAAATTTCATCAGAGAGAACAACACGGGACCAATCTGGGCATTCGAAATACCTAGAAGGCTGAACAACCCGTTTTTGCTTCGACCACTGCAGATTTCACGTCCTGAATCCCAGGGGTGAGGGGTGACGCTCATGGGCGGCCCTGCTCTGGGCCTGTGGGGTGCAGCTCAGGCCCCCGGCACCCGCCTCGGGAAGTCCCTGCCCTGGGCTCCCCGGGGTCACTGCTTGTACCCCCCCTTTTCAGACAAAGCTGCTCAAGGAGCCTCACAAACACAGACACTGCTTGGGGCCAGAGTGATAGCACAGCGGGGAGGGCGTTTGCCTTGCACACAGCTGACCCGGGTTTGATCCCTGGCATCCCATAGGGTTCCAGGAGTGATTCCTGAGTGCAGAGCCAGGAGTGACCCCTGTGCATTGTCGGGTGTGAGAAAGAAAAGAAAGAAAGAAAGAAAGAAAGAAAGGAAGGAAGGAAGGAAGGAAGGAAGGAAGGAAGGAAGGAAGGAAGGAAGGAAGGAAGGAAGGAAGGAAGAAAGAAAGAAAGAAAGAGAAAGAAAGAAAGAAAGGAAGGAAGGAAGGAAGGAAGGAAGGAAGGAAGGAAGGAAGGAAGGAAGGAAGGAAGGAAGGAAGGAAGGAAGAAAGGATGGAAGGAAGGAAAGAGAAAGATAGGAAAGAAAGAGAAAGAAGGAAAGAAGGAAAGAAAGAGAGTAAGAAAGAAAGAAAGAAAGAAAGAAAGAAAGAAAGAAAGAAAGAAAGAAAGAAAGAAAGAAAGAAAGAAAGAAAGAAAGGAGAGAGAAAGAAAGGAGGAAAGAGAGAAAGAAGGAAAGAGAGAAAGAAAGAGAAGGAAAGAAAGAGAGAAGGAAAGAAAAAGAAAAGAGAAAGAAAGAAAGAAAGAAAGAAAGAAAGAAAGACAGAGAGAGAGAGAAAGAGAAAGAGAAAGAGAAAGAGAAAGAGAAAGAGAAAGAAAGAAAATTAAACACAGACACTGCGGGGGAGAGTAAGCAGGACCTCAGGGCCTCAGGAATTGGAGCGGTGGACACAGTTCCTAGGGTGCGGTGCTGCCCCACCACCGGGAGATTGGGCTCTAGGGGACCCTGGAGAAGGGGCACAGCTGCAGCCAAGGACTCGGAGCTGATTAAGAGGAAAAAAACCCTCCCGAGCTACCACTGCTGGTGCACCCGCCCAGTGAACCCACCAGAACCTTCTCTCTGGCTTTCACCGACAGACTAACGGCTCCTGTCCCCGGTGCCCGAGCACCGGGCCACAAGCGGCAGCTGGGAAAAGATCCAGACTGGCTCTCCGCACGAGGTGGTGGGCTGGGGGATCCACCCTGAGCAGAGGGGCTTGCTGCCCTGGGCTGGAGTCTGGCGGGGTCGGGGGTGCTCTGATACCCTGACACCTACTTCACAAACCCACCAAGAAGGAAAAACTCTCTTTAAGGGTCTCTGTTGGCACAGGAAGCTCATGCAGAAGACAATCGCTGTGGTTTCCATCAGATAAGTGGGTTCTTCCTGGGGCTGGAGCGATAGCACAGCGGGGAGGACGTTTGCCTTGCATGTGGCTGATCCGGGTTCGATTCCCAGCATCCCATAGAGTCCCCCGAGCACCGCCAGGAGTCATTCCTGAGTGCAGAGCCAGAAGGAACCCTGAGCATCGCCGGGTGTGACCCAAAAAGCAAAAAAAAAAAAAAAAAAAACCAAAAGGCGGGGGGAAAGAGTTATTTGATTTGGAACGGGGGGGGGGGGCCCTTTGGGAGAAACCCCTCCTCCTCCTTCCCTCCCTCCCTCCTCAGCCTCCTGCTGCTGGAATGCTGGCCACAAGCAGGGTGGGAGTAGGGTCCTGCCCCCCTAGATCAGGGGAGGTGCGGAGGGCCCTGGGGGGAGGGGGCGTGTGTGTGTATGTGTATGTGTGTGTGTGTGTGTGTGTGCATGCATGTTTGCGTTGGGGGGTGAAAGGGGGGGTTCAGGGGCCCCAGTCAGGTAAAACCTGACTGGGAACATGAGCTGGAAAGCAGGTGGGGGCCCAGGAGAAGGAAGGAAATAGGGGCCTCGGGGACCACCCTAGCGTTCAGCTGGGAGTGCTGACCCCAGGGCCCAGGGTTGGACAGGAACCGTCTGTCCAGAAGCGAAAGGCATCAGGAGGGGATGGGAGAAAGAATTAAGGCCTGTTGTCTTTCTAAAGGGAGATCACTTTTATGGGTTTTCGTAATCTGAAAGTCATACAGTCTTACTGGATAAAAAGAATTCCCGGAGAAACCCGGGACGGAGGAAAACATTCCCTGCCGGCCAGCTCCCATATAATTGCTATTTAATAAGTACATATCCTTTCAGCTGTTTTCACAACTGCTTTCTATAAACACAGATTATATACGTGGTGATATCCACCTCATTTTTTTTTAATGGCTGGAGCATATTGTATTATACGGGGGACCATAATTCTTGAGACGAGTCTCCTGTTAGTGTGGATATATGAGGTTCTCCCCCCCACACCCCAAATTTTCATTGATTTAAGCAGCGCTGTAATAAACCGCCCTCAGGAGAAAGTTCTGGATAAATAAACATGCACATTTCAAGTCTCCAATACACTTATTTCCTCAGCAGCCGTCCGAAGATTTACTCTTGGATAAGTCAAAGGCATCTCCACGAGGGGCTGGAGCGATAGCACAGCAGGTAGGGCGTTTGCCTTGCATGCGGCCAACCCGAGTTCAAATCCCAGCATCCCATATGGTCCCCTGAGCACCGCCAGGAGTAATTCCTGAGTGCCGAGCCAGGAATAACCCCTGTGCATCACCAGGTGTGACCCAAAAACCTAAAAAAAAAAAAAAGGCATCTCCACGAGAAAGCAGGTTTCTAAGCTGCGGCTTCCTGAACAGGCTGACCGCCCCCTAAAGTCCACAGGCCCTGGGGGGTTCTGGATGGAGGTCAGGACTCTAAGGGATGGGCACATGCCCCAAGACCTGGGCAGCCCCATGCCCAGCTCATACTCAATGGTCAAGGGCTTCTCAGGAATTACCTCCAGATCCTTCCCCATGGACTCAACACAGATGTCAAAGGGGAGGGGAGAGTGAAAACAAGGCACAGAGCGGGCCGGCCCGACACCCCTGCGTGGACGAGCTCTGGGCTCATCCGTCCCAGGATCTCGCTGTGGTTCCTTCCTTTGCCCCCCTGGGGATCAGAGACGCAGCCTTCGGGGAGAGCCCGGATCCCCTTGGCAGGCCGTCGGGAAACGGGTCCTAGGACCTCCGCTGTCTTTCCTCCAGGTCACCCGCCAACACCCAGCCCCCCTAGCTCTGGGGCAGAGAGCAGGCAGCACTTGGAATCTCCCCCACACCCAGGGCATCTAGAAACTGCATTTTCTTATTTTTCACCCCCCTCAGCTTTTTGGGTCACACCCAGTGATGCTCAGGGCTGACTCTCGGCTCTGCACTCAGGAATCACTCCTGGTGGTGCTCGGGGGACCCTATGGGAGGCTGGGGATTGAACCCCGGTCAGCCACATGCAAGGTAAACGTTCTCTCTGCTGTGCAATGGCTCTTGGCTGCAAAACTGCACCTTTTTTGGGGAGGGGAGGGGAGCGGATTCACACCCAGTGATGCTCAGGGGTTACTCCTGGCTCTGCACTCAGGAATCACTCCTGGCAGTACTTGGAAGACCCTGTGGGATGCCGGGGACTGAACCTGGGTCAGTCACATGCAAGGCAAACGTCCTCCCTGCTGTATTATCACTCTAGCCCCCCAAAACTGACCCTTCGCAATCTGCTCCAAAGACCCGAGCTGGGCTCCCCAGATGGATGGTTTGAGAAGTTTAGAGCCCCACCGCGCTGTTAGGGTCCATACACCCACCTTATTTCAGACAGTGACTTGGGGAGAGGGTAAGGGAAGCTTTTCTCCAGAAACAGACAGGACTGCCAGGGCCCTCGGGGCTGGGGTGGGGCTGGGGGAGAGAGATGCGGTGAGAGGCTTGAGTGGCAGCTGAAATGGGACCCTTGCCTTGGCACCTCGGATGCACAGAAAACAGCCCGGACCTCCTGGCTTCCACCCGGAACTCCCAACACAGATGCAAGTTGAAAACAAAGATTAAATTCCCCGCACCAAAGCTCAAAAAAAAAAAAAAACCCAACCTTTTTAAGATACCTATATATAGATAGATGCGTGGCGAGAGAGGGGGCTTTCATTCTTTTTCATGTTTTTTTTTTTTTTTTTTAACAATTTGGGTCATTTCTGATCATGGTTCCGAGTCAGCTTTGTTCATTTGAGCCGGGAGAGGACTGTGGCCACTCTGTGATGGGAGATGATGTTTCCAAGGACAGGAGGCCAGTCCACTAGGCTCTCTGGACATTTGGGGAAGAATCCCCGGTTTCCCCTCCTAACCCACACCTCAGCCTGCCTGATGTTAGGGGAGTGATATATTCCTGCTAGAATCGTTTCTTCACCGAGCGTTTTGACCATCACCGTGAGGCAGGGGGTCGAGTCCCCCCAGCCTGGCTGAGCACACCCTCCCCCCCCGCCGTTTCCCTGCGTGCCCACCCCGGCGAGCGCCTGACACGGTGCTTCTATCATCCGGGGAGTGCTCCGAATGAGCTTAGAACAGCAATTGCCGGGAATAGGCAGGCGATAAACCGCATTGATTTAACACATCTTGTTTTCAATCATGCTTGGATTTTCTGAGCACGCATTTTTCCTGTACTGCGGCTTGTAGCTTTTATCTGACGAGCTGATCCCTTTTCACGGGAAAATGAAAAGGTCGCACAATGAGACACGGTTTACTGGAACTTGAACACGCACCAAGGCAAGTATTTTAGATAAATACTGTCAGACAGAGCGGAGCTGAATTCCAACAACACAATTGCCGACCAACAATGCTTAGGACTCCCCGAGAACAAGCGACCAGAGACTTTAGGGCGCTCAGCGGGGGGGGGGGGGGAACAGTGCGCAGAGGCGGGCTCTCGGGAGATGGTGAGAAACTCTCGCCTGGGCTGCACGCGTGCACGGCCCACCCGGTGCCCCGGGTCTGGGCTCGGCGCCTAACGTGTCGTTGCTAATGGCCCAGGTGGAGGGGGCAGCTCAGCCCTCCAGCCACCAGCACAGACAGCGCTGACCCCTGCCTCTAAGCTGGGTCCCAAAAGAGGTAGATAATCAAGCCCCGAACAGGTCAAGGGGATGGGGGAGGGGAAGGCAGGGACACCGCCCACGCCCAAACTGCCAGAAATCAGAGCTGACCACCCAGTGTGGCCCCGGGGAACTCAGCCGGCGGTCACTGTCATCCCGTTGCTCATTGATTTGCTCGAGCGGGCACCAGTAACGTCTCTCATTGGGAGACTTATTGTTACTGTTTTTGGCATATCCAATACGCACGGGTAGCTTGCCAGGCTCTGCTATGCGGGCTCGATACTCTCGGTAGCTTGCCGGGCTCTCCGAGAGGGACGGAGGAATCGAACCCGGTTAGGCTGGGTGAAAGGCGAACGCCCAACCGCTGTGCTATCGCTCCAACCCCCAGCAGGCGATACTGGGCAAAAAGACCCTCCCCACCGGCCTGAAAGCGCCCTCCTGTCCAGGGACCCCCATGGTGGCCACTGCAACTGCCGGAGTCCAGGATCTCCTGCCCCTTCCCACACATCCTGTCTTCTGCCTGCTCCAAAGCTTCCAGAATTTTCTCTGACTCCCGGGGCCTGGTTCCCAGCAGCCTTTATGGGCAGCCCTGATGGCCAAAGCCACGCCCAGCAGGACAGTCACATCTTAGCAGGTCAGCCTTCTCGGGGCAGGGTTGCAGGGGGAGGGGGGGACTAGCAAACAAACAAATCAGAGAACTTCAGGTGAGGGAAAAAATTGCATCCAGGTCTGTGCATGTCCCGCCAAGGCCCACAACGCCTCACTGGCCAGATGTGCAACCCTGTGGGTACCAACGAGCTTCTCGGGGGCCCTGAAGCCAGGCCGAATGGTCCAGCTGTCACCCTCATGCCCCAGCCGGGGGCGGGGGGGGGGCCCGACCAGCCCCTGAGTCCCGGGGTGTCGGCTCAGCTCTGCAAAGCTCCCAAAGGTGCGGAGTCTCTAATGCCTGGTCTGCGGCCCCCGGTCAGGCCAGTGGGCACCAGTGTCTTTCCCAGTGACCGCACCTGTCCCGAGGGCCCATGGGGGACAGGCGTGGCAGATCCGGCCATGCCACTTGGCAAATCTGGGGACACGGCCTCCCCACCCTTGTCCCCCCCCCCCGTCAGGACAGCTCAGAGTGGGCAGCCGAGAGCCCCACATAGCCCTTCTCAAGCTTCTGCCTCAGGGCTGGCTCTCGGGGGGCACACCAGTGGCCAGGCCCACCCCAGTGGGACTAACCCGGGCCAGCTCTGAGCTGAGGCGCTCGCATTCTCTCTCTCAGTCTTCCTTACCTGTGACAAGACCCTAGGGCAACTGTGTGTTAAATAAGCAAAGGCAGGGGTGGAGTGGGGGAGGCAGGGGGAGGGGCTGGGGGGGCTGGGGGGGTGTGGCCCAACCCCACCCCTCTGGCCATTCCAGGTGCAAAGTGCCTCGGGGAATGCCGGTCCCCCAGGGGCCAAGAACCACAAGAACCAGAACTTGCGGCCCGCTTCCCAGGCACAGCCCGTGACTCCAAGAGGCACAACCCCTCGGTGGGAACCGTTTAAATTCCACCAGCAGAGGAGCAGAAGCAGACCGGAGGCCTCTACCCCATGGCAGATGCCGTTCCCAGGCTCAGGACCTCTTAGGTTGCCTCCTGAACCCCGCGGTGGCTAACGAAGCACGGGAAGACAGGCAGGAGGAAGCCAGAACCAGCCTGGTGGCCTGCTGGGTCCCCAGCTGCCGGTAGGTGGTGAGACTGGTGCTCACCCCCAGGGGTGCCCAGCCCGGACGGAGCGAAGGGCCTGTTACCAAAACCTCCGAAAGGCAACACCTGCAGATACAGCTCCAAGGAAGAAGAGCGAGTTCTCCGCGGGGAAGTCAAGCAAACACGGACTGCAGAGGTCACGTGTGAGCCGGTGTGTATAAACAGGTTTCTGGTGAAATGGCTCAGAAGAGCCGAGAGATGAACAGGGCTGAGGTGTTGGGGGCAGGGGTGGAGGTGGGGGGGAGGGGGAGGAGAGCAGAGAGGTTGATGGGGGAGGGCGGGAGCGACAGCACTGCCTCCTCCATCTGACAGGCCAGGAGGGCGTTGGAGGAGCGCACCACCTCCTAAGGTCCATCTCGAGGACATCGCCCTAGCTAGGGCTTGGGTGAAAGGTGGATCTTACGTGGCCATCGTGTTTGGTCTAGATTCTATTTTCAGCGTGCATCTCCCATCCCGTGCGGGTCCTCAAACCACACTCTACCCGGTGTTCCCTTCTCTATGCGAGCCGCCCCTTCCTCCAGCGTGTGGGGCCAGCTTCCAAGACTGTAGTGCCTCTGTTGCAAACCACAACACCCAAAAGGAGAGAGAGAGAGAGAGAACAAGGGGGGATGCCCTGCCACAGAGGTGGGGTAGGTTGGGGGGGGATGGGGTGGGAGGGATACTGGGAATAATTGGTGGAGGGGACTGGGCACTGGTGGAGGGATATAAACAAAATGCAAACATGAAAGTTCACAAGTTTGAAACTGTAATTCATGGTGATTCACTAATAAAAAAAAAAAAGAAAGGTGGATCTTAAAGACTTTCGCAGTCACCCAGGTGGAAAAGGAGAGACGCGCAAAGGGAGAGGCCGAGGAAGAGGCAGCACAAGGGACAGGGACCCTGGGGGAAGGAGCTGCTCCAGGTGCAGATACGCGGGAGACCAGCGGGTCAGCAACATTGAGAGGACGATGGACCGACCGAAGGCCTGAAACTCAGGAACAAGGCCAAGGGGGGGGTTGGAGCGGTCGGGGAAGGTGGACAGGAGAGGGGCGGTTGTCATCACTGGGGGGAGGGGGAGAGGGAGAACCAAGGGCAGCCGGCGGGAGGGGGGTGGGGGGCAGCCCACTGAGGACTAGTGAGAGAAAGAGCTGAAGTCACAGAGGATAAAGACGGGTCTGGTAAAGTAGGGGAGAGAGAGAGACAGAGAGAGAGAGAGAGAGAGAGAGAGAGAGACAGAGGGAGGAAGAGAGAAAGGCAAGGAGGGATGGGAAGGAAGAGAAAGAGGGAGGGAGAAAGAGAGGGAGGGAGGGAAGGAGTGGGCCAGAGCTGACCAAGGAGTGATGACCAAAGTGTCAGGGGGCAGCTGCCCTGACCTTCGCCGGACACCGGATGGGACGCCCACAGCCAGGCGCAGGGACCCCGTCCCCCCCCCCCCCGCAGACTACCCAGGCCGGCCAGCACGGCCACGGGGTCATCCCGGCTGCACCCGAGAGCTGAAGAGAACGGGTAAGCGACAGGCTAAGCGACAGGCCCGGGGGTGCCCGGATTCCCACTGGACCCCGGGCTGGACACGTTTACGCCAGAACACAATGGGCCACTGTCCAGTGAGCAAACGGTGACGGCCCAGAAGACACCCACCGACCGGCCTCTGTCTGCTCACTGCCCTCGGCTCCTCTCCCCGAGCCCCTGCCCAGGACCCTGGGTGGGTGGGTGGGGCTGCACGGCCCCGCCCACGGAGAGAGCGACCACCATGCCCTTGTCCGTCCTCAAGAAGACTTTGGGTGAACAGCCCTCCCCCGCCCTCCTGAAGGACCACAGGTGGTTGGTTCCAAGAAGCGCAGGCGTCAAGCGCGGACATTTATGATGGAGATGCTGGGCAAAGCACTGGCCATGCACACTGGCAGGGGCAGGAGGGAGAGGGGAGGGGAGGGGAAGAAGCAGGGGAGGGCAGGGGAGATCCCAGAGCTCTCGACCCTCCTGGTGGGTTGGAAACACTCAGCTCCTGGCAAACAAGCTGGAGGATGAGGGGTGGGGGGTGGGGGTTACCAAAACAGCAAGTCCCCCGAGACCATCCTCACTGAGCTCAGGCCCCCCACCCAGCCCCTCGCCCCTCCTCTCTCCAGCAACTTTCACTCAGAGCTGGGCGCAGGCGCAGACTTATCCCCTGAGCTCGCTGCCCGGACTCTGCCTGTGCTGGGCTGCTCAGGCCGGGTGAGAGCAGACGGAGGGGGAGAGTGGCCCGGCCCTCCCTACCTCCCCCTCCCCCCCCCCCGCCTCCTCCTGGCCCTGTGTAACCGGGGGAAGCATAGAGCAACTGCAACCTGTTGTTCTGGGGACTTTGCCTATTTGCTAGTTTCAGGGTCACACCCGGCGATGCTCAGGGCTGACTCCTGGCTCTGCACTCACGAATTCCTCTTGGCGGTGCTCAGGGGACCCTATGGGATGCCGGGGAGTGAACCCGGGCAGAGGGGGGGTGTGGTGGTGGGGAGCGGGCTCAAGGCAAGCGGCCCTCCCCGCTGTGCTATCGCTCTAGCCCACGAAGACACGGTGTAAGGCCATGCTCGGAAACTCCTTTGCCCACTGTGTCGGCTGCCAGGACGGGGCCACACCTGTGGGCCAGGGGACAGCGTCAGATCCACTGCCTTCACCTGAAGCCAATCAAAACTGATGCTGGAAGAACCTTTAAGAGCCAAACAGGATGTCCTGAATGACACTTCTCAAAAACTACCAAGACAGGGGCTGGAGCGATAGCACAGCGGGGAGGGCGTTTGCCTTGCACGCGGCAGACCCGGGTTCTAATCCCAGCATCCCATAGGGTCCCCCGAGCACCACCAGGGGTCATTCCTGAGTGCAGAGCCAGGAGTAACCCCTGTGCATCACCGGGTGTGACCCAAAAAGCAAAAAAAAAAAGCTACCAAGGCAACTTTTTTGGGGGGTTGGGGGGGATAGGGCACACACAGGGGTGCTCAGGGCTTACTCCTGCCCCTACACTCGAGGCGCACTCCGGGCGGGGCTCCGGGTCTGTAAGTGTTCGGGAATCCCAGAGATGCAAGGCCCTCCCGCCCACACTCATCTCCCCACACAGCCCTCTGTGCTGGTTGTTGATTTGGGTCACACCTGGCAGTGTTCAGGGCTGACTCCGGGCTCTGTGCTCAGGGATCCCTCCTAACAGTGCTCGGGGGACTGTGGAAGGGCTCCAGGGATGAACCCGGGTCAGCCACGGCATGAGGCCAGTATCCTACCCGCTGTACTATGTCCCTACCACCACCTCCTGCCCCCCTAAAATAAACCTTCAGGCTACATTCTTCTAGAATCTTCTTCACCGCAGCAGTGACCCCTTGACCCCGACGGCCAGGGAGCAGAGCCAAAGCGCGGCCACTCTACCAGCCCGGGCGCTCAAAGGCCTCTCCTGAGCCAGCCCGCGCTCGCGCCCAGGGCCAGAGAAACGGCCACTTCAAGGTAGCACCAGGGACGAGAACTCAGTGGATGGAACCAAACGCCCCCATTCCCCGGCCACTCCCCACCCCGCCACCCCGCGCCGGGATGGAAATGAAACCCGCCCTGGACGGAGTCCGAGGGCAGTCGGGCACGTGACTTGTGGGAACTTAACTCGTTTTCTCAATACCCCCAGGAGAAGGTTCCTATTTCCGGAGGGAGCCAGTGAGGCTGTTGGTCCACGGGCCAGGAGGCGTGGACAGGCCACGGGGATCAGTGTTGCCGGCAAAGACGCCGGCCCCGCTGCCCAGGGTGTGTGTGCGCGAGGGTGTGTGTGGGGGGGGGGGGTGGGGGGCGCCTGCATTTCAGGACCCGGCTGCTCCTACTTCCGGCCACGTCAAAGCCAACAGCCCTGCCCCTTCCACCGACAGAAAACAGCCCCCACCCCCAGCCCAGAGCTCCCACCACCCATGGCCAGAAGGACCAGAGAAAGCCTCGTTGTGTCCAGGCTGTACCCGCTGCATGGGGCCGGACCCGGCTTGCACAGAAGCCGCTGGTTAGAGTCAAGTCTCTAAGAGAAGCGACGTAAGACGAGGGGTCCCCAGCGGCTGTCGCCCGACCCCCCCACCTCTCCCTCCCACCCCCCGACAGAGCCCTCGGGGCCTGCTGAGAACCGGTTAGAACTCTTGGGGGGCTGGGGAGGGGACTGCCCACCTGTCACCCAGGAAGAACAGAGCTGAGTCCCAGGTGCACACGTGCCCACCTTCTCCCCCACCTCCAGCCCAGAAGCTTCCACGATGGGGGCCCCCAGCGCCAGGACCCACCTGAGGCCGACCCTCAACAAGAGGAGAAACGACCGAAACCACCTTCTCTGCTCTCACCTGACAGGTTTTCCCTCATCAAGTCACTCGGAAACCTCGCCCTGTGTCTGTGTGTGTGTGTGTGTGTGCTCGCACACACACGTGGTGGGGGTAGGGGTACAGTGGGGTGGGGGGGCCCTTAGAGGTGGCTCTGGGCAACGGGGGAAATTCCGATGTGCCTTCTTCATTAACCGCACGTACCCCAGAAATGAGAAGACAGCCTTTCTTCCTGGGGAGTCTTTTAACTGAAACACGCATCTTAATTGGATGCACACATGAGTTCCCTATCTGCGGAGTCACGACCCATTAAGGCCCATTTTCGGCACCTTCTCTTTGGGGCTGGGCTGGGTGGGGGGGAGAACACTTCGGGGGGAACGGTTAAGGGGGGAGGAGGAGGAGGAGGCAGAGTATGAAGTAGGGGCCTTCTCGTCCCAGCCAATGGGCACTGGGACTGAGAGGGGGGAGGGGGGAGGGGAGGGAGGGAACAATACTCCCCTCCCCTCCACTCTCCCCCCGTGCTCCGTGCGCGTGGAGCACCAGGGAATGGCAGGGCAGTGAGTTCTGGCCCCTAAGCACCGCAGGAATCTTCGGAGAGTCCCTGGATGGAAGACTGGCAGGGCGGGCCAGCAGGCAGGGTGAAGAGAAGGAGAAATCTGGGGCCAGCTGCAAAGCAACATCTCTCTGTCTCTGTGTCCGCCTCCTCCCTCTCTGCCCTCCTCTCCCCTCCCCTCCTTAACTCTCCTGGCCCTTCCCAGGTAGAAAATTCTAGGCTGATTTTTTTTTGTTTTTTCGTTTGTGATAGCACAGTGGGCAGGGCGTTTGCCTTGCACGCGGCCAACCTGGGTTCGATTCCTCCATCCCTCTCGGAGAGCCCGGCAAGCTACCGAGAGTATCCCGCCCGCACAGCAGAGCCTGGCAAGCTCCCCATGGAGTATTCGACATGCCAAAAACAGTAACAAGTCTCGCCATGGAGACCTTACTGGTACCCGCTCGAGCAAATCAATGAACAACAGGACAACAGCGCTCCAGTGGCTGGAAGACCACAGTCAGGGGGTTCCCATGCAGGGAAGGTCCCAGTGAAGGGACCCCAGGCCCCCATGCTTTCCGTGCAGTCTAGGGCAGACACGGCCGCCTGTGTGTTCCCTTCTCACTAACCCCGGGAACCGCTGGGCTGCACAGCAGAGCTTAGCGACGCTGATGGGAGCCAGCCACGTGACCGGCTCCTCAGACAGGTAACGCCTCGGGCTCTCAACACAAACGTGGAAGCGGGCACTGTCTACCTGAGATGCCACGGCCCTGCCCCGGGGTGCCGGGTGGCCCCAGAGACCCCAGGCCACCCCGCCTGCTACGCCCTCACTGCTCTGTCACGGCGTGAGTTGTGCCCTGGCGTCCCCCGAGCGATGCCAGGTGCAGTGACGCACAGCAGGGCAGCTGCCCTGGAGTCCGGCACGAGGCAACGTGACCAGAGAGGGGGCCACGCCACAAGGGACAGCGACTCTGCCTGACTGCAGGATGCCAGCTGGGCAGCAGGGCCAGGTGGGGCCCTGCATCCAAGTGGCTTCTTGGGTCCTCAGAGGTCCTCTTCCCGAAGTTCCCGTCCTCTTCCCGGCCTCCCTCCCCCAACACCCACAGTGCAGTTCCGGGGATGACCTCTGGGGGGCCTCCCATCGGGGCTCTAGACTCAAATGCCCTCTGGACAGGGTATCCTCACTGGTTGTGCGGGCCCAGGAGGCGGTGGGCACCAGCTCAGACCCTCTGGGACGGGCGGAAACAGCAGGAGAGAAACCAGCCCCGAACGATTCCCCAGGTACCACGAGCCTGGCCTCCTGGCTTCCCTGGTAAGCTCTGGATGAGCCTTCCCCTCCATCCTTCCTCCATCCCGACCACGGGGCAGGACCGCCCGCTGGGCTTGCTTTCTGGCCCTGTGGCCGTCAGACAGCGCCCCGGTCCCCAGGCCGGTGGATTCCAGTACATTCCAAGGGAGGAACTGGATTCCGTTCTCTCGGTTGACTTTATTACTATTGATTTCTGAATTCCCTCCAATCTCTTCCCAGCTGAGCAGATAATATATATTTAGTACCAAAGGTAATTATCCAAAATGAACCCGGTTTGCAGCTGGGTGATAAAAAAAAAAAAGAAAGGACACTGATAGATTAAATACTTAAACATTAAAAAGTGTGGCTGATGGGGCAGATACAGGCAGGTCAATACGCCCTCACAGGGGCCAGCTGGAATCCCAAGGCTAAATGGCCAATTCATTTGTCCACCTGGACATTTTGCCCCGACTTCTGAGTTGGATGGCAAAGGTTGGATGGTATGACTATTAACAGAACACAAAGGATTTCCAATCTTTTCGAAAAATCTACCTTCTCTGGGCGGGAGCGATAGCACAACGGGAAGGGTGTTTGCCTTGCACGTGACCGACCCAGGTTTGATCCCCGGCATCCTAGAGGGTCCCCCAAGCACCATCAAGAGTGATCCCTGATTATAGAGTCAGGAGTAGTCCCTGAGCATTGCTCGGTGTGACCAAAAAAAGAAACACACACACACACACACACACACACACACAAAACAAAAAAACAAAAAGAACACTACCTTCTTAAAAAGGGAGATCTTTTAAGACAACTCTTAAAAATATTCAAAATGATCTGGAACATTTAGTTGCTGGCAGTGCTCATAGATTTTATAGCATCGAGATTAGCGGAGACGGGGTGGGGGTGTGGAGGGAGGAGATGGGGGGGAAGCCATGCATAATTTTTACAAGTTTACATCAAACAACTGGGATATCCAGCTATGGAGGGCAGGATGGATAAATTTAGCTCACACATAGTGGGAGATTAGGGGCCCGTTTACCACTCTGTTTATGAAGGAGAAGTTTTAACGCGTGGGAAAATGCGGAGGAGGCTCTGTGGCGGTGAGCGGTGGGGAAACAGGATCTAAAACGCTGTGCGTCTCCGACACAGCACGGCCACAAATATGAAAAAGATGTGTATGTCCGAGATACGCTGGAGAGAGAGCAGGGAAGATTTATGTCCAGGGAAGAACGGGCGGTTCTCTCTGGTGACCTTTATCCTCTCGTGCTGGCCTGTCCTGTGGATTCTATTCAGGGTCCGACGCTGGCCTTGATAAGGGACACCGCGATGCCAGCCCTCTAATTACAGAAACAGGCCACTGCCTGGCCACAGGGCGGGGAGAAGTGGACACTCGCTCCGGACGCAGGCGGGCACACCCTTTCCTCCCCGGCCAGCGCTGAAGGAAGCCCAAGAGCTCATGCACGGCGGCTTCTGGCAGCTCCTCCCTGGACATAGCCAAGCTGGATGCCCAGGGGCCACAGACACGATGGCTTTAGGTTCTAGAAACTCAGTTTGGGGACAGCAACAGAGACGGGAAACGCCGCTTGGACCCGAGGCTGACTTTCCACTTGGGGTAACGCCAAGCAAGTGACTTCCTGGGTCCCCACGGTGCCTCAGTTTCCCTGCCTATAGAATCGGGGAGGGGAGGGGTGTCACATGCCCACACAGGACACGTTGGGAAGAGGGCGGGGGAGTGTGACCGCTGGTGGAACACTTGGCCCCCGGGAAATGCTGCAAAGTCTTCTGTGAATGAAAGAAGAGGGAAAAAAAAAGGGGGCTGGAGCGATAGCACAGTGGGGAGGGCGTTTGCCTTGCACGCGGCTGACCCGAGTTCGATTCCCAGCATCCCATAGGGTCCCCTGAGCACTGCCAGGGGGTAATTCCTGAGTGCAGAGCCAGGAGTAGCCCCTGTGCAGTGCCGGGTGTGACCCAAAAAGAAGAAAAAAATATTCGTCTGTCTTGGGCTGTTGAGAATCTGAGGGGCTGGAGGTGGTGGAAACTTGCACAATACTCCCGCCCTGCAGGCCAAGCTCTCGGCAGGAAGGGGCCCTTCTCCCGTTCAGCTGCGGGCCTGGGATCGACTAAGCCCTGCTCAGCTTCCGGCTGAGGGCCGCCCACAGTGGGCGGAAACTGACCTCAGGCCGGGACCCCCTCGCAGGTGCGCCAGAGCACAAGGGACTGGCGCTGGGCTGGGCCGGGGCCCGTTGTCCATGCAGGGCGGCACTTTCGACCCAGGGAAGCCGGGAGGATTTGCCGGCGAGGATTCTGGAGAGACCCAGCCTTGCTCCTTCCGCGGGAAGATCTAGCGAAGGGCGAGAGAATGACCATGCTGATTCCTTGGAGAGGGACGTCAAGCCCAGCTCTCGGGACCTCCAAGGGTCCCCGTCCGGTGGGAGTTGGATTCACTGGGGCAGAGAGCAAAATGGGGCCCCTGCATCCTGCCAAGCATGGGGCGTCGCCCCCCCCGCCCCCCCCCAGAAGAAAGGCAGCAAGAGAAACTCAGAGTCCTTGGAATCAGAGAGAATGTTTGGGAATAAAAACCAATTATAGCAGCACTTTCTACCCTAAGAAAGTTCACTGTTGAGGAAGAGGGGGTAAAAAAAAAACACACACACAACAAAAAACTCCACTATTTTTAGCCGGGGTCCAGCGTTTCAGACGCTGTTCAGGGGGCCTCACTCCTCAGCTAGCTTCCGAGTTCCCAGTCTGACCTTTTTCATCTTTGGGAGAGTTCCGGGTTCCGAGGCAGCCAAAGAGAAGCGAAATGTCCCAGGGCCGTAAAATCCTGATAAGTTCTCAGTGTCACTTTTCTTTCAAACGTGGAACGGCTCAAACCACACAGATAATTATAGATGACCAGATTGTAACTGGTGTGTGTGTGTGTGTGTGTGTGTGTGTGTGTGTTTATGGCCGCTTTTCCCCCATAAATTTTAATTTTGGAAAGTTAAGTGAAAAATGTGGTTTCGATTTCCTACAAATTGCACACAATTTGGTTTTAACAAGAAAACAGCAAGAAAGGGTATGTTCTGTAAGGCGAATTATGAACTGGGGTTTGTTTTCTCGCGCGTGACACCGTAAGAATAATAAAGCGCAAAATTTGGGAGAGATAGATGCCTCACAAAATGGGAATCACGGACTGTAGGAAGAACAGCAGAAGGTAATTTAAAAAAAATAAACGTGGGTTAGGCCATCCGTTGGGATAAGAAAGCCGAGCCTGTCTTTCTCCCTGGGGTGTGGGGTGACGAGGATGGAAAGGATTCAGGAGTGTGGGTCGGCGGCCGAGAAAAGTTCGTAATAAGGAAAGGGGGTCCACAGTCCCGCCTCTCACACTCCAGTGGGGTCCCGACCCTAGGAAAACTGGAAGGTGATTAAGGTCGAACTTGTGAAAGCATATACCCGGCCAGAGACCAGGGAGAGGATTTTCACGGAGAGAAGCAGCGGGGAAGGCATTGGTCTTGCATGCAGTCGGTCAGGTTCAATCCCCAGCATCCCAGAGAGTCCCCCTGAGCACCCTTGGAAGTAATTCCTAAGAGCCTGGAGTAACCTCTGAGTCACTGTCACGGTCATCCCGTTGCTCATCGATTTGTTCGAGCGGGCACCAGTAACGTCTCTCATTGAGAGACTTATTGCTACTGTTTTTGGCATATCCAATACGCCACGGGGAGCTTGCCAGGCTCTGCCGTGCGGGTGGGATACTCTCGGTAGCTTGCCGGGCTCTCGAGAGGGACGGAGGAATCGAACTCGGGTCGGCCGCATGAAAGGCGACCGCCCTACCGCTGTGCTATCACTCCAGCCCACTACTACCTCTGAGTAGTGCCAAATATGGCCAGAAAAAGAAAAAAAATCCGAAACAACAACAACAACGAAAAACCAACAAGACCAAGAGAACACAGCAACCAGCCCTTTCCTTTCCCCTTCAAGCCCTGTGGGGGGGAGGCCAAATCTGCCTCTACCTCAGGGCGAGTGTCTGTGGCGGGCAGGGTGATGAATTATTCAGTGAACCCAAGTCCTCATCAAAATCCCCCCTCTCCCGGTGCCCATCGGCCCGTGTCACTCAACAGCCCCACCTGGCCCCCTCCCCAGACCACCTGCTTCCGGACACGCTGTGGCATGAGAAAGATCACTTACACCTTCTTGGTACTGCGGAAACACGGTGGGCCCTGCGTGGGCACGAGGACCCAGCCAAACGCCAGGACCACCCGCCCGCCCACCTGAGGGAAGCCCCCCTCCCCTCTCCGCCCCAGGGTTTGGGTTGTGGCTGTGGTTGTGGGTCAGCCCTAGTATTTGCCAATATTTTTTCTCTCCGGGGTTAAAGAGGCAGCTGGAGCGTGCCTCGGTGGGAACGCTGCGTTCTGCCTTCGGAAGGGCCCCCCCGGGCTGTAAACCAGGGCCTGGAAGCCCTGCAGGATTACTCACTGACGAGCCGTCCGACTCGTCAAGGCTTCGATAGCTGGTCGCTGCATAGTTCACATATGACTGCATGCAACCCCGGCTTCCGCGTGCCGCCACCCGGAATGTCCTCGGGAGGCGGGGCGGTGGAGAGGCCGTGCATTTATTCTCTCGTACGGGAAAGGCGGGAAACAGGTCGTGGGGCGTCGGTGAGAAGCCACGTGCCACCTGCCACGACCTTGTCCCACAGACCCGGGCAATGTGGCTCACCGTGGCTCCGCGCGCCCCTCTGATAGCTCAGGCTGGTGGAAGTGAGAGGCTGGGGTGGGGGGAGCACTTCAGGGCGCTGTCACCCACCCAGGGGGGCCGTACGGCAGCGATGAGAAAGCTCACTCACAACCCCAGGCGCCCCGTGTGCGTCCTTGCTCCCTCACCTCTCCACCCACTCGCTTCCTCTCCCTCTATCTCCTCACCCGAGTCTCCCACTGGCTCCAAACCTCTGTCATCCAAACCCCACCCTCCTTGGTAGGCAAGTACCCCACCACCCACCCCCAGTATTGATCTTCTTGTCAGGGCCCCTTGTTTCTAAGCGTCGGAACGAAGCGATGGTGCTTCACACACTGGGCTGTTGTTCTGACTCCAGATGGAATCCCAAGTTCAGTGGGGAGGAATTTTCCAGAGCAAGATGAAAACACACACACAAACACACACACACGCACTCAAAATGCTCTCACAACTCCCTCTTGGGGTGGGGAGGGGACGAGATAAGAGGGTGGAGAGGACGGAGGCAAATGATGAACTGGAGAAATGATTAGCTGCTGATGGATTCCAGAAGACTCTAGATCACCACCCCAGGAAGTGAAAAACAAAGTGGGGAGCGGGGGTGGGGGAGGGGGAATAGGCAAGTTTCTTAGCATTTCTTGTCACCAGTAAGTCAGTAAGTTTCCAGGTACAACGCTTACTCTGTGAGTGTGTGTGTGTGTGTGTGTGTGTGTGTGTGTGTGTGTGTGTGTGTGTGTTTGGGACACACCTGGCAATGCTCAGGGGTTACTCCTGGCTCTGAGCTCAGGAATTACACCTGGTGGTGCTTGGGGGACCCTATGGGATGGTGGGAATTGAACCCAGGTCAGCAATGCAAGGTAAACACCCTACTCACTGAATAACGCTCTATTTTTTTTCTTTTTGGGTCATACCCAGCGATGCACAGGGTGCACAGGGTTTACCCTTGGCTCTACACTCAGGAATTATTCCTGGCAGTGCTCAGGGGACCCTATGGGATGCCGGGAATGGAACCCGGGTTGGCCACAGGCAAAGCAAACACTCTCCCCACTGTGCTATGGCTCCAGCTCCACGACACTCACTTTTAAGCGGATGGCGGTCAGGAAGGAGAGGAGAAAGCAGGAAACTGGAATGCAGAGCAGACCTACCCTCACCCCACCCCGGGGTCTCAGGCAAACCCCAACCCTCTCTCCTCTAGACTCTAGAGGCTGGCCCGCCCTCCCCTGTGAGATGCCCGAGCTGATCTCGGGCAGGACATTCGGTCCCTTTGTCATCTGCCAACACAACCCATGCTGGCTTCTTGTCTGCTGCGTGTACCCGATTCATGCTCAGACCCCCGTGTGCTCTGCATGTCGCCGGCATCCGATAAGAGGCGGGGAGAGCAGGAGGCACCGCGGGGAGAAAGGCCAGACGCGCTTCTGTTTGAGAGAGACGGTTTTCGTCTTAAACCCCTAAACCCTGCCTGGGATTAGTCAGCTGAGGGCTTCGAGGCAAGGGAAAGGACAGAGGCTGGGAGAGCACTTTGCGACGCTCCGTGGGCGGGGAATTAAAAGGCAGACACAGAAGGGCCAGGCTCAGCCTCATCAGGGAGCTGGTACTAGTCTGGCCCGGGTCGGGGGGAGGAGGGTGGAGGGCGTGGGCGGGACAAGGGTCGGATGGGAAATGGCTGTTCCTTGTCATGGTGGGGGGGAACCCCAAGACCAAGGAAGACCTTTGGGCATGTCAGGGATGGGAGTGGGCTCCAGCACCTACATTTGCAAACCGCCCGTGTAGCAGGGTCACCTGAGACCAGAAAGTAAGACAGTAAGGATGAAGCCCAAAGGGCTATGGTGATAGCACAGAAGGGAGGGCATTTACCTTGCATGTGGCCGACCCAGGTTTGATTCCCGGCATCCCATAGGGTCCCCTGAGTACTGCCAGGAGTCATTCCTGAGTGCAGAGCCAGGAGTAACCCCTGAGCACCCTGCGCATCACCGGGTGTGACGACCCCCCCCAAAAAAAAAATTGAGCATCATACAGTGAGTAGGGTGTTTATCTTGCACCGCTGACCTGGGTTCGATTCCCAGCATCCCATAGGGTCCCCCAAGCACCGCCAGGAGTAATTCCTGAGTGTATGAGCCAGGAGTAACCTCTGAGCATCTCTGGGTGTGACCCAAAGAGGAAAGAAAGAAAGAAAGAAAGAAAGAAAGAAAGAAAGAAAGAAAGAAAGAAAGAAAGAAAGAAAGAAAGAAAGAAGAGAAGGAAGGAAGGAAGGAAGGAAGGAAGGAAGGAAGGAAGGAAGGAAGAAGAAAGAAAGAAAGAAAGAAAGAAAGAAAGAAAGAAAGAAAGAAAGAAAGAAAGAAAGAAAGAAAGAAAGAAAGGAAGGAAGAAAGAAAGAAAGAAAGAAAACCAAAGCTGAGGGTGGTTTGGCAATGAGAGAAACAAACAAATAGAAAAAACACAAGTAACACACGTGCCAGGATCTATTCGGGGAGGTGGGGCTGTCTAAGGTTCCTCCTGCAGCTTCTACTCTGATCAAGATGTTCCTGGTACTTGAGCAGCTGAGCAGGAGCAGAGAAGCGGTGGGGTGGCCTTGGCCTTGGTCTCAGCTGGCCCTGCGCTGTGCCCCGGGGGGGCAGGGGGCGGTCACACCAGCTGCCCTGCCTGCGACCTCGGATCGGATCCGAGTTCTCCATCTGCAGACTCGGCCGCTCTGGCCAAATCTCCAGCACAGCTCCGGCGCCCCGGGAGCAGGGACTGGCGTCGCTCACCAGCAACTGTGAGATGCTTTTCCTGTTTATGAGCTCAGGGATGGGGGGTGTGTGAGGGGCGGGGAGGGGGAAGGCGTTCCCAAGGTAATCAGTCATCCTGACCGGGGACCCCAGGCAGAAGCCAGCGGAAATGGGCAACTCCAGATCAACTCCGTCAAACCAACGGGGCACATTCATTCAATTCATTCTCCCTCCTTTCAGCCCTCCCTCTCTCCTTCCCTCCTTCCCTCCCTCCCTCCCTTCCTTCCTTCCTTCCTTCCTTCCTTCCTTCCTTCCTTCCTTCCTTCCTTCCTTCCTTCCTTCCTTCTTTTCCTTTCTCTTCCTTCCTTCCTTTCCCTTCCTTCCCTCCCTCCCTCCCTCCCTCCCTCCCTCCCTTCCTTCCTTCCTTCCTTCCTTCCTTCCTTCCTTCCTTCCTCCCTTCCTTCCTTCCCTTCCTTCCTTCCCTCCTTCTCTCTTTCTGGTATATGGGCTCACTCAATGATGCTCAGGGGTGCTTACACCTGGCCCTGCACTCAGAAATCACTCCCGGTAGTGCTCGGGGACCCTATGGGATGTCAGGGATCGAACCCAGGTAAGCCATGAGCAAGATAAGCATCCTCCCCGCTATCCTATGGCTCCGACCCCTACCCTTCTTTTCATTACCGAATTGGCTTACCTGTGTTTCAAGGGTGACTTCAAATATTTGAATGGAACTCATTTCAAGTTTAAAATAATAATAATAATAATAATAATAATAATAATAATAATAATAATAATAAAGCTCTTGGCATATAAACAAAATGGCCCTTTCTTTACGGTCTTCCCTTGGGACTCACCCATTTGTCCATCCTTCCTGCAGTGACCTAGACTGCTCTCAGGAGGCGAGGGGGTGGGGGGGTGGGGGACCCGGTCTACCCTATGTTTCTGCTCTCCCTAACTCAGACCTGGGGGGCACAAAGAGGGGGAGCGACACGCCTGACCCCAAAGAAGGACAGAAGGAAGGTCCCGACAGGGGACTTCGGGGGAGCGGACACACACGGGGGTGGGGGTTCCTGCAGGGGCTCCCTGACACTGTGGGGAAGGGGGTGGATAGGAGGGGAATTACCGGGGTCGGGGGGCCAGGAGAGGCCTCAGCGGCCTCTCGGTCATTGCAAAGCATGAGCTGTGTGTCCTCCCGGGGCAAGGCAGGGCCAGGAGCCCAGAATAATGACCACAAGTGGCCCCCAACACACACGTGAACACACACACACACACGCACATGTGCACATGTGCACACAAGTGCGCACACACGCACACACACGCATACTCACATGCACACACACGTGCACATGCACACACACGCAAACACACATGCATACATGCATGCACAAACACACACGCACATACATACATACACGCACAGCACACAAACATGCACACATGCGGACGCATATACACATATGCACGTACACACATGCACACACACACTCACACTCACAACCTCCATTCCAGGCTTGCTCCTGCACCCCCACTGTCTGACTCCTCTTGCAGATCAAGCCAGACCTTCAGGGGGTCTGATGCTAAAAGTTGCAGCCAAAGAAAGGAGGGGACACCCTGAAATTCCGGGAAAGGGTGCCCCGGGAGTATGCGCTCCGGGAGAACGGGGCACGCCCCAGGAATTCACTTGCGTCAAGTCGTGGCCACCGAATGAATGACCAAGCGGGGCACTGTGCAAGGTTCCCCAGAACTTTTGAGCTCCCTAGACTGAAGATTCCGCAGCCAGCTGGAGGCTGCAGAGTCCAGGCCTGGGGCGGGGGGGGGGGGGGCCCTCGAGGGACAGTGGCTTTGAGCAGCATCTTTACTCCTCCTCTCTCCACGCAGAAGGTGGGGGCAGGCCTGGTATTTACAGATAATTCTGTGAGTGTGTGTGAAGCAAAATGGTTTTCATGTTGAAGCCAACTTAGAAAGATGTGAGGATAGAGAAGGAGAGGAGGCGGCGCTGAAGAAAGAACAAAGGTTTCTCCATCGTGAAAAACCGGGGCCCGAGAGATAGTCCAGTGGGTAGGGCGCCTGCCTTGCACGTGACGAACCCAGGTGCAGTCCCTGGTATCCCATATATTCCCCAGAGCACCACCACAACTTCCCATCTATTCCTGAGCGCAGAGCCAGGAATAACCCCTGACTATCGCCAGGTATATGTGCCCTGCCCCAAAACAATGATAACACACACACACACACACACACACACACACACACACACACACACACACACAGATTGGAAAACCAAACAAGCAAAGAGAGAGACCTAGAGGTGAGCAATCATTCAAGCGAGATATACAGGCTGGAGGAGCAAGCCTTAAAAATAATTTTTAAAAAATTTAGATGTCTAAAACTATGCTTTAAGCAGCATGTGGCACATCGGCCCTTTTAAAGCAGCGATGGTGGTTTTTTTTTTTTTTTTTTAGTTCCACCGGTGCCTTTGAGCATGTGCCTGCCCTGGGTTAGGCGCAGGTGGACGCACTCCACAGACACCGGCAAGTCAGACACGGGCGCCCAGATTCCCACAGTAGCCACCTGCGGAGAACTACTCAGCTCCTTCGGAAGAGGCGCTACAGCGTCTGCAGGGCCTGGTCCACAGGAGTGGAGGACGCGCCGAGCTCTACTGTGAGCGGGCATCCGACTAGCAAAGAAGCTGTGCTTCGCCCCAGTCCTCAGACCAGACAAGCGAGATTTAAGCGGGAATTTAGCAAAGGTTAAAGAGCAGAGCCCCGCAGGCACTCTCGTCACGCATGTCTTCACTGCACGCACCCATGTATTCTTTCCGTCAGCTTATCCCTTCTTCTCATTCATTGACCTCACCCACCCCCCCATTCTCTTCATCCAGTCTCCTCACTCACCCATCCTCACCTCATCCACTCACCCATTCTCCTCATTCATTTATTCACCTCATCCACTCACCCATTCTCCTCATTCATTTATTCAACTCAGCCACTCACCCATTCTCATCCCCCAGTCTTTTCATCCCCACATCCTTTCTCTTCGTTCACTCATTCACTTCATCCACTCACCCATTCTCTCCATCCAGTCTCATTTATGAACCTCACCCACCCATTCACTCTCCTCGCCCACTCTTGGTTTATTCGCTTTATCCATGCACCCGTTCTCTTCATTCGCTCAGCCATTCTCATTCATTTACTGACTTAATCCACTCACCCATTCTCTTCAACCGTTTTCATTCATTTATTCACCTTACCCATGCTCTCCGTTCACACTCCTCATTTATTAACTTCATTCACTCACCCATTCTCCGCATTCATTTGTTCAACTCATCCACTCAGCCATTCTCTTCGTCCGTTCTCTTCAATGATTCACCTCATCCATGCGCCCGTTCTCTTCATTTATTCTCCTCTTTCATTTATTCACCTTACCCACTCATCTCCTGGACTGGAGCGATAGCACAGCGGATAGGGTGTTTGCCTTGCACGCAGCTGACCCAGGTTCGATTCCTCCGTCCCTCTCGGAGAGCCCAGCAAGCTACCGAGAGTATCCCGCCCGCACGGCAGAGCCTGGCAAGCTCCCTGTGGCGTATTCGATATGCCAAAAACAGTAACAACAAGTCTCACAATGGAGACGTTACTGGTGCCCGCTCAAGCAAATCGATGAACAATGGGACGACGGTGCTACAGTGCTTACAGTACTACCCACTCATCCGTTCTCTTCACTCACTTACTCAGCGCATCTACCACTGACTGGAAGCTAAGAGGCTTCTAAGAGGCTAATCCTGAGGAGAACTCGCTTATTCAAAATCACAGTGACAGGCACAGGTTTGTTTTTCTAGAAAAGCCTGTCTCAAATGAGAAGCAGCCTATCACAGAGGATTATAATGGAGTAGCTATGATATGACACCTTTCCTCGTGAGTTGGGAATAATACCACGACACAACCAACAGCTCGTTCTGACAATGTTTGCCAACAAGAGAGGGGGGAAAAAATAGTGCTTCAGAGTAATTCAACTGTACCTGCCATTTAAAAGCCTCAATGATTTTTTTTTTAAAAAAAGGAAAACAATATACGAGCTATTAGAAAAGTAATCTTAATGTTCTTTTTAATTCAAGCACTACAGAAGCTAAGTAATCATTGTTGCAATTAATTGCTTTCCCGATGCTTGCCACTTTCCTTTCATTACAAGAAATTAAAGGGTAGGAGGGAAAATTATACAACATACATTTATTCAAGCTGAGATGATTTGACATCACTTATTGAATTGTACTTCCCCAATATTGCCTGGCTGTTTCTTTAAAGCGAAAAATTCCCCTAGCTCCAAAATGACTTAGCATACTCCCCTGTAGCATTACTCGGGATGATCATGACTCAAAAAAAAAAAAAAAAAAAAACGGAACGCGAGAGAAGGTTTCCAGGATAATGCATTGTCACTCTCATATTTATCACCACACTTCCTGAATCATCTGGTTTTGTAATGATGATTTCTCTCCATTCTTGGCAAACTGCGTGCTCCGTAAACACCTAAGGAAGCTTGTAAATATTCCCCCTCATTTCCCCGCGGCCAATAAATCTTTAAAATTAAAAGACAAAGTTAAAATGACTTCTGCACTCCACCAACGTCGCTCCTAAATGTACCATACGTCTCGCAATTTCAATATTCCCAGTTTAAGGCTCAGTGATGACTTTCAATCTTACTCTGCGTGGGGGAAGGAGAGGAGAGGAAGGCTCGGCGGTTTATTGGGAGCTATTTGGGGAGTGCACTCGCTTGGGTGTTTTATTCTCGCTGCTTCTCCATCATCCACCTTGATCGACACCTGGTATCAACCTCGGGGTTCGGTGAAACTTTTTTCTGTCTTTCTTTCTTTTTTTTTTTTTTTTTGAAATTTCTCTGAGAGGCAGAAAGGGACAGACACATATTACAGAAGCCACCGTTTGGAGGATCTGGTGCATTGACATGGATCGATGCTTATTGAAATTTCAGGACGCCTGGTCTGCTGAGAACGTGGTCAGCTGGGCCGGCTCATATTTCTAGATAATGATCGCGCCGCGGCTGGGAGACAGGGTGAGGAAAGCGAACCGTCTGGGCAAACGACACCACAGCCACCGCACTGGGGAGGGTCTATAGATGCTGGGAGCAGAACCGCACCCGTCGGCCCCGGGGTCCCTGCTGGTGGCACCTGCCGCCCCTACCTCGCTGCTGGGGTCACAGAGCGCAGTGGCGGTGGAAGGAAGCACACATGCCCCGAGCTTTACCGGCGCCCCCGATTCCAGCTCTCGGAGCACCCCTGGCACGTGACAGGCGCCACATGCTCTGCTCTGGCCTCCCTTGGTGGCGAGCCGCCTTGCCTTCCTCACTGGCAGAGCTGTGGCAGGTGGCCAGGAGCCCCCTCCGCCCCCCGCCAAGTCGGGAGAGACCTGGGATGTCACGGGATGCCACAGCCCTCGTGTGAAACTGGGATATGAAAACCCACCACACACTAGCTTTCCTCTGCCCCACCTGAGGGGGAGCCCTGCCATGAAGTCTGGGAAGAACCTAGACTTCTTTTTTTTTTTTGGTGTATTTTGTTTTTTTTGGGGGGTAGGGGGCACCGGCTGTTAATGCTCAGAGCTTCTTCCCAGAATCACTCCTGGCAGTGCTTGGGAGACCCCTATAGAATGGTGGGGATCGAACCCGGGTCCGCCACATGCAAGGCAAACACCCTCCCTGCTGGACTGTGGCTCTGGCCCCGGAATGTAGACTTCTGTGGTACTGGGATCCAGTTCCGCTACCTCCCTGGGTGACAGAGGGGACAGCACACCGAAGCGTCCACGGCTACGCAGTGCCCCCGAGAGGGCAGATAAGCCTGCGAACCCGGGATGCCGGACGGCCAATGAACTTCCAGGCTTATGCCCTAGGCAGGACTCTGCTTTGACACAGTAATAGTCCTGCCTCATTCAAAAATAAATAAATGAATAAATAAACAAATAAATAAAACGGGGGGCCGGAGCAATAGTATAGCGAGGAGGGCATTTGCCTTGCACGTGGCCGATGCGGGTTTAGTCCCCGGCATCCCATAGGGTCCTCCGAGCGCCTCCAGGAGTGATTCCTGAGTGCAGAGCTGGGAATCAGCCCTGAGTAGCGCTGGGTGTGACCCAAAAGCCAAACATAAATAAATAAATAAAACGGCCTAAAAACAGAAGACAGAGTCACAGGGGAGCGCGAGAGAGCCAGACCCTCCCCTGCCCCTCCACCCCATAGGGGCCCCACACCCCAATGGAAGGGAAAGAAAGAGAAGGTCGGCCTGCCCCCTGAGTCACCACCCAGGGCGGGTTTACCCTTAATTATGACCAGGACCAGGAAGAACCCACAGGACCCGGGGCGTTATTAAGACGGGACGCGGTGGCTTTGGGGCAAGGCAGCTGCGGGGGCGGTGTGCTTACTTATCAGGAGCACTGCGGCCCGGCCCGCTCGCCCCCCATGCGGCCCCCAGTTCTGCAGGGCCCGTGTAACAAGGCGATGCTATCTAAGAAATAATGAGCGCAAGGATGCTGCTCTTTCTTCCAGAACAATCTTGGGTGCTATCTCGTACGGCAAAAGGGCCGGATCAATACTCCGGCAGCAAGCCGCTCAATAGCCGCTGAATTATTGCTTCATTTTTCTTCTTATTATAGATGAGTTGTGTTATTATTTTCCCCAAATCGATATTTTACAACCTTTTTTATCCGTTTCTCCATAAATTTTGTGATTACTTTAAACCGGGGATTCCGGTACACTAAACAAGATGCAGCGTCTGAACGGGGATGGAATGTATGGACATGTGTTTTGTTTTCTGTTTGGAGGTATTTTTATTTTTTATTTATTTATTTTTTTTTTGTAACTCAGCGCCACACAATGTCTGGTTTCCAAAGGCGCCCCGGCTAATCAATAGTCGAAAGGAGGCGCGTGCGTGCTTGGGGAGAAAAGTTTTTAGCATAATGCCACGGAGCTCCGCAAAAGCCAGGCATGGGTCCCGCCAAACGCCAGCCGGGCCAGGACTTGGCAGCTTGAAATTTCATTCTCCGATGCTACTACCCCCCCCCCCACCCCCACCACCCGCCACCCACCAGCGGGCCCTGGCCATTTCCCTCGGATGGCTTTTCACAAAGGAGATAACTCTTGCACCTTGGAGAGACTTAATTGGCTTCGAGAGCCATCTCCTGCTAAGTGTTTAAAACATCAGCAAATCAAATCGGGTAAACACAGCCCCTGCGCCTGTCGGCGTGTGCCGAGCACGGTTATTTAGATGTTAGCATGAGGGACGCCGGCACTTCCCCCCGAAGAGATTGGGAATCACTCCCTTCCGTGAGTGATGCCGTGAGTTAATTCCATGCTGCCTATGAAATAATGTGGGTTATTTGGCAGAGAATGCTCAGTGGTAACTAAGTAATCATTACAGTGCACCAAGTGGTAATTACATGGTAATTCACATTAACTTCATAATAAGCACTGTATCTTTCACTACAGCCATCTGAGAGGGAGGCGGAATTGGAGTCTTTCATTTCTTTTTAATGCCACCCAAAATAAAAATAAAGCAGAATCATTTTAAGGGCAGGAGGACAAGGAATATAACCTAGTGAGTTACGCTACGGATTTCATTAGAGAAATGCTTAAATCTATTAAGTCTAATTAGACATGACATCCCAGAATTCACAAACAGTAGTTCTAATAAACTCATTAAAAATTTTGGGGGGACTTCTTCGGAAAATGGGAGAATATTATATTATAGGCTGTTATGTGACATTAAGGTTTTATAATTTTATATGGGCTCTTTTATGTAAAAGCGTATGAAACTTTATAAGAATAGTTCCGCTTAAATCAATGAGTCTTAAACAACAATGTGGTCGACGTAACATGTAGTTAATAATGCAATAAACTATTCTAAGTAGCAGAGAATAAAATGAGAAGTGCTTTGTTCTGATTGGCCAAAAGGTATCAGGATTTAGGACTCAATTCCTTATAGAATCTCAGCGTGTGATTTACAGTGAATCTCCATTTAAATCCTTATTATTTAATTTGGGCAATTATGAAGCCCTGAAACCACTTTTCCATTACAGCTCAGACCCTTGGACGAATCCCCACCACAGATGCATCATATATAAGTACATCCAAAACAACAAAAAAAACAAAAAACAGAGTGTTCTGAAGAGCAGAAAGCAGTTGGAGCAATGCGTTAATTGAATACTTATATTAGTGGATTAAATTAGGTCTGTTTTCAAATGAGGCCCCCTTAATTAGCTGCAGTTGGGAAAGTGGAATGAATATATTTTACTTTTTACTCTGCTCATTGCCTTTAGTATCAATGGACAACTGGCCCTTTTTTTGCTCTTCATCAACAATCTAATTGACTTTCGGAAGGAGGTCTGGGAAAAAAGCTCTTGTTTGAATTCTAATACACACACACAGAAGATGGAAACCCAAGTGCATAACTGCATGATCACTCTCACACACCCACACACAAACAGAGGAAGGAAACCCAGGTATACAAGTGCACACACACAAATACATACACACAGAGAGAAAGCAAGTGCACACACACGAATACATACACACAGAGAAAGCAAGTGCACACACACAAATACATACACACAGAGAAAGCAAGTGCACACACACAAATACATACACACAGAGAGAAAGCAAGTGCACACACAAATACATACACACAAAGAAAGCAAATGCACACACACAAATACATACACACAGAGCAAGCAAATGCAATGCTCACACACAAATACATACACACACAGAGAAAGCAAGTGCACACACACAAATACATACACACACAGAGAAAGGAAACCCAGGTGTGCAAGTGCATACACACACACACACACACACACACACACACACACACACACAATAGGATCCCAGGTGCCTTGGGGCTCCGGATATGTGAGACACTCCCTGATCTGGAGGGACAGAGTTGGAGGCCAGGGAGAGGAAGGACCCTCCCTGAGGGAACATGCTGGGCCGGCAGCTGCCCCTCCCACACTGGGCACCGAGAGAGACACCCCCAACTGCACGCCTTCCCTCCCTCTAGGCCAACGGCCCCTGAACCTTTGTGTCCTGCTGCAAGCCCAGAGATGCGAGAGGTGCTCCCTCTCGCCTGCTCCCAGAAGTCAGGCCGAGCCTGCTGAGAGGCCGCCGTGGCACCAGCTAAATGAGGTTGCTTTACACGGGCCAAAGGCCTGGGACCATTCTGGCCCCCTTTGCTGGTGCTGCAAATCGGCTCTGAGGGCAGTTCTCCCTCTCTCGGGGGGCTGGGGAAGGCTCTTTCTCAGGGGAACCTTGAGCTGCCTCATCGGCAACGTGAGAAGGTTCTGTCTCGGCTATCTCGGGGGGTACTGTGGGCACTTCGCCAACGCACCGGCTCCCAGGAATCTGCCGCCCTTTAAGGTTGAGACCTGCCACTCACTGTACCCTCGCTCAAAGGCTCAAAGTGTGCCACCCCGCTTACAAGCTTCCTTGAAGTGAACCCACATGGCAATCCAACCAGGTATGACCGTCCCCATTTGATGGAGAAGGAAACAGATTCTCTGACTGGTTAAGAAGCTACCTACGGAGGCTGGAGCAATAGCACAGCGGGGAGGGCGTTTGCCTTGCAGGCGGCCGACCCATGTTCAATTCCCAGCATCCCATAGGGTCCCCCAAGCACCGCCAGGAGTCATTCCTGAGTGCAGAGCCAGGAGGAAGCCCTGAGCATCACCAGGTGTGACCCCCCCCCCCAAAAAAGAAGCTACCTAGACACTAGAGCCAGGATCTAAATCGGGGACTCCCTTACCTCCAGAGATCTCTCTAACCTGTGAACCTCACGTAGAGACAAGCTTGAGGCTGACGGGTTCGAGGAAAGTTTCTCCTGGGACCTGACTGAGACACCTTAGCCAAGTCTTTGTGCTTCTGAGTCCTCTTTCCACCATGTATGATGTTGTCCACAACCTGAGCAGTCCTTGAGATCCGCATCCCGTGAACGGGCGGTCCCCCTGTTCTATCATGCCACTGTCCATCCTTCCACCCGTGCATCTGACTCCCGTTCCCACTCTGGGTAAAGTGCACACGGGCAGAGCTACCGAGGGCAGGGCGAGACCGCGGGAGAAGGGGCCCGTTCTCAGCGAGGCTGGTGGTATTCCAGGGACTCCCCACCAGCGCAGACTTCATCCGGACCCCATCAGGTAGCCACAGGCGATAATTTTTTTTTTTTCTAAATAATGCTACAGGGATTCAGTCTGTCTCTCTGCGCTGAGACTCTGATATCCAGAGGGTCCGCTCCCAAGGAAACTTGAAACAAAAGCAGTGAAAATAGTGCCAGTCCCATTCTGCAGATGTGGAAATATGAGAAAGAAAAAGTAGAATCGGTTCCTTAAGTCACAGAGATGTGTTGCCAGCCCGTCCCAAGGAAAGTTGATGATTTTCTTTAAATGAACTGACTAAATACCTCCTTTTCCATTCAGCCCTGAGCCACATCCTTCTACCAGCTGGGGTGGGGTGGTGTGTGTGTGTGTGTGTGTGTGTGTGTGTGTGTGTGTCTCTGTGTGTCTGTGTCTGTGTCTGTGTCTCTGTGTGTGTGTGACGGGGAGGTGGGGGAGCAGAGCTGAGTGGGAAAAGCTTGTTGCCTGCACTGCATTACTTCCTGACCCCGATGTCAGGCCAGATGACACACAGAAGCACAAGCACCCAGCCCGACCCCCAAGGTAACGCCGAGTCAAGCTAAGTGAGCTTTGGTGCAAACACAGAATATCCCAACCTCGAGACCAATGTTCGTCCATCTCCAGGCCAAGGTGTTGGGGGTTAAACCCAGGCCCCCTCCACGCCATGCGGGTACTCCAGGCCTTGACCTCGCCTTCGGGTTCAGAGACCAGCATAAGTAAAGGGTGGTCTGCGGTGCTCAGAGACCACCCGGAGACATTTAGCCAAAAAAACGGGCCCCATTAAAAGATGAACATCACCGAGGTCCTTCTCCCTAGGAAACTGGGCTCTGGCCATCACCTTGCATATGACTGAGTTTAGGAAAAAAAAAAATACTGCTCAAAGTTGTACTCTGTGTGTGTGTGTGTGTGTGTGTGTGTGTGTGTGTGTGTGTGTGTGTGTAGGGGATGCATGATTGTTAACCAGGCATGGGTGTACGCATGGCTAAATGAACGTGATCTGCTGCAATGGAAGAGCGGGTAATGACTGTCCTAGAAGCGCCCGAGCACTCAGCTGGGCCCCTGGTGTTTGGAAACAGGGACAGACGCGCCTCAGCCACGCGCTGTGTGGGCAGGGAGGTGGCGTGGTCCAGAGTGGCACGGTGGCGGCTCTGTGGTGAGACGAGGGACCGAGCCCAGAAGCTGCTGGGAGCCAGGAGGGAGCCTGGCCCGGCCCCGCTGAGCGCCCCTGGCGAGCGACTGAGCACAGGAAGGAAACGCTTCCCGTACGCAATTCCCAGCACCGGGCGGCAAGCACCACCACGCAGACCCAGGAGGAGCCGCTGATGCGAACTCGGAACAGGACTCGGACCTGGCCAAGGACTAGGAAATATTAACCGCGCTGGGCTCCGGGGAATAGGGCTCGGGGCAGCGGGGGGAGGGGGATGACTCTTCCCTGTGTCTGTAGCGACCCGGACTTTTTGTTTGAAAACTCTTACGCACCGAGGGTTCCTCTGAGCCCTGGCGCGACCCGGGAGCTGCTGCCCCTCACGTGTCCATCGAGGACGATCTGACCAGCTCCCAGCCCGGGGGCCTGATCACAAGCAGGGGGCGGTGTTCACCCCCCCCACCCCTGCTCCATTCCCTAGCGGCCTAAATTTAGACAATGACTGTGAGGGCATCCCCTTTAAACGAGCTAATACACTAGTGACTCAAACCCTGCTTCCCTGCTTCTGCTCAGCACCGGGGTGGAAAGACACTTCCCCTTCCTCCTCGGTTTACCCGTCTTTGAAATGGGCTGACCAAAAGGGTCAGGCTTGCATACATTCTTGGGGGGGGGGCGGGGTGCGGTGAGAGGACCCTGAATGTTTCTGGGTTCAGTGAGGGACTGTAGAACCCTGCAGGGGTGAGGCCTTCACCCCCCAACTCAACCCCCAGTGCTGGCAATGGTCCCCCTGAGCACTATGGGGTGTGGGATTCTCCCCTCCTGGCCCCACCAAAGAACAAAATTGTAGGGAGCTAAAGTTTAGAGAGAAGAGAGTTGGGGGGTTTGTGGGGGACCAGGGGAGAGGAGGGGGAGGGGAAGCAGGCGCCCAGTTCTCTCCTTAGTGCTGGAGGCAACGGTTTGAATGCCAGCGTCTAAAGCGTTTTGTGGGGTCTGGGTCCCTCTCCTGCCTAGAGGAACAGCAACGCCTGATCCTCATTGCAGGGAAATACGGGGAAGTCGGGGACCCCCCCACCCCTCAAGATGAGTGAGTCCACCACAGTCCATTTTGCATGTGGGACCTGGTCCCGAGCTCGGGGTGGGGGCTGCGGGAGGGCGGTCCGCCCCCTCAGGAACAGAGCCCTTGACCCCAGGGAGACATTTCAAGAGCAGAGAGACCCCCAATTCAAGTCGCCCAGACTCTTGTGAGAGGGGCGTTGTCTCTGGCAAGGGAAGGTTCTGCTGAGGTGAGGGGCCAGTAGCAAAACCTAGGAGTTGGCCAGGCCCTGATGCAGAGTGAGGTAGTGCCTGAGTCATCCCCTCTAAGGCACCCCCCCTGCCCCTATTCGGGGAGATAGACAGAGAGAGGCACAGGAGATGGACACACAGACGTGAATGTGTAGAGCCAACATATGCTTAAAACTGGGTAGAGAGGGGCCGGAGAGAGTGTGCCAGGGGGAGGGCATTTGCCTTGCACATGGCCCACCTCTGAGCACCACCAGGAGTAATTCCTGAGTGGAGAGCCAGGAGTCATCCCTGAGCACCACCAGGCATGGCCCCAAAACAACACAACAAAACAACCTCCCTAAAACGATCTAACGGGCTGGAGCGATAGCATAGCGGGTAGGGCATTTGCCTTGCACGCGGCCGACCCGGGTTCAAATCCCAGCATCCCATATGGTCCCCTGAGCACATCCAGGAGTAACTCCTGAGTGCAGAGCCAGGAGTAACCCCTGTGCATCGCCGGGTGTGACCCAAAAAACATAACAAAAAAAAAACGATCTAAAAAATGAGCAGGGTGGGGCTGGAGTGATAGTACAGCAGATAGGCTGCCCGGCCTTGTTTGCAGCCTGCCTGGGTTCAATCCCTGGCATCCTGCAGGGCACCCTCCCCTCCCCCTCCCCCGAGCCCACTGAGAGTAATTCCTGAGCACAGAGCCAAGGATAAGACCTGAGCACCACTGGGTGTAGCCCCCCAAGCCGAAATAAAGGAATAAAAATTGGGAAAATAAAAATGGGTAAGAAAGGCGGGCAAGGGGCTGGAGCGATAGCACAGCGGGTAGGGCGTTTACCTTGCACGCGGCTGACGTGGGTTCTAATCCCAGCGTCCCATATGGTCCCCTGAGCACCGCCAGGAGTAATTCCTGAGTGAAGAGCCAGGACTAACCCCTGTGCATCACCGGGTGTGACCCAAAAAGCAAAATAATAAAATAAAATAAAATAAAATAGAAAGGCGGGCAATGTGGAACATCCATTTTCCCCGGTGATGCTTCCTGAATGGTCTGGGGCAGAGACACCACCTCAGGATCAAGAAAGCCACGTTCTAATGCTCTGAGCGTCACGTAGTCAAAGATGGACGGGGAGAGGCAGCTGCAAACATGAGCCAAAGAAGGGGGAAAAAAAAACAGAATCCACCACTGGACATTTGGGACATGCAAACATATCATCTGAAAGGAGAAATAAAATCAAAATGAAATCTAGTCTAGTCTCTAGCCCGGCTTCCTCGGCCACGCTAAGATGTTGAAGAAAGTTCTAATGTCTAACAGCTGAAAGACTAAAGGACAGTTGCTCAGGATGGTGGGTTAAAAAAAACAAACAACAACAAAAAACAAACCCAAAACATGAAGCCTTGCAAACCTCCGGTTCTCGGCTTTGAAAAACCAAATCAGGTTATATCCTACTAAATAGATTAGTGGTCCCGGGCTTTATAGCATTGCATTCCATGGGCGAAAAGTACATATAAAGTTCAGTTCCTACCTTTGTGGTTAATAGCTTTCTAATCCCTGACCAGAAATTTATAGTTTAGAAATGGCAACACATCTTGAAGATTAAAGCCATGTGACAAATAGTTCATGTCCCTTAATAACCAAATCACATGCCTGAGGTTGGGGGGGGAGCTTATCTGCCCAGCCTTCTATAGGGCTTCATTGGTCGGAAATACTTTATATCCCTATTACCCGGGTGATGAATGGGACCATCGGTTAAGGCCTGCTATTTGCTTGGCTGTAGTCAATATGTTTTCTTTGGACAGGGATTTCTGTGATTTATCTCTCTCCCGGCCTTATCACTTATTAACTCCGAGGAGACAGGAAAAAGCCAAGGTTGTATATAAGGCCGAGTGGCCATTTAGACCGCTAATGTCAGGGAAAATATCCCTTTTAATGATCCTGTTACACTCGCGACTCAGGCCCTGATTACGCTCCACTCCAAATAGGAAATCAAGGTCATATTTCTTAGAAAGTATGTACATAATATATGCAAAATAATATGCTTCCCACAGACTCGCTTTATTCTCGCCCCCACACACCCCTGCAGAAATGGCCTGGTTTTACAGCGGCCACGGGCGGACAATGGGCACATTGGAGATTCTGTGGCCGTGGCCGTGGGCCCGAGCGGGGTGGGGGTGGGGGGTGGGGGCGAGCAGTCCCCCACCCCCAAATGGGGGAACAATCGAGCTTTGTGGAAACCCGTTCCCCTCCTGGGGCACCGGCTCAGGACCTGTCCTTTGGGCCAGGAGCGGGTAGTCCAAACTCGCACCAAGGCTGCAGAATTCTTGCCTTTGTGTGTGAGTGGCCGCGTGGAGGTGGGGGTAGGGGTGCGGTGGGGAGGCGGGGGGTGCTGCCTGCTAATTTTTCTTTCTTCTTGGGTCCTGTCCAGTTGGAAGCCGGGTAAGAGAGAGAGAGGCAAGATTTGTGGCGGAAGGGAAACCATCTGATCTCTAGGGCAACGCCGGGTCCCGCTAGTGTGCGACACCGTGTGTGTTTGTGTGTGTGTGTGTGTGTGTGTGTGTGACCCCACTTCACGCCCACCCTTCCTGCTGACATGCACTGCCCAGAGGAGGAGGGTGGACGCCACCTCCCCTCCGGGCCCCAGAGAACCAAGCGCTAATACTCTCACCCACCGACCAGCGACCGAGTCCTCTCCTGCCGCCCCCGCCCCGTGGCCAGGCCTTGCTTGTCCTCGCGTCCTTTCCGGCCTCTCGAGGGTCCACCCGCCCGCCCGGCTCCTCCTCTTACCCCCCCAAACCCGAACCGAAAGTCCCGGACAAACCACCGGCCTGACCTGGACAATGGCAGGGAGCGCCTCCTGCGCCTGTCCCCCCCCCCCCCCGTTTCCACCCTGGTCCCCAGCCAGCCCCACGATGCCCAAGTGCCTGTGTGCGCCTGCCCCCCGGGGCACAGTGCCCGCTGTCCTCCTGGGCCCCGATACAGCCCCTGCCCCGTGCGTCCTTCCTTCCGCCCTGCACCGCCTCCGCCTTCGAGTTTCTCTGCCCAGCTCCTTCCTGCTCAAGTCCCTCGGCACCCCGGGAAGGTTCCAGCCCGCTCACTCCCTCCTCCTTGGGAGCACTCACTGCTCCCCCAGCCCCCGCCGGCCCGGGATGGCTCCTCAAGGACCTTCCGCCCTCCGCGGCTGCTTCTCTTTCCCGCCGCCATGGGGCTGCCCGGGTGACACGGGCTCCTCCGAAATGCTGTTCCCGGTCCCTCCCCAGGGTGAGCAGACCCCATCCCCACTGGGGCTACGGAGCCGGTGAGACTGGGGCCTCGGGGCTCGTGTGTGCCCTGCCTCCTCTGTTCTTGGATACCTACTGCGTGTGCCAGGGAGGCAAATGGTAGATGGGGAGGGGGGCAGTGGGAGGGGCCTGGGAATGTGTTCTTGAAGGGAACGAAACCTAGATGGTGCTGGAAGAAGTTGCTGTCACTGGCCTTGAAGGAACCTAAAGACGTGATGGATGGACCCGTGGACACGGGCGCTGAGGCCTGGCCCCGGGAAGGCCAGACCCCCCTTCCCCGCCCTGGCTCCCGTCCCCAGAGAAGTTCCAGCAGGAACAAAGGACGGTGGTAAGAAGAGAAAGGTGGACCCCCTAAGTTCCAAGTTCCAAGCTGTCCTATGACAACAACCATAGCCACGGACGCTTTTCTCCAGAGAAAGCCCCATTTGGGGAGCAGCTGGGGGAGAAAACCGATGATACTAAGTCTGCGGAGAGAAGCGGGTGCTCCCGTATGCCGGTGGCGAGATGGCCTGAGGCCTGTCCACCCGAGAGGCAGACCCTTGGCTTTCCCCTCTGGAGAAGCCTGAGTGCTCCCTTGAACACATTCTACACCACACACACACACACACACACACACACACAGACACACACAGCGTCTCTCTCTCTCTCTCTCTCTCTCTCTCTCTCTCTCTCTCTCTCTCTTTCTCTCTCTCTCTCTCTTTCCTTCCTCATGCACTGTAGCACTGTTGTCCCACTGTTCATCAATTTCCTCGAGCAGGCACCAGTAACATCTCCATTGTGAGACTTGTTGTGACTGTTTTGGGCATATCAAATATGCCACAGGGAGCTTGCCAGGCTCTGCCGTGCAGACGGGATATTCTCAGTAGCTTGCCAGGCTCTCCGAGAGGGACGGAGGAATCGAACCCGGGTCAGCTGCGTGCAAGGCAAACACCCTACCGTTTGTGCTATATCGCTCTAGCCCTAAATAAAACTGCTTTTCTTCCTACCTCATCTCCACCTGAAATTCTTTTCTGAGAAGCAATACAAAAGCCCCGAAGAGCCGGCATAAGACTCCGGACTAGCCCTTCTTCCCTTCCTCACTCCAGCTGGGGGTCCAGGCCTCCCCACGTGAGAGGGGTTGTGGGGGCTCATTTCCCATGCTGGGCAGAACACTCGGAAGCCAGGCGTGGTCTGACCACCACCACGTGGGCTGGAGAGGCGTCAGGCCTGCAGCGTTCTGTGCCCAGAGTGGACCCTGGTGGGTCCCAGAAGGGCCAGGCACGGCCCCGGGGACCAAGGTGGGGAGAGAGGGAAGAGGCAGGGGCCCCGCTCAGAGGCCGCCCCCGCTCTCTGCTGCCCCAGCCGCAGACATCACTGCCTGGAGTCAGACAGGAAATCTGCATGACTTTATGAGATGAGGGAATGAAGTGACAATCAAATAAAATCAGAATAGAACCCAGGTCGTTTGGGTCCAAGTCTCACGCTGAAACAGAAACACAAACCATGTCTTGAGCCACCATCAAAAACCGCCAGCCCAAATGTGCTTTGATGGCCAATACTGCCGATTTTTTTTTCTTTTTAAAGAAAATTCCCATCATGGATTCAGGAGATAGTACAGTGGGTAAGGTCTTTGCATGTGGCTCGCCTTATCTATCACTCACTGACAGGGCTCCGTGAGCCCTGCAGGGTGTGGCTCAAAAATGAGAGGGAGGGCTGGAGCGATAGCACAGTGGGTAGGGTGTTTTGCCTTGCATGCAGCCGACCCGGGTTCGATTCCCAGTATCCCATAGGGTCCCCTGCCAGGAGTAATTCCTGAGTGCAGAGCCAGGAGTAACCTCTATGCATCGCCAGGTGTGACCCCAAAAAGCAAAAATAAAATTTTTTTTTTAAATGAGAGAATAAGACAGAGAGAGAGGAGGGGAGGGGAGAGAGAGAAAGAGAGAGAGAGAGAGAGAGAGAGAGAGAGAGAGAGAGAGAGAGAGAATTCTCCCATTTTGGGCACATCTAAATGGTGTCTGGCACAGTCTGGAGTCCAGTCCCGACCAATACTGCCCTGCTTACATCTCAGAAATGTGCACTATTTAAAACCCTATTTTACAGATAAGGAAATCCAAGGTTTCAATAGCAGAGAATAACCCCATTGACTCATTTATTATTTTTTCCATAACAGATACCCCCCCCCGGACAGTGTTCTCCTACAACTTCAAAGGAAAAGAGGTCAGATCCTTAATGAACAGCTTTTACGTACATTCCCTGTCGTGCAGAGCACAAAAATCAATCAGGATGCATTGATCCTAAGCAATATGTCAATCAACAGCTAGAGACCCCCCTCCACCCCCCCACGACACCCCCACCAAGGCGAGGATGATCCTGAGTCCACCTGCGTGAGGGCGGAGGGGGTGAAGGCTCCAGAGAGGAGAGGCCGAGGCCGGCTGACCTGCTGGACAAACACCTCAGGGAACAGGCCGGCTGTCACAGAGCAGAGATGCTGCGGGCCCTTCTGTCCTGGCGGGCTGGGCTTCCCTTTGCCCCCTCACTCCCCCAGAGGCCATGCTTCCGCCCCCTGATAACTCACACACTGGGCAAACACCTGCAGTACTATAGGTGGGGCGGTGGCTGTTCCCGTTAGTTAGTTTTGGGTTTTTTCCCCTTTTCCTCCCTTTTCCCCCCCATCCCCTGCACTGGCATGAGGGTGAGCCTATCCTGGGCAGAAGTTATTGCCCAGCTGAGGAGATAAAGTGTGCGCCACTTCTGGAGGTAACTACCCACGTCAGTTACTGTGCCCCCGAAGAACACGGATGCCCGGCTGGTAAACTGAGTCAACCACAGGGTCCAGCAGCCCCAACCAGGAACATGTGGTGGCATCTTCACTGATGCTCAAGATGTTCTGGGGGCGGGGGGGGGGGAGCTGGAGCAATAGCACAGCAGGGAGGGCATTTGCCTTGCACGCGGCTGACCCTGGTTCGATTCCCAGCATTTTGTAGAGTCCCCCGAGCACCTCTAGGAGTGATTGCTGAGTTCATGAGCCAGGAGTAGCCCCTGTGCATCACCAGGTGTGACTCCAAAAGCCAAAAAAAAAAAAAAGAAAAGAAAAAAATTTAAAAAAGATGTTCAAGGGGCCAGGACGTCCTTTCATTATAGACCAGGATGGCACCAGATGGATGGGACGGCAGGGAGAGCATTTGCCTTGCACACGGCCGACCCCGGTTCGACCCCTGGCTTCCCATGGGATTTCACAGGAGTGAGCCCTGAGTGCAGAGCCAGGAGAGAGTCCTGAGCACTGCTGGGTTTGCCCCCCCCAAAAAAAATTAAAAAACAATAAACCCCCAAATAACCAGAAACACATTATAGATCGGGGAACAACAGTCAGTGCACTGCCCCGGCAGCTTTGGCTGCAGTTTCGTCCGAACGTGATTTTCCCAGCCCCGAGAGGAGGCTCGACTCTCTGAGAGTCCTTCGGAGACCAAGACCTCTCTCGTCTGTTCCCCGCACATCACTCCCAGCCCACTTTTTTCTTCAGCTGCCTCAAGAGTCTTACAACTCCCCCTCCACACACACACACACACACACACACACACACACACCCAACACATACTTTCGCCTTTGATCTCAGTTCCTGCACGATGCAGGTTTTTCAAGACATGATTTCTTAAATTGATGGCAATCTTTTTTAATGGTTAAAAAAAATTCTGAATATAATGACGGGTCCTGAGCCATTTTCTTTGGAGAACTTAAGTCATTTAATGGGGATTTTTTTCCCCCCTTCTCTAAACTTTTATGGCCAGGTGGCTCAAGGGGATATTTTGGTGAACACTGATTAAAAATAATTTCTTCTAAATGAGAGCTGACCACAGAATGGAACCATTAATGGCAAGGAGGGGATGCTGTCCCCGAGCGGAATCACGCCTGATTGCTCCCCCACCTCTCACCACACACACACACACACACACACACACACTTCTTCTTTTTCTCCTCCTCCTCCTTTTCTCCTTTTCTCCGTCCTAATAGCAGAGTAAATAAGCAACAGCGAGACCTAAATGTTTTCAGCCAAGAAAATAGAGTCCAAACTCCTCAGAGAAAACATTTGGCCTCTGTGGTTTTGTAATATGTTCCAGAACACGGAGTTCAGGGCGGGACACTGTGCAAAGCTCCCGGCCTTGGGAATGGCGGCGTGGGGAATGCAAGAGCATCGCCAGTTGCAGTCGGCCCTTTCCTGCAGGCCCGTAATGAGGCTTGTAAAAAAAAAAAAAAAAAAGAAAGACAGGGGGTGGGGGGAAAAAAAAACACCAGAAAGGAGGAAAGAAAAAAAAAAGTAGTGCTATGTGGAAGTTCTCATGGGAAAAATGAATGGCAAGAAATCCTAGCTTTAAAAGAAACAGCTAATCTGCGAGTTTGATTGTTCTTCAAAACTTACGCTGAACCAATGAGCCTAATTAAAACCACTTGGTCTCCTGCTTGAAAGCACCCCGCTTTCTCTCTGCTTCGTTTGTGTACACCACAAACCTCCACATCGACTATTATTTTTTTTTTTCCGAGTGTTCGCTAACAAAGTGCTGACTTGGTGGGGATGGCTGAGCTAATGTCTTGAACTCAGTGTGAAACCTTAGCTAAACAAAATTGTGGTAATTTTCCTTAATTTGTAAAAGTGATTGGAGTGCAAACAAAATTTTCCTCTTGGGTCAATCCTATAATTTTCAATTAACTAAAACGAATCGCCGGGCGGGCACCAAACCTGCATTTTGTTTAAAGGGCTGGGAGGCATTTCCGAGGGTCAGGACGGGCGCGCTCTTCCTGTCCGCGTGAGGATGGGGCGCGCACGCACACACGGACACGCACACACACACATGCACGCACGCACACACACACACATGCGTGCGTGCTATTCCGTCCTGGTATGCGCCGACGAAAGGGAAGCTGCTGTGAGGTAAACCATCGCAGCACAATGCAATTTGTCCATGTAATTGCGCCGTTAAAACTAGGCCACGCAAACCCACAAAAAAACCCACAAAAAAACATTAAAAAAAAAAAAACACCACAACAACGTTTCCCTGTCCCTGCTACGGGAGTTATCTGGAGCTCACCGCTGGCCCCACCAAATCTGGCTGTGTGGTTCTCGGCTGAGTAGCCCGAAGGAGGCGGTGGCAGACTCCCCTCTGGAGGTCACCCAGACTCGACAACCCCCGCCAACATCCCAACGAGGTCCAGGGTCTCCTCTCAGAGCCCCGGCCAGAGGTCCCGCATAGCCAGGAGTTCCGGGGATGAGCTGACGGCAGCTCAACACTTGCAACTCGGGCCAGTGACTTCACGTGTCTCCGGGGCCAACCTGCTGGTGGTTCGACCCTGGAGTGGGAGGGAATTCACGGCCCTCAAGCTCTTTTACCCCAAGGAGGGGCTGCGTGCTTGCAGCGACAAAAGTCGGGAGCCCAGCATGAGACTGGGCCTCGCCCGGGGCACCTTTGTACCCTGGAGAAGGCGAGTGAACCCCCCCCATGCTCGTCTCTCTCTCTCTCTCTCACACACACACACACACACACACACACACACACACACACAGAGACGCACGCGCGTGCGCGCGTGAGGTCACCACAGGCTTGGACCCTGAGCATGCATGCAGGCCACCCCCCGAGGGTGCTTACCTGTGTAGATGAACCTGCCGGGTGTCCCCTTGCAGAACTGCTTGGACTTGTATGACAAGGTGACTTCTACCACACCAGGGATGTGCCGAGGGGGGGTCTGCACGCGGATGGCGTGAGGGGTGATCAGCTGCGGGAGGAAACAGCCGAGAGCCGTGTCATTGCCACGCGGGAGAAACTCGATTCCGTCGTTCCTTGTCCCTCCCCTCCCTCCTCTGCCCCCCCCACACACACATGCACCCCACCCTCCACGAGGCCAGAGGCCCACGGTCCCCTCTCAGCAGGTGGGTGACCTCAGCCCTGCAGGACCTGCTTCACCTGGGGTTTGTCCCGGGCTGATGAGGAGCCGACGGCGGGTGGGGTGGGCTTCTGCGAGGCCTCTCCAGCAGCCCCCAGTGTGTGGGAACCCCCCTCCAGACACAGTCATGGAGCACTAAGGAGGGGGGACCCCAGGGCAGCCTAAGGGGGCTGGCCACGGTGGCGGAGTCCTCGGGGGTGGATCGAGGCCACCACTCACTATTCCCTGAGACTCCTCCCTGCTGCCAGCACAGGGCAAGACCCTTTCTGAGCCCGGCCAGCAATCATTATACTCCCCAAGAGCACATTTTTACTTTTTATTTCTTTTTATTTATTTATTTATTTAAAAAAATTTTTAATTGAATCCCTGTGAGATAGACCCTACAAAAGCTGTTCATGGTTAGGTTTCATTCCTACAGTGTCCCAACACCCATCCCTCTACCAGTGAACATTTCCCAGCACCTCCTTCCGGCTTCTCAGCAGGGAACCATGCAACTGGATTTGGTGGGGACAGCAGAGGACCCCACGGCAGGGGTGGAGGGGCCTGTTTTTGCCGGGTTTGGTGGCCTAGTTCCCCAGCTTCCCTCCCATCACCCCCAACCCCCCCTCAGTCTGCCTCTATGGCAGGCACTTCTCTCTCTCTCTCTCTCTCTCTCTCTCTCTCTCTCTCTCTCTCTCTCTCTCTCTCTGCTTCTTGCTCTCTCTCTCTCTCTGTCTCTCTCTTTGGGCATTGTGGTTTGCAATATTGATACTGAAAGCTTATCAAGAATATCCTTGTACCTACTTTCACCCTCAGACCTTGTCCAGTGTGATAACTCCCAGCTATCATGGTCATACTGGTCTCTCCTCTCTCTTACCTACCCTCCGCCTCCCCGCACACTCCCCCTCCCCCCGAACACTTGGAGTTCTTTGTTTGGACAGCTCAAAACCTTCTCAGTGACCACACCTGGCTCTGCTCAGGGGCTATTCCTGCTTCTGTGCTCAGGAATGACCCCTGGCAATGCTCACGGGGGGGACCCTCCGTGGTGGCAGACCCTTTCCCTGCGATACTCTCCTCTATCCCCAGAGCAAATGTCTTACCCCCAGATTCAGTTTGCAAATGCTAATAATAACCCCTGGGTCCTGCCTGGGCCAACCGTTTCAAAACCCCAGTCCGGGGGCAGGTGGGAGGGAAAGAAATAAAAAAATGACCGAGTCACCGTTGCTCCGTTCTGCCCAGCAGTTCTGTCAAATGGGTCTTCAGAAGCCTAAAGAAAACGCCTTCAGCCCTACCCTGCCACGCACTTAGCAATGACAGCGGCCTGGCCCTGCCACACGTGCGGTCTCTCCCGACGGGCTGCAGATGCCCGGGGTGGGCCTGGAGGCCGCTCGAGGGCCCCCTGGAGGCCAAGCTCGCCTCTGCAGCCACCGGACACGGGCCCTGGCTGCGTGTGGGTTTACCCTGGGAAAGCACAGTGTGTGCTCAGCGCGCTGAAACTCTTCCCGAATGTACCGGGTGTTTTTCTGAGATCAGCAAAGTGGGTGTTTGACTTAGCCTGGCTGAGCGGGAGTTACCTGAAATACCCCTGAAAAAGCCCAGGGTGACTGGCGAGGTCTGAGGGCCGTCCTCACCCCTCCTCACCTCTCCCTTTCTGTCTCTCCCACCGTGCCCCCTGCCTCTCCCTGCCACCACCCATCCCCTAAGGGCTGAGGCTGTAAGCTGCCACTTTTATTTATTTAATTTTTTTTTCTTGGTGGGTCACCCCCGCCGATGCTCAGGGGCTCCTCCTGGCTCATGCACTCAGGAATTACTCCCGGTGATGCTCGGGGGACCCTCTGGGATGCTGGGAATCGAACCTGGGTCGGCCGCGTGCAAGGCAAATGCCCTCCCTGATAGGCTCTCGGCCCCTGCCACTTTTTTTTTTCTTTCTGGGTCACACCTAGCAATGCACAGGGGTCACTCCTGGCTCATGCACTCAGGAATCACCCCTGGCAGTGCTCAGGGGACCATATGGGATGCTGGGATTTGAACCCGAGTCGGCCGCGTGCAAGGCAAACGCCATCCCCGCTGTGCTATCGCTCCAGCCCCCCCTGCCACTTTTATCTTATTCACGTTCTCGGCCCTTCCTCCTGGGATGCTTTGTGCCTTCCAACCTCCTCTTCTGATCAGCCATGGTGGCCCCGACAAGGAGGGCGTGTCCAGGGGGCAGCTCTGGCTGGCAGGACAGCGGCATCTTCACAACAGCAGGGCCCTTCCACCCCCAAGGGCGCCCTGGCCAGTACGGCTGAGTGACCGGCTGACGGGCTGCTGGTGCGCGCTCTGCGGCCAGCTTTGAGGGATGCGGAGCTGAAGCCACCAAGCCCCACTTCCTTCCGGCCGCCCTTCCCGCGCGCTCGTGGAGTCAGACTCTCGGCATGTCTGAGTGTAAAGCGAGCAGGACGGAGAGAGGAAAAGGGAAACAAAGGGAGGGACAAGTGCTTCCCTTTTGTGGGCACCGGGCAGCGCTGCCTGTGTCCGTGGCTGCGCTGGCCACTGGCTGTGTGTGGCGGTCCCCACTCTGGTGGCCCGTCCCCCAAGTGGCCCTGCCTGGCTGGCTCTCGGCGAGCTACCTGGGACGCGGTGACACTGATTCGGAAGGGAGTTTAGGGGAGCTTCGGGCCACTCAGAAACGACGCCCCGTGCCCTGTATTTACATATTTATATTTATATTTGATTCCCCTATTTATTTCTGTAAATGCTCCGGGAAAGGCATTTCTAAAGGTGGTACAGAGCAGCAAACCAGTCCAGGAGGGAGGGAGGGAGGGAGGGAGGGAGCTTTGTAAGCCAGAGAACTTAATCACCCAGGACTTGCTACACCAAGAAAATGGTCTGTGGACTTGCGGAAATTAATTTACTCGGAGCCACTGCCCGAGGGGGTGCAGGCAGAAAGGAACTCGGTGAAGTCAGGCCTTGCTTCCCGGGCCTGGTCTTCGTCTTCGTCCAGCTCCCTCACCAGCGCCGAGTCCTCCCAACATCCCAGAGAGAGGCCGCGGGGCCAGGCGGGGCCTCCTGAGGTGCATGTGGGGGCACGTGGGCCTTGCTGGGCAGCGCTGACACCCAAATCTCATGGTTTCTGGCCAAAGACCCTCGAGCTTAGCAAAGCTTCGGCCTCTTTGCAAATCCCGCAGGGGAGAGGCCACGGTGATTGCTCGCGACCCATCTGCTGTGTCAGTAACTCTGAGTGGCACAAAAGTCCCAAAGCCACGTGACTTGGGCAAAGGCAGGGCCTAGACGTGGAGTAACAGAACCACGGACCCTCTCTCCCCCCACCTCAGGTCGGGATCAGGTTCCCGGACTGGCCACACATCTGGGCCCAGAGGAAGAAGGAAGGGCTCAGAGACGTCCCACCGGTCCCCAGGGTGCCCAGCTCTGCTGAGAGCACAATGCCACATTCGCTCCACCTGTGTGTCGCCCAGAAAGTGACCCACTCAGCCTCTCTTCCAAATGTTTTGTCATCCAAGGCGGTAATTTATTAAAAAAAAAATTCATTGAATGAGGTTCTCATTTACATTCTTATTAATGATAATTTCTGGAGTATATAATAATTCCAAACCCCCACCTGCAGTGCACCCATCTCCCTCCCCGCAAGGATCCTGCACCCCTCACTTTCAGCCACACACCACCCGCCTCCCCTCCCCGCCCCATGCCACAAACTCAGATGAGTGGAACAGTTCTCTGGTTGTGTTGCTTTGGGCCCCTGGTTGCTTCCTGGCTGTGTATCTCTAAGTCCCACACATGAGAGAGGTCTTTCTGTATCTGTCTCCCTCTTTCCGACTGACTTTAGTCCGCATGATGGCCTCTAGGTCCACCTGAACTGCTGCCAATTGTATGTTCTTCCTTAAGGGCTGCGTAGTATTCCACTTGGATTGTTTCCACAGCCTAGCTACCATACTAAACGCGGGTGTACGTAAATTCTTTCAAATTAATGAAAAGACGGCAGTCACCAAAAAAGGAAACTTTCTGTACTATTGCTATGGGAAAGCTAGAGTCCCCTGGCTAGTGACCCCGTCCAAGTGTAGCCATACTCGCTCAGCTTGAGCCTCGGCATCGTGCGTTTCCCTCTCCTCCCCCTATTCCCACCAGCCCTACACCGTCCTAACTATACCTTTCTCCCATAATCCGCATCTGAAGGATGCAGAGAACCCAAAGGAGAGTCCCTTTGCCCCTGTGTGATTGGCTCAGCCTGCCAGGGCCCTGTCCCCACTCTAGCTCTCTGCTTGCTCTCTGATTGGACCCGGTGAATGCGCGGGGCGGGTCCTTTCCCAGGGCCCTAGAGCTCTGATGCCCCCTCTCCCCTTTCAGACGCCCCCACTTGCCTCACTCTAAGGCTGGGGGGTGTGCAGAGGCTGCCAGTCTGTGCCAGCGCTCTGGCACCTGGGACTTCCGGAGGTGGTGCCCCCACCCTGGACGGAGAGAAGGTCCGGCGGGTCAGCGTGGCTGGAACATCGGGGAAGAGAAAGTCTCTCCGGCCTGCACACGCTCCCCCCAGCCCGCCCCCAGAGCCCGCCTCCCCTGCCCTGCTGCGCTCCTGCTCCCCCGTCTGCCCATCCTTTTCATGCCAGCACGTCCCCCTGTCTGGATTCATTCTCTGGCTCTGCTTGCAAATGCTGTTTGAGGGCCACAGCCGGTGGTGACGCTCAGGCGGGCTCTGCACTCGGGAATCGCTCTTGGCGGTGCTGGGGGCGGGGTGCCCTCTAGAGTGCTGGGGATGGAATGAGGGTGGGCCGGCCACGTGCAGGGTCCAGCCCTCCCCACTGGACTCCAGCTCTGGCCTCTCCTTCTCTGTCTCCTCCTCTGCTTCCCGCACTTGCCGTTTCTCGGCTGGGCCCTATACCTGGGTCCTCTGAGCTTAGCTGGCCGGGCCAAGCCGACCAACCCCTGGGAGCCTGGACCTCTTTGGCCCCGGCAAGCGCTCTCACCCACGTCCGGTCAGTCCTGGAACCCTCAGGGTGAGGCCCAGGGTGCTCCCCGGCGCCACAGACCCTGCCCCACCGCCGCTTTTCCTAGCCCTACTCCCCACTTTCTGTCATCCAGGAGAAGCCCACCCACCCCCACCAAGGGGAATGATGACCTGTGGCCCCCTTGGAATATCTCAGCTCCCCATCTGGTGTCCCCAGGCTGAGAACTGCTGCCCTAAGGCCCAGGGAGGCTGCCTGGCCTCAGGGACATCCCCAAACTCAGCTCTGCGGCCACAGGTAACATTGTTGCCTCTTCCCCAGGTCACAGGTAACATTGTTGCCTCTTCCCCAGGTCACAGGTAACATTGTTGCCTCTTCCCCAGCTCCTGCTTTCTTCTGCAGCTCAGTGGCTGGGCTCAGCTGCTGAGTCTCTTAAGGGGCCACCGTCTACTCATCTAAGTTGATCAAGTGCAGAGACTGGGGGTGGGGGTGGGGGAGCAGTATAGGACCCCAGAGGGAGGCTGCCGCAGACCTTTCCACCTGAGAAGGGGGAAAGAAGAGGACTTCCAACAGCACCCCCCCCACACACACACACACCCTGCATCCGAGGGGAAGGGTCGGATGAAGGAAATGAAAGAAACAGCTAAGGAGGGGATAGGGTGAGTCACCCAGAGATGGAGGACATCTGGCGTTGCTTCCAGTCTGAGGGCAGGAGACAAGACTTGTCTTCCCTGCTGTGTGCCCCGGACGGGCCACCAGCCCAGCAGAGACACAGGACAATCGTGCAGGCCTGCCACACCTCCTGGCCCCAGGTCCCCACACCTGAGCAGGAGCGAGGGCTGCCAGGAGGAAAGGCTTGTGGGTCGTGGACGATCGCGGTGAAATAGGGGGATGTGGGGGAGAGGGCGAGGGGAGAGGGACAAAGCATCGTGGAAGACTGGGGTGCACAGAGCCCCTGGGACCTCTGGAGGACCAACAGCCTCCGTGCCTGGGGCATGCTGGGAGCAGAAGCAACATTCCAGAGAGAGCCGCCACGGGTGGGGCCCCGAGGCTGAGGCAGGCCAAGGGGAATTCTCTAGATGCTTCTCAGGGAAGCCTGGCTGGGTCTGGAAGATGCTGGTGCCAGGGTGCCCGTTTCCCAGAAGTCTGGGGGTGGGGGGGGATAGGGCCAATGGGGGACGGGAGTCCCAGGGCACGGGTGCCCTGCATCTGAGCTCACCCCACTGAACAGTGCCCATGAGCTTATGGGTCTTCCTGCCCTGGGCCCAGCAGGGGCAGGCGCGGGCACCTGGGCAGATGCTTCCCCCACGCCTGAGGTGTGGACAGGGCAGAGCTGCTCACTGGAACCTTCCTCCTGGGGTGGTGGTGAGCTAAGGAGTGTTTCTGCGGAAAGGCAATGAATAAAGAGGGGCTCCGGGATGAGCACTGCACCGAGGCCTGTTTCCTCGGCAACACGGACCAGACGAAGGGGACGCAGAGCAAGCCACATGGTCCCAACACCCGCCGGGGCGGCGAGAAAGCACCCAGTGAGAGAGACTCATTATGGGGCGTGAGGATTTCACACACTGGCCCCGAGTCCCTTTCAACAGAAAAATGAAAACAAAACATAAGAGAAGGGACGAAAAACGATCTTCGCTGGGAAACGATGAACTTGAGTAATGCTGACGCTGCTGGAAGCCTGCGCGCAGCCCCACGGACCTCGCCTGGGCACCGGTGCCTCGGTTTACCCACCTCACACCCTCACTGGCTCCCCCACGGCTCCAGGGGGCGGGAGGGTGCCGGTAATAATGTTAAATATGCTGTGTTTGGGCAGAACTTCTCTAGGGACCCTAAAGCACTTTCCAGATTAAGTTTTTAATTGATGCATTAATAATCCTCGCAGCAACCCCCCCCCACACACACACACTCCTCCTCAATTAGGTTAATAATATCCATCTCTTCCGAGACAGGCAGGGGTGCTGAGTGATGGACACAGAGCAGACACTTAAATAAGGAAACGGTAACATAAAAGCATAATTAAAGCTGGGAAAGCTCGTCGGCTCCGGATTTTTTTTTTTAAGTGACCACCCCGCTCTGGAACGTTCCCGCTGTTTTGTCCTGGGGTCAAATAACGTGGCGTGTCAAAACCTGTAGGTGGGGTTTCCATGCGTTCCCACGGGAAACGGGAACACGGAAAACGGAGGCTCCGAGTTGCCGACCCCGCCGCAGTTTCCCCAGCTTCCGTGGCCGCAAAGGCCAGCGCTGCCGTGGCCAGCAGCGTGGGGATCTGCGGGTGGACACAGCAGGGAACGGTCTCCTTCCTGAGTACCCACCGGCTCCGAGGCGAGGTTCATCTATCTTTCTCCGGGAGCCCAGCCCAGAGGCAGTCCTGTCTCTGCCCTTCCAAGGAGACACCTTGGTTCGGCCAACCAGATGGGATTCCCAGAGACAAAGGTCCCTGAAAGACACCTGGGGATGCGGCCACAGAGCCCGAGGGTGACTGTCCTACACCCCCGTCCCTCCTTGAACTGTGGCGGAGACGCCCTCACATGGGGGTAGGTGGGGGGTGGGGGTGGATCGTCACCCCCAGACAGTGGCTGCTCCACGTGTTTGGAGCCCGGACACTGGTCGGAGCACACTAGAGTCCCTCAAACTGCTGACCCGAGGCACACTGGACATGCAGGGACCCTGGAGGGTCCTGGAATCACCTCAGGTGGCTCGGAACCAAATGGCTGTCGCAAGGTGGGCTGTACTCGGTGTCGTGAATCACCAGCTCTGACCAGCAGAATAAACTCTAAAGTCCCTTATGAATTTATATATCAAAAAAAAAGTGATACTTCTCCGTCCAGAGGTCTTGCTGAATACACAATTTGAGGGGTCCTGAGTGGGCTCAGGGTACCCCGTACCCCCTCCCGACGATTCTCAGGCAATCGGCCAGGAGGTTCAGTGGGTGGCCCAGGGGGAGGGTACTGTGTCCAGCCATGCTCAGGGGGACCGGGAGGTGCCAAGGATCGAACCGGGGTGGGCCAGAAGCAAGACACACACCTTGACCGCCATGCTCGCTCTCTGGCCCCTAGCCACAGTTTCGACTCAGTCCCCACAGGCTTCCTGGTAGCCACCATGCCTGTGTGAAACTCCCCTGCGGATTCTCAGGACGGAGACACTAAGCCCGCCCTGCAATTTATGTAGCAAAAAAAATGGGGAAAAAACATAGCAACAAGATCATCTTTCAAAATAACAGATCTGGGAGAGAAGGGCTAATATAAACACGCAAGCCTTGGGTTTTGCGGGTTGATTTATTTACTGTTTGGTAACTCTTTTTTTTTTTTTTTTTTTTACAGAAACCCTCTTCAGCTCCCTTCCCAGAATGTAAACCTCAAGCACCCCCCCCTTGACAAACTCGTCCCATCCTCACCCTCAGGGAGCTGAGAGAAGCACGTAGGCCCTCCCAGAGGTGGGTCCAAGCTCTCCTAACCCCCCAGCACCCCCCCCCGGCATATAGGAAGTTCCCTCTCAAAGCCGGCTCGCCTATATCCAATTGGGAAAGGAACCCGAGGCCCCGTCGAGGGCCGCCACTCCCTGCTTTGAGAACCAACCGAGGGAAAGACTGAGGAAAGTTCCAGAGGCTTATGGTGGGGAGCTGGGAGGTTTGCTACCTGGCTGGGCGGTCGGTGGCGATGAATCTTGGCTGCGGGGTAGGTTTAGGAGAGGGAGGGTTAGAAGCCAAGGGACTAGTAAACTGATCAGATGGCGGGGACGGAGTTTGCCTCCTCATCCAAAAGACCGTTAGGGCCTAAAGCCTTTTCCCCTCCTAACCGGGAAAGAAGCTGCGGAGGCTGTGAAACACCCCGACACCATGTGGCCCCACATGGCCTCAGACCCACTGGTACTGGTACCCACGGGGCCACTAGTGTCTCCTCTCTGCGCATAAGTCTATCCAGGTGTTCCCCTCCCTGCCCCCCCGCCCAGGTCAGGAATCCTGGCACAGCCCTTGCTATCCTAGAACTTGCTAGATCTAGCTGCCCCTTCTTCCCCAGGAGCTGGGTTACAGGCTGCCCTCGGCAGCCCCCTGACCAGCTCAGGCTCCTTCTCTGCCCTTGACGGCAAGCTGCCCGAGAGCTGGCACCTAATGCCTGCCTCAAGCCTGTTCCTTTGAATGGGCGACAAGCGGGAGAACCCACCCACGGCATGGCTGGGGAAGGGTGACCAGAGCAAGAGAGCACAGCCAGCAGGACGCTTGCTGTGTGTGTGACTGACCTGGGGTTCGATCCCCAGCATCTCTGAGCACCGCCAGGAGTGAATCCTGAGCACAGAGCTAGGAGTGAGCCCTGAGTGTCACCGGGTGTGGCTCAAAGCCCAACCAACCAACAAATAAACAAAAAGGGTGCCCTATTCTAGACCCGGTCCTTCCTTTCCGGTACGTGCTGAGCTTTGAGGGGCCCAGGTCTTCCCTGGAGGAATTCTTGACTAGGTGGCCAAGAGATGGTTCTGGAATCAGAGAGATGTGGGCTCAAGCCCAAGTTCTGCAAATTACCCCACTGTGGGACCTTTGGAAAAAGGGCTCTGATTCTCTGACCTTCCATGCCGCCGTCGGGGAAGGGGCCTTACTATCTAATTAGTGCTATTCCAGGCATTAATGAGCGACGCCAGAGGAATGAGATCAGGAGCAGGCCTCGAGGACAGTGAAACATTAAAAAATAAAAAAGAGTGTTAGTTTTATTACTACTTAATCCTCACCATAACCAAGAGATTTACACGAAGCCATTCATGTGCTTACTTGTTGCAAATAAGTATATCTAAATATAAACAACTGAACGCGCACATGCATTAATCAAAACTAAACCGCCATCTATCTGCCTGGGAACGCTTTCAAGCAACCCTGCTAACTCCGCCTGGTAAGAGGAGGAAGGAAGGCAGGAAAAGCAGAGTCACAACCGATTCCCAGTGACGTCTGCGACATGTGAGTCCCCAGGTCTCCGCTGCCGGAGACGAAGGTGAACTTATCATGTGGATCCCAGTCATTAAAGAGAGGAGGCTTAGGAGTCAGGAAGAACGGGGGCGTCTCCATGACTCAGGTGCGGGGCACGTCTCTCAGACAAAAGCAGCAATTCCCAGACCCTTGAGATTCAGAGCACCTCAGGGGGACAGAGCACTCAGGGCTCACCGGGACGGCCAGCCCCGCAGTGTGACTGGGACTCAGAGCGGTGGGTGAGGGTGGTGATAACTCACAGCAGGCCAGAGAACCAAACCTGGGAGTCAGGGCCGCAGGGACGAGAGAGCCAGTGAGGGCTGTCTGAGGAGAGAGGCCCAGGGCTGTCTGAAGGGAGAGGCCCAGTCCTGAGGGAGCCAGTGAGGACTATCTGAGGAACGACAGAACCAGTGAGGGCAGTCTGAGGAAGGAGGCCCAGCCTTCAGAGAACCAGCAAGGGCTTTCAGAAGTGGGAGACCCAGCTCTGAGGAAGTCATTGAGTGCTTTCTGAGGAGGGAGGCCCAAGTCCTGAGGAGCCAGTGAGGGCTATCTAAGGAGGGAGGCCCAGCCTTGAGGGAGCCAGTGATGGCTGCCTGAGGAGAGAGGCCCAGCCTTGAGGGAGCCAGTGATGGCTGTCTAAGGAGAGAGGCCCAATCCAGAGGCAGCCAATATGGACTATCTGAGGAAGGAGACCCAACTCTGACAGAGCCAGTTAGGGCTGTCTGAGGAAGGAGGCCCAGCACTAGGAGTCAGTGAGGGCTGTCTGAGGAGAGAGGCCCAGTCCTGAGGGAGCCAGTGAGCACTATCTGTGGAAGAAGACCAGTTCTGACAGAGCCAGTGAGGACATGTCTGAGGAGGCCCAGACTTCAAGGAGCCAGCAAGGGCTTTCTGAGGAGAGAGACCCAGCTCTGAAGGAGTCACTGAATGCTTTCTGAGGAGGGAGGTCCAGCCCTGAGAGAGCCAGTGAGGGCTGCCTGAGGAGAGAGGCCCAAGGCTGTCTGAAGAGAGAGGCCCCGTCCTGAGGGAGCCAGTGAGGACTATCTGAGGAAGGAGACCCAGCTCTGACAGAGCCAGTGAGGGCTGTCTGAGGGAGGAGGCCCAGCCTTCAGGGTGCCAGCAAGGGTTGTCTGAAGTGGGAGATGACCCAGCTCTGAGGGAACTGTGAGAGCTGTCTGAGGAGAAAGGGCCAGTTCTGAGGGATCCAGTGAGGGCTGAGGAAGGCAGATCAGCCTTCAGGGAACCATTCCGCTGCCCACACCGAAAATACACAAGGAAACTGCGTAGAACCCTTTTCTCTCCATGCCACCCCCATGCTGGCAGCCAGGTACAAATTCACCTCCAACTCCTGTCGAAGTCAGGAACACTCCACACCTCTGTGGTCCCCTTTCCGAGTCATGTGCACGTACCTCCCGGCTACCAGGGAAGCGACTATCTGCATGTGTCATCACAAAGTCCTTTTCCACTACCCCATCATTGTCAACACAGAGGACGGACGGCAAAGCGCTGGAGTCATTAAAAATAAAAAATCCAGACGAAGGCATCTTTAGGAATAAAGCAAGCATGGTCGTAACGGGGTGACTATATTTAAAAGGCCATTAGACTATTTTTACTCCGCGTCTGAAAAGATGCTGGCTCATTCAGAAATGATTCTCCAGAAACGACTTGTGCCGAAAAGCTGCTCTTCAAAGTCATATTCAACATTTCAGGCCACCGACTCAGACGACACATCCTTGACAAGTAAAGTGGGCAACTGGGTTCGAAGCACCTAACGCGTGATGAGCGAATGCAAGGTCAACACCAGCTCTGCCACACTACAGAGGAGGCCTCGTGAATTATTTTAAGCCCATGCGTTTATCGACCTTGAACGTGGGTGTGTCTGTACGTCTGTGTAAACCTCTATGTAGGTCAAACAGGTGACACTTTCTACTTTGTCCTGTACTAAAGAGATGCTCTACTGAGAGACTGCCTTACTCTGTCTTCATTTTCTTTTCAGTTCTTGGGTTTTTGTTGCTGTTGTTGCTGTTGTTTTTGGGGCCAGGCCTGGCTGTACTCAGGGCCGACTCCTGGCATGGTGCTCAGGAATTTGTCCCGGCGGAGCTCGGGGGACCATCTGGGGTACTGGGGATAGAACCTGGGTTGGCCCACATGCAAGGCAAGTACTGTCCCCATGGTACTATCTTTCCAGCCCCGATGACCTATTTTTGTTTTGCTCGGGGACCCCATGGGATGCCTGGGATCGAACCTGGGGCGGTTGCATGCAAGACAAGTGCCCTCCCCACTGTACAATCATTCTGGCCCCGTCATTTTCTTTCTGCTCTGATAGAAGGCACAGTGGAAACGGGTGTCTGATGCCCTTTGAACCTTGAGACTGCAGGACGGGGCCCTGACGGTGAGGAAGTGGATGGAGAGACTCAGGAAGGCCCGACAAAGTCTGAGATGAGAGCGCCCAGTGGGGGTGAGGGCCATGCAGGGAGAATGGGTGAAAACTCAGCGCCCACACCAGTGAGTTCCCAGGACAAATAACCTCTGTGACCTCTCTCCTTGCCTCCCCAGATGAAGCAACTGTAAGCACCGTCATCCCGTTGTTCATCGATTTGCTCGAGCGGGCACCAGTCACGTCTCCATGGTGAGACTTGTTGTAACTGTTTTTGGCATATCGAATATGCCCCGGGGAGCTTGCCAGGCTCCGCCGTGAGGGCCGGATACTCTCGGTATCTTGCCAGGCTCTTCGAGAGGAATCGAACCCGGGTCAGCCTTGTGCAAGGCAAACACCCTCCCCGCTGCGCTAAACGTGCTGAATAACTAGTTGACCAAGTTTTGTCCAAGTGCTCAACACCTAGTTCAGTCAAAGCAAGACCTGGAGAACGTCTGGTGGGGAGTGGGGGTGGGCTGGGAGGGTGGGGGCGCGTGGATGCAGCGTGTGCATCCTTGAATGCCCCAGAGGAGGAGACACTGCATTTCCATGCAGTCCTTCCTGACATGGATGTGTGCACTCGCGGGCGGGACAAGGGGGGACGGGAAGATGACGCGGCTGTCCCACGCCGATAGAGAGAGAGAGAGAGAGAGAGAGAGAGAGAGAGAGAGATCAGATAACAGGAAAACGCTGACTTAGCACAATCCAGGCACCTCGCTCCCCACTGAGGCCTTTTTCACCGCAGCCGGCCCCTGGAAGCTGCCCTGGGCACCCAAAGACTGAGGCACGTGTGGAGGAGCCGTGGGGGATGCCAGGAAAGATGAGATTTGCCTCTCGAAACAAAATGGACGGAACTCCGGGGATTATGCTAAGGAAATGGGGGGGGGGGGACACACAAATGTTGTTGCTCTCCTCTATGGAAGATAATGAAAGCAAAGGGATGGACAGATCAGACCAAACCCTCAGATGTTGACCGTGGAACCATCGAGTCAGCAGAGATGGAGGCTGGGGTGAGGGCCAAGGGTCTAGGGGACCCAGTGGCAGCGGAGAGGGATTCTGAAGAGTGTGACTATTGGGGTGCTGTGGGCTCTTTAGGGTAACAGAGAGGGGCACTTCTTTTTTTTGCCTTTTGGGTCATACTCAGTGATGCACAGGGGTTCCTCCTGGCTCTGCCCTCATAAATTACCCCTGGCGGTGCTTGGGGGGACCCTATGGGATGCTAGGAATTGAACCCGGGTCGGCCTCGTGCAAGGCAAATGCCCTCCCCGCTGTGCTATCGCGCCAGCCCCCCAGTAGCTGACCTCTGAAGCGAGATCGGAACCTGCAGTTCCAAAACAGACGCCGTCCTGTAAACCAGTCTTACATCCCATCGATCCACCGGCCCCCGGGTTTCCAACAACATGTGGATCCCAGCAGCCAAATTCCAAAGCGAGCCAAGTAGCCTCACTGCCCCAGAACGACATTTCCCCACCTCTACCCAACCCTCCCGTCCCTGGGAATGCCGCGGAGGAGAAACAGCCCTCTGTGTGGACAGGGCAGCGTGCGGCTGTGGGCGGTGACGCCGCCTCGCGGGCCCAGCCACCTTTAAATAGCGCTGTCCTACCAAATCCCCTTGGCGTGGCGGGCCCAGGACGCCCTGACTGGAACCAGATGCAGACGACGAGAGGAATCGTGTTCAAAGCCTCGCCGTGCTCAAGAACCATGGCCCCCGACATTCCTGGTCTGATCTGAATAAGCCTGCAAATATTTCCGACGCTCTCCGCCTTTCTCCTGGGCCCCCAGCCCTTCATCACTGGGTCTCAGGATGCCTCATTAACATAGAATCCAAGCGAGCCGTGGCAGCCTGGCCAACAGGACTGGGTTTTGGTTTTGTTTTGTTTTTCCTTTTGGTATTTGGGCCATACCAAGTGATGCTCGGGGCTGACTCCTGGCTCTGCACTCAGGAATGACTCCTGCTGGTGCTTGGGGGGGGGGACCCTATGAAATGCCGGGGGTCGAACCCGGGTTGGCCACATGCAAGGCAAATGCTCTCCCCGCTGTCCTATCACTCCGGCCCCAGAACTTCTTGTTTTCTCAAGTGACTGCTCAATGAAAAGGGTTCTGGGGGAGCTGGAGTGATAGCACAGCGGGTAGGGCATTTGCCTTGCATGCGGTTGACCCGGGTTTGATTCCCAGCATCCCATAGAGTCCCCTGAGCACCGCCAGGAGTAATTCCTGAGTGCAGAGCCAGGAGTAACCCCTGAGCATCGCTGGGTGTGACCCAAAAAGCAAAAGAGAAAAGAAAGGAAAAGAAAAGAAAAGAAAAGAAAAGAAAAGAAAAGAAAAGAAAAGAAAAGAAAAGAAAAGGAAAGAAAAGAAAAGAAAAGAAAAGGGTTCTGGGATTCTGGGGTTACCAAAGTCCCAAGCCCCCATTTTTAGATACCCAGGGTGTGGTGGTGCTGTGCATTTCTGCCACAAGGCCCAGAATAAGGACCAGCGGGTTCTGTGGGATTTGTCACTCCCCAAACATATGAAGATAAACCAGGTCTCAGGGCCCCTGGTGCAGACACCCGGCTGTGTAGAGACGGCTCAGGCCGGCTTACGTGATGGTTTATTCCTCACCACTGGCTTGAGAACCTTCTCAGCTGCCAACACTGAGTGGCAGAAACAGATTATGGGATGCTCCCATCGGCTGCATGGGAGCAAACAGCGGCCCCCACAAAGCTTAAGCTGAACCCAGTGTGGTAACCCTGGACTGAGCTGGCCGGCCAGTCCTCCCCGTTCTCCGCTCAGGGCAATTCAGAGGGAGACTTGGAGATACAACCCGCCCACCGCCAAATCCCATGGTGGGAAAATGGAAATGAACCAGTCCACCCTCGGCATGCCTCTGGCCGAGGAAACACTGCCACGGGCAATGTTAGCAGGCACCCACCCCGGGTTTTTCCCGGGCCTTGCACCCTAAAGCCCTCTGAGTATCCGTTCAAGTCTTTGGGGTTTGGTAAGGCGCGTGAGAGTATCCATAAAAATAATGTGCGTTCTGGCAAGAGAGGAAGAATGGGGCAAGAAACGAGGAGAGGAGGCTGGAGCAATAGCACAGCGGGGAGGGCGTTTGCCTTGCACACGGCCAACCCGGGTTCGATTCCCAGCATCCCATAGGGTCCCCTGAGTACCGCCAGGAGTAATTCCTAAATGCATGAGCCAGGAGTAACCCCTGTGCATCGCCGGGTGTAACCCACCGGAAAAAAAGATAAAAGAAAAAGAAAAAAAGAAAAGAGCAAGGAGAGAAGAAGCCGAGAGGAACTGACAAATTTAAGAAGAATCTGCGGGCTTCAGCCCCAACTTGGGACTGTGCAGGAAGCAATCCTCGAGCGAGCGAGTGAGCGAGGAGCCCCCAAGAGCGAGCAGGCACCCCTCCCCCTCTCCCCAGACCTGGGGGGGGGTCATCAGAGAGCTCAACTCTGCCAATGCTCATTTGCCAAAGGGGAAGAGCGCCGAGGAGGGCAAATTAAGCCAGCCCTATTTTCTCGGGCTCTCTTTAAAATTCTCAAGCTAAAAAAAGACTCGGAGTAACAGCCCTGGCTGCTCATCTCAGAGGCGGGAGCTGACCTACCGGCCCCATTGCTCCCGGTGTGCTGGGATATGGCGTGAGGAAGTGGAGAAGAGACGGGCGTGGGCTTAGAAGGAGAAGTGCAGGGTCGGGGTCTCAGAGACAGCAGCCCTGAGTGTGCAGGAGGGCCAGGGAGCACACACACACACACACACACACACACACACACACACAAGGGCCTCCCTCTGCGCACACACACACACACATAAGGGCCTCCCTCTGCACACACACACACACAAACACACACACACACCCATAGTCACCTGGGGAGATGCAGAAAGGGCCTCCCTCTGCACACACACACACACACACACACACAAGGGCCTCCTCTACACACACACACACACACCTGCCCCCAGACAGACGGTTCTGGGCTCCTGACATCTCCCCCGGTGCGCCGACCCAGCTGGGAGGGACCACGCCTGTCAGGATGTGACCCGGATGCTGACACAGCGTGTCGAGGCCGATGACACGGGGACTCCCACTGAGGGTTCCAAATCCACGTCCCCCTCTTGGGCGCGGAGCAGCGGGTGCACTTCCCCGGGCCCCGGGCCGCAGCGTGGGATGAATACGTACGTGCCACCTGGATGCCTGCTCGGAGCCCACCGGGCCGAGAGTTCCTGGGACAGAGCCAGCTTCCCACCCCACTGCTCGCAGCCACCGCCCCCGAGATGCAGGTTCTGGCCTGAGCCAGCGGAGGCGGGCACAGGGCCCCCAGCCGCCCCCGCCCACAGCTGCACGCGAATTGCTGCCCCGCCAGGAGGGAGGGTGCTGAGCTGACTTAACTGACCGAAAAGCAGCAGCACGACTGACCACTCCTTTCACAGGCCACCTGGCTCCCTGGACACGGCGCTCCCGCCTACAGTGCCCCACCTCAGCCCCGCTCAGTAACTCGGTGCTTCTCTTTCGTTCTTTTTTCTTGTCATATTTTCTCTTTCTTCCTTTCTTTACTCTTTCTTTCTTTCTTTCTTTCTTTCTTTCTTTCTTTCTTTCTTTCTTTCTTTCTTTCTTTCTTTCTTTCTTTCTTTCTTTCTTTCTTCTTTCCTTCCTTTACTTCCTTTATTTCCTCCCCTCCATCTTTTTCTTCCTTTCTTGTCTCCCTTCATCTTTCTTTTTTTCCTTTCTTTCTTCCTTCCTTTACTTCCTTTATTTCCTCCCCTCCATCTTTTTCCTACTTTCTTGTCTCCCTTCATCTTTCTTTTCTCTTTCTTCCTTTCTTCCTTGTTTTTCTTTCTTCCTTCCCTTTCTTTCTTTTTTCCTTTTTCCTTCCTTCTTTCCTTCCTTCCTTCCTTCCTTCCTTCCTTCCTTCCTTCCTTCCTTCTTTCCTTCCTTGCCTCCCTTCCTTCATATTTCTTTTGTCTTATTCCTTTCTTCCTTCATTTTCTTTCTTAATTCCTTTCCCTTCCTTCATTGTCGTCCTTCCTTCCTACCTTTCCTTCCTTACTACTTTCCTTTCTTTCTTCCTTACTTCCCTCTCTCCCTTCTACCCACCCTTCCCCCACTTCTCTTTCTTTCTTGTTTTTGGGCCACACCCAGAGATGCTCAGGGGATATTCCCGGCTCTGCACTCAGGAGATACTCCTGGCAGTTCTCAGGGGAGCCCTATGGGATTCCGGATAAACCCTGGCTTGCTGTAGGTAAGGCAAGGGCATTGTAATTGCTCCGGCCTCACCGGGGGTTATTTTGGGGTTGAAAACCCGCACAGCTGTGCAAACCCTCACATCCGTGTTCCAACTCTACTCTCTGGGCACGTTCCCCGGTTTCCTCACCAGTGATGGAACCCTCATGGGGCGAGGAGGGGGGAACAAATAGCACCCCCGCCCCCGGAGCCCGCACGAGGGGTCTGAGGGGGCTCGGGTGATTTTACTGTGAATCACGGCGGCGCTTTGCCAAATCTCAGCCCACACAGTAGATGCGTCCATACAGCCTGATCCCGACCCAGTTCCAGCCACAAGAAATCAAAGCAGGCTCAGAATACATGGTGGCGGGGGGAGGCTGGGGGTCGCTGTGAGTCTCATCCTCCCCGGCATCAGGACTATGGTGAGCACAAGAGGCCCCGGTACAGTGCTCTGTCCATGCCCCAGAGGGTGGACGGGCATCACGGAGGAAATGCCCAACTGCTGGCAGGAACCAGCTGCCCCGTGGGGTCCCCTCAAGAAGAGTCAAAGTGGACTGATGCCACCGGGGGCCGTGCCCGCCCTCGAAGCCGTTGGGGTAAATCTAAGTTAGAAATTAGCTACCCCCTGGGCAGGGCCGGAAGGAGAGGACAGCGGGGACGGCCTCTCGCCTCGCATGCGGCCGACCTGGGCTCCAACCCCAGCCTCCCAGAGGGTCTCCTGACCGGAGCACCATCGCCAGGAGTCATTCCTGAGCCAGGAGTCAGTCCTGAGCATTGCTGGGTGTGGCCCCTAAATCAAACCAAGCAAACTGACAGGCCCCTATGAGTCGCCCAAGGATGGCAAGAACGTGGGTCACCTGGGAGTAGGGTATAGACAGAATCTGATGCCCTGAGGCCCTCCTGGCAGGGACACGGGCACCAAGCCAGCTTCTACGGCATCCTGCCCTCTGCCCCAGGGTGCCAGGAGCAACCCCCCACCCCCCAAAGCAGGGCTGGACATGTGGAAAGCAGAGTGAGCATGGCTGGGGGTCCCCACAGCCCTGAAGTGGGGGCAGTTGCTGCTTCCACGATGCCCCCCCACTCACCTGCCCTGCCAACCTGGAGGGGCTACATCACTGCAGGGTGCTCCCTCCCTCCCCCATCGAGGGTGGGGGGGGACACACAGCACACTCAGTTCCCACCTGGGAGCTCCTATCTGCCGGGCGCCCCCCAGCCGGGGCCCCTGAGAGGCACCCATACATCAGGTGCCACCTGGCCCCCTGATGCACAGAGCGTCCTGGACAGACTCCACCGACACCCCACCCTGTTCCCTTCGGGTTCCAGGCCCGGGTGCGGCTCCCACGATCCAGTACTCTGCCCTCCCCGCACCCAGGCATGACCTCTCCGCCAGGGCAAAGCCAAGGGCATCACAGCACAGACACTTTGGGGGTGGGGGGTGGGGCCTGCAACCGGGAGACAGACAGAAGTCATCCGGGTCCAAAGTGCCACGGCCTGACACCTGATGCCTTCATGTTCATTTTATTTATTTATTTATTTATTTATTTTTGCTTTTTGGGTCACACCCGGCGATGCACAGGGGTCACTCCTGGCTCATGCACTCAGGAATCACCCCTGGTGGTGCTCAGGGGACCATATGGGATGCTGGGATTCGAACCCAGGTCGGCTGTGTGCAAGGCAAACGCCCTCCCCACTGTGCTATCGCTCCAGCCCCTCATTTCATTTTTTTAAGTTTTTTTTTTCTTTTTGGGTCACACCCGGTGAAGCACAGGGGTGACTCCTGGCTCTGCACTCAGGACTCACTCCTGGCGGGGCTCGGGGGACCCTCTGGGATGCTGGGAATCGAGCCCGGGTCAGCCGCGTGCAAGACAAAACGCCCTCCCCGCTGTGCGATGGCTCCAGCCTGATGCCTTCATGCTCACCCACCCGACCCGGCATCGACAGGAAACCCGCCTCGGGACGGCCGCGTGCCCGCAGTGCCTACCTCGCTCCAGACCAGCATGGTACCAAATATGACCTGCAGCCCGTCGAAGAAGTTGTCGCCGATGATGATGACCGTGGCCCCGCCCGTCGTCCAGCCTTCGCTCGGGCTGATGGCTTTGATACACGGCGTTGCTGCTTTTCAACATGGAAAAGAGAAGAAGGCGCCCGTGAGAACCCAGCCCTCCTGAGGGGGAGATTCGAGAACAAGAAGGACCGAGGGGGGAACCACAGCCACATCTTTTAGCTTTACACGAACAGCAAGTTCTCTACGTCTCAGCACTTCCCAGCCCGGACCTCCCGGTGCGGTCTCTCCCTCCGCTTCTGGAAAACGTTCTTTTTCATCCTCTCTCTTGAAAGGCATTTTTGCACCATGATCGCCCTTTTTTTTTCTCTTTTTCTTTTTTTTTAAATTGAGTCACTGTGAGATACAGTTACAAGCTTTCATGTTCGAGTTTCAGTCAGACAATGATTGAACATCCATCCCTCCACTAGTGCACATTTTCCACAACCAATGTCCCCAGTATCCCCGGCTGTCCCAACCCTCCCCCTGCCTCTAGAGCAGAAAATTTTCCCCATACTCTCTCCCTACTTTGGGGTGTTATGGTTTGCCATACAGATACTGACAGGCTATCGCGTTTGGTCTTTTATCTACTCTCAGCACACGTCTCCCATCCTGAACAATCCCTCCAACCATCATTGACTTAGTGATCCCTTCTCTATCCCAGCTGCCTTCTCCCCCAGCTCATGAGGCAGGCTGCCAACTATGGGGCAATATTCCTGGCCCTTGTTATCTACTGTTCTTAGGTGTCAGTCTCATATTATGTTATTTTATATTCCACAAATGAGTGTAGTCCTTCTATGTATGTCTCTCTTTCTGACTCATTTCACTTAGCATGATACTCTCCATGACCATCCACTTATAAGCAAATTCCATGACTTCATCTCTCCTAACATCTGCATAGTATTCCACTGTGTAGATGTACCAATGTTTCTTTAACCAGTTCTCGGGCACTCAGCTTGTTTCCAGTTTCTGGCTATTGTGAACAGTGCTGCAATAAACATACAGGTGTAGATGTCATTTCTACTGTGCTTTTTTGAACCTTCAGGATATATTCCCAGAAGTGGTATTGTGGGATCATATGGAAGCTCAATTTCTAGATTTTGAAGGAACGCCCATATTGTTTTCCAAAAAGGCCGGACCATTCGGCATTCCCACCAACAATGAAAGAGAGTCCCTTTCTCCCCACACCAGATTGCTTTTGAGCCATGGCATAAGACACAGAAGCAAAATTTAATTTCCCAACCGCCACAGATGATAGAGAACCGAGGTGGCATCTCAAAAGATGCCCGCGGGCTCAGAGGCATCCAAATACAGCCCAGCTTGGTACCTCTTGAAGAGAAAAGCCCATCGAGTCTGAGATACTCGCTTTCCATCCAACAAACAAACAGGGAGGGACAGGGGGAAATCAGGAAAGAGGAAATTTCAATGGGAAATCAGCCTGGGAAATCAGCCTTCCCTCTGGAGCACCAACAGAGAGAAATACTCCTTGTGACAGATCACGGCCACTGCTGCCAGCGAATGCCAGGGCCCCCACCTCAGGGGTCTCAGGCGTGAGGAGAGAAAGCAAAAGTTCATCAAAAGTTTGCTAAGTACCCAAAGCTGACAATCGAGTATCAGAGCCCGTGAGAGCACCAGCGGATATAGCACTGTAGCACTGTCGCCCCGCTGTTCATTGATTTGCTCGAGCGGGTGCCAGTAACATCTCCAGACTTGTTGTGACTGGTTTGGGCACATTGAATATGCCACAGGGCTTGCCAGGCTATGCCGTGCGGATGGGACACTCTCGGTAGCTTGCCAGGCTCTCCAAGAGGGACGGAGGAATCAAACCTGGGCAAACACCCTACCTGCTGTGCTATCGCTCCAGTCCAGCTGATAGTAATGAAATAAAAACTGCCTCCACCCCCCCTGCACCCCCCCAAATAAATAAATAAATAAATAAATAAACACCCATACTGACTGGACTTCTGTCACATTTGGCTAAAGGTCACCCTTTAACTTCTGCAACAAGAAAAGATTAAGGTCGGTCTGATGTGGACGTGGCCCCATCAAAGCAAGTGGGATGGGGTTTGAGTTCCATTCAAATTCATCTTATGAAAAAAAAATGCATCGAGAACACTGAAAATATCCAAACTAAACATTTCAAGTCGGCTGAACTCAACTCAAAGCATTCGCAGTGAAAACTGGGCCTTTTTCTCCTCTCCACTTTCTCCCCCAAACAAAACAATTCATCAAGGAAATGCAAGTGATTCATGACTTAAGATGTCTGGACCAACTTCAGTCCCGCACGAAGGCAGTGATGAGCCTTCAACAGGCATCGGTCTTGGTCCTAGAAAGACTTTTTAACTAAAATGCAAAAAAAAAAAATTCAGTGCATGATTGATGATTGAGAATTCCCAAATCCATGGCAGAAGATGATGTATGATTCCAAGCGATTTATAAGAAAAATAAACCATACTTAACAACTCGATAAAAAATCTGGAGAATAGAAGCAGTCTGGGGGAAATTCTAGCTCATGTCTCTAAAAAACCCTAATCCTTCCCTTCTATCTCAGGGGAATCAGGGTGGCAGGAAGGTTGCCGCTGAGGATCCTGGGACTTCTGGGTCAGGGTCACATCTCAAGTGGTCCTGATGCGAGGTGAGGTCCAGCCACATCAGGCACACCTGTGTCTGAAACTGCCTTTGCCCGGGATTTTTTCCCCTTCCCTCCCCCCTCCTTACTTTTGGTAATGGCATAGCGCATTTCTTGACATAATTCTGGCCTGGCTTGTCCACCAGTGCAAGACAGGTGGCGGGGGTGTGTGGGGCAGTCATGGAGAGCCATTTCTGCAAGGATGCTGCGGAGGGTCAGCACGCAGCCCAGCTGCTCTGCTCTCTCAGCCTCGGCCTTTTCTCCCCAGGTGCGATGTGCAGGGCTCAGAGGCACGTGCACACGCCTGCCTATGCCTGTCTGTGTGTGTGTGTTTGCATGTATGCGCCTGCCCATGGGTGTAGGTGCCCGCCCATGTGCGTGCCCAGCCGTGAGCGTGCCCGCCTCTCTCCACTTCCCAAGTATGACCAGGGAAAGCGACCAAACGGCTTTGGGTTCTAGGAGCAACATCCAGGAAAAAGCAGAGGGAAGAAAGCTTCAAGGTCCTGGTTTTAAGATTTGGTTTTGCTTTGTTGGGGGGGCTCTGCCCGACGGTGCTCAGGGCTTTCTCCTAGCTCTGCACTCAGGGATCACTCCTGGCAGGCTGGGGGGACTGACCAAATGGGGTGACCATAGGGGGATCAAACCTGGACTGGCCATGTGCAAGGCAAATACCCTACCCACTGGACTATTGCTTCAGCCCCCAGATTGTACTTTTTAGGGCAATCTGACGCCATTGCCACGAATTACTACCACTACTAATACAGTAAGTGCCACAACTGATGCTGCTACAATTACTAAGATACGTACATCAATAACTACTACCACTCTAAGTACTACAAGAACTACCACTTCTCTAAGTACAACTACCACTATAACAACCACTATGCTTCTCTAACAACCATAATTCTCTAACAACTACAATTTCTACAGCTACCATATAGCTATTATTACATAGCTACAATGGAATTGTAACATCCATAACTACAACAATTGCTATTTTAAGCACTACAACTATTAATAATACCACAACTGTAGCACTGTAGCACTGTCGTCCCATTGTTCATCAATTTGCTCAAGCAGGCACCAGTTACATCTCCATTGTAACTATTATAAATACTATAACTGTATCATTGTAGCACTGTCATCCCATTGTTCATCGATTTGCTCGAGCGGGCACCAGTAACATCTCCATTGTGAGACGTGTTACTGTTTTTGGCATATTGAATACGCCACGGTAGCTTGCCAGGCTCTGCTGTGCGGGCAGGATACTCTCAGTAGCTTGCCGGGCTCTCCGAGAGGGACGGAAGAATTGAACCCGGGTCGGCCGCGTGCAAGGCAAATGCCCTACCCGTTGTGCTATCGCTCCAGTCCAAATACTACAACTACTAAAATGACTAGTACTACAACTGCTACTATAACTATTACAGCTACTATTATAATTACTATTACAAGTACTGCAAGTATGTCTAGAACAATTACTCCTGCAATTTCTTCTCTGAGCACTACAGCTACTACTACAACCACTACTACAATTACTACAACCACTAAAATGACTGCTACTACAATTACTTCTGTTACTACAACAACTAGTATAATGCTATAACGACTACGAGAACTCAATGCTGCTCTAACGACTAGCGTTACTGTAACTGTAACAGCTTCTCCTACAACTATTGCCACTCTTGATCCTTCCCGGGCGCTGGCAATGCCAAGGAACATGGGAACCCCCTTCCCTCTTCTTCTGGGGCCAGTTTGTTCCGAGAAATCTGAGATCCGCAGGAGGCAGAGGGGAGCCAGGAGAGGCTGTGATGCCCCCCCCCCCGTGGCCACACCCCAGTGGCACAGAGAGGGAGAAAGATTCCTAAGGGACGTCTCCATGGAAATATTACAGGCAGGGGCACTTGACTCCAAAACCATTTTCACAGGCAAATTCTTGATTGAACTGAAAAAAGATGCTTTCTTGTTTACTGGTTTTGGGTTCCACAGCTCATTAAAAATGAAAGTTGGGGATTAGGTTTTTTTTTTTTAAGTGGGGAGGGTGCTCTCTCTCTTTTTGTTTTCCTTTTACCTCCCCTTCTGCCAACCCCTACCATCACCAAAGTGGAGGAGATTTTCCTTCCTCCCAACTCTGACAATAACGTGATCACCCCGCCGCAGTTTAGCATAATGGCTCTGAAATGCTCTTGGCACGTTGCAGAGTTGAAGTGGAAATTATTAGGCAGCTCTTCTTTGTTAGAATAATGATCACTCCACAAATAAAAGCTCTTCTCCCCAAGGTACAGCACGGCGCAAAATGCTAATTCCGAAGATGGTGTGTGCGCTTTTATTAAATATTACTCTGCCCTGCCTGTGAGTGCGCCGTGGCTTCTGATTGTTTTATGAGCACCGTGTTAATGCCATTCCCATCCCGCGAGCAGCAGGCACACATTTTAGCGTTTGTCTGAGAGTTGATCAAAGGCCACGTGCTGGGGGAATTGCTGAGAAAACACGGACAAGCGATAAAAATCTAACAGATTAATTGGTTTAAATTTCATTTCAGGGTGTTGAACTTTGGCTCGGGACTCTAATACGACACCGTGAGTCAGGGCCTAATTACCAGATTTCCAATTTGCTTCTGAACAATGGCCGTGGTGAGCAGGAAAAGGGAGGGAAGAAGGGGGGGGGAGGAGGAGGGGGGCAGAGAAAGACGCGTTCAGCCTCGGGTGCCATTTAACACGCTAGTGTCCTGTGAGCAGACAATGGCACCCGGCCACTCACCCTGGCCCGCTACGCCCCTGGCGCATGGCGAGTCAGTCGCTCGGCAGCCTGGGACACCGTCACCCCAGATTCAGCTAGAACCCGAGTCCGGGGCCCACCTTCCGAGCAGGAGTGGGGTGGGGGTCGCAGGGCGCCCTGTTCCCCTCAAGCATTAATGGGTGGCCTCGGGAATAATAACGGTGAATGGAGCTCAGAGGTGAGTTAGTGACCGGAGTGGCCAGCAGTGGCGGCCCGGGGCTGTTCTTAGCCTCTGAAATCTCTTTGTGCCCCGGTCACTACCTCTCTGGTTCAGGGGCAGAGATGTCTGGGGGGGGGGGCGCTGCCCTGGTCACCAGCAGCAGCACCAGCCCGCTTTCTCGCCCCCACCGCCACCCCAAGGACACTCGAGCAGCCGCTGAGTCCTGCCAAGGCGGCCCAGTCTGGGCCTCTGCTCCCTGCAGGGCTCGCAGACTCCGTCAGGGGCAAAGACTCTGGGGGACTGATGGGGCTGGAACTGCCTGCATCCCCCTTGCCATCGCCAGACGGAACCCACCCCCCGTTGAGTGGACCTGAGGTCTTTGCCATTTCTATAGTGTTTGGCATGTGAAAGAGCCGTAACCCACCCACCCCCCTCTGCCCCAGGCCTCTTGCCATTATGGGATAACCAGAACTTTCGATGAAGGAGCATCTCTCCAGAGCCCGTTGCTGATGTTGAGGACGGTGGCCAAGATGTGGGCACCGGCCCTCCCTGCCCGAGTTTCCGAGGCTCAGCCAAAGCACCTGAACTCAGCCTGTTCTAGGGGGTGGGAACCCTGGTCCCCATAAAACCCTGCCCCTGTGTTTGCTTGAACTCGGTTAGGCTGCAGGGGCTTATGGGGGCATCAGTTCCCCCCCACACACCACTGGACTTGGGACCCCATCACCTATTCTTGCTGTCGAGTCCCAGAGAAAAGGACACATTCATGCTCAGTTGATTTTCACCTTCAGAGCAGGATGGTCTTCGCACTCGGTGATGCACAGGGGTCACTCCTGGCTCTGCACTCAGGAATTACTCCTGCCGGTGCTCAGGGGACCACATGGGATGCTGGGAATCGAACCCGGGTGGGCCGCGTGCAAGGCAAACGCCCTCCCCGCTGTGCTATCGCTTCGGCCCCCTCTACGCTGTTCTAACCACACACACCCCACACTGGGAGTGACCAGGAAGCTTCCGGAACAGCCTCCGAGCTGTCCCGGCACCTGGGTCCTTTTCACAGACGGTGGGTGAAATGCACCGGGTGTCTGCGGGTCTCGTGCCTGTGGCCACTGTGGCCACTGTCGGCCCAGCTGGTGGGTCCGGCAATCCTGAAACCAGACCCTTTCTTGTGTCTCATTACAGATTGAGCTGCTGGTCACGAAAGATTCCTAGGAGCTTCCAACGAGTGAGGGCGAAAGAGACAGTAACGTATTCTGAGCTGATGTCACACCCGTCCCTTCTCAAGCAAGACCCGCTCAGGGGTCTCCTTTCACCCGGAGTAAAGCTCAGTGGGGATCTTTGCAGGAAAGAGGAATCGTCTTGAATATTATTGCCCTGATTTCCGAGGCTCAGCCAAAGCGCCTGAACTTAGCCCGTTCTATTTGGGGACCCAGGCCCCCCTAAAACCCTGTCCCTGTGTTTGCTTGAATAGAGTTAGGCTGCAGGGACTTACAGGGGCACCAGGTTCCCCCCTCTGCTGGACTTGGGGCCCCAACACCTATTCTTGCTGTGGAGTCCCAGCGATGGTCTTGGCTGGGTTTCCTCTGAATGGAAGGATTGCTTTACCGCCCAAAGGGCACCGAAACGGAGGTTATGAGGTTGACAAGTCACACTCAGTAGCCAGGAGAGGGCAGGGTGGAGGGAAGGCTGGCCGGAGCATTTCTGCCTTGTTCTGGGGGGCCCACCCACTCTGGGGTCCCCCGCAGAAAGCTGCAGAGGCTCCAATGCTGATGAACAGCTAAACTTTACAGCTTGTCAGTGAGTGGACACACACATAACACACACACACACAATACCTTGTGCTTTAACTGCAATTTCTTTCTGCCTTTTTTTTCTCAGTAAGTGCTTTCTGCAGTTAAGCAATTTACTATTTATTATTATTTATCATTTTCTTATTTATTAGGCCTCTATTAGGATTTTTATTTTCCTTTGTTGTTACACATCGACATATCAGGGCCAATGTGCTTGCAAATCTACCCACAATTTGGCGAAGAATAATATATAATATATGCAAAAAGGTCGCTCAGCGTGCGTGCGTGTGTGTGTGTGTGTGTGTGTGTGTGTGTGTGTGTGCGCCTGTGTGCCTGTGTGTGTGATGGTACATTTGTCACCTTGAAGAGAAATGTAACCCATGATCTAGCGGTTTCTCAGCACCAACAGCAATTAAATCTATTAAATATTAAATGAGGACTTTTGAGAGTTTCAAGTGGTTTTTTTTTTCCTCCCTTTATTTCAAAGTGACTCTGTTTGGCAAGAGAACGCTTTGCTTTGACAACACTAATGGTATCACCGAGGCGGATTAAAGGAAGAGTCCCCCAGTCACTAGATGGAGGCGTTGATCCGACCGACCGTGCACCCTCCCCGGGCCGGGCGGGGCTGAACCTAGCGGGCTATCGAGGTGCGGCTAAACTTAGCGCGCTAGCTCAGTCCCAAACTATGCCCTGCGCTAAATATAGAGCCAGCCCAAATTGTACCGACTTCCTGTTTATTCTGCAGCCTTCTTATTCTATTCTGAAGGAGCACAATTCCTCGGCAATCAGCGGACGGACAAAGTTCTGAGTCAGAAACCGACAGAAGTCCTGGGGCACAACTGGAATGCCGCTGGCTCAGGGCACGCCTCAGGGTTTCTCAGTCTCTCTGTCTGCGAGCCAGAACTCTGGGCAGGTTTTCGGAGTTATTTAACATGTTGGCAAGTAAAAAAAAAAAAAAAAGAAAGAAAGAAAGAAAAAAGGAAAAAAAATCTTGACATTTTGATGTATCTGTAACTTCAAATTGCATTTGAAGGAGTTGTTGGAGGCGTTTTTATTTAATGACACCCAAATGGCATTGTTTCATAATATGCAAAAATTGTTTGTTACGAACATGTGGGAATGGGGCTGGAGCGATAGCACAGCAGGGAGGGCGTTTGCCTTGCCTGCAGATCACCCAGCTTCGATTCCCAGCATCCCAGAGGGTCCCCCAAGCACGGCCAGGAGTCATTCCTGAGTGCATGAGCCCGGAGTCACCCCTGAGCATCGCTGGGTGTGGCCCAAAAAGAAAAAAAAAAACCACATAGGAAGCTCGGGATTTCAACGAGGAAGTGAGGCTCTGCTGTTTCCACCGCGAGGTGCATTTGCCAAATCCAGAAATGAAAATGCGCCTGAAGCACCTCGCAGCCAGAAGTGCCACTGTTCTTTCCTTCCTTCCATCCCCTGTTCATCAATGATTACCCGCCACACCGTGGGAAGCAATGGGGTGGGGTGGGGGTGAGAAAACTCTCAGAACTCTCCAAAGAAGTATTCCTGGGCCGACTGCGATAAACTTCACTGCCCAGCAAGCACTTTCCCGTACAGAGTTACTGCCAACCCAATTCGCCTTCCTATCCAGTGATAAGAAAACCGCCAGAGAGCCAAGCCAAAGAGAGAAAGCAAAATAAAAATATTGTTCCCCAAATGGGCACCTGATATTAGGACAGGAAGGGAAACTTTTCAGGTTTAATAAAAAATAAATAAATAAATAAATAAATAAAAAACAAGAGAGAAAAATGTTTAAATTGTGCCGGTTTCTTCTGGGGGCAAACCCACTACTCTTTATTTGTCAGCGTCTTCCTGGGCCTGGAAAATCAAGTCGGATCTGAGCAAGAGAGCAAGTCTCATGGAAAATCTATGACGTTAATCTTGGCGGGAGCTGCAGTAGTAACAGGCCTTGAATGTGCACGCCGGATTATCCAGATGGCCATACAGGAATCGGCGTGATAGGATTAGACCTTTATGCTGCGCCCGGCTCCATCTGTTAGCAGGGGCCGCTCTGTGCTGATCTGAATGCGAATTTTTCAGCCTCCTTGGGACTCGGAGCTGCACTGAATTCGTCACTGAAGCCCGGAGATGCGGTCAGATAATCTCACACTTCATTTGTCTCTGTTGAGAACAGCTTGGGTCTTTTTAAATTTTTTTTTTTCTAGAGAACGTTTTCAATATAACTTTTACAGAGAAGGAATTGGGAAGGACATGGGAAAAAAAAATTTTGGAACTTTTTTCTTTCGGTGAGTCTTTTTATCCCCCCTGCCCGCCCCGCTTCCGACTGAACTCTAGAGCTCGTTCACTGTGTCATGGGAAGGGATCGACACTGATTTCCCCGAGAGAGAGAAAAGGAAGGTGCTGTGCCCTGTGTGGAGATGGCGATTCCCAGAAGGGCGATGACCCGAGCAGAAGGGCCCTGATGAGCACTTGGCAGCGAGCAGAAGGGCCCTGACGAGCACTCGGCGGCGAGTCTTTTTCCACTTCCCAAGTAAAGGCGTGAGGGCGAGATGAGCTTCTGCGCCCAGAGCAAAGATGGGATTGGAAACCGGCGATAAATCAGTACACTGGGGTGGGGGTGGCGGGGGACAGGGTGGAGTCTGCCACCCGCCTATGGGACGAGCAATGCCCTCACAGTCACAGGTTTCCTGTGGTCATCGGGAGGAGCCATGCGGGGTCACGGGGGCCATGTCCAAGTGGCCAGCCGAGCATGCGCCCTCAGCTCTCACCCACACGGGGAAAACGGAAAACCCACTTGTGATGCCAAGGGGTGCCGTGTCCACACCTGGGAGGCAGCTGAGAAACTCGCCTCTCAGAGGGCAAATGTCAGGGCGGAGGCTGGTGGGCAGTGCGGCAGGGGCGGGGAGGGCGGGGGTCCCCACTGGGGGGGTACAGGAAGGAGGATCGCTGGCTGCTGGGCAGAGCCAGTGGCCCCCAGCACTGAACCAACCACCAGGCCCGGCAGATGGGCTATCAACAGGATGGGCCCCGGCCCCATGAAACACTGCTCGGGAAGCTCCCCTCCAAAGTCAGGGACCAGAGTGGTAATACAGAGGGAGGGTCACTTGCCTTGCATGTGGCTGACCTGGACTAGGTCTCCAGTGACCCATCAGGGTTCCCCGAGACCTGCCAGGAGTGATCCTTGAGCGCAGAGCCAGGGGTCAGCCCTGAGCATCACTGGATGTGGCCCCCAAAACAAAAAAAAAAAAGCAGAAAAGAAAAAGAAAAGAAAAAAGAAACCCACCAACATAAGAGTTACCATGTCCCGTGCCTCCACGCTGCGGGCCCCAGGCTTAGCATGTCTCATTTCTAGTCCCGTTCGCCAGGGGTTCAGAAGCCAAAGCCCACGTAAGGGCTGGGAAAGAGCCCGGCCCGGCTGGAGAGGGGGGGAAGGAGGGGTGTGGACACTTCCCCCCACCTCAGAGAGACGGATCTTCAGCTCAACCCGACCGGCATTTCCGGACCAACTGTGGGCCGAGGGCATTTGCCCGTCAGGATTCTCAGGGAACAGCGACGGTCCCCGGTCAGTGCCTTCCTCACGCCCACAGAATCACCGTGTGGCTCAGTGCCTCGTGTTCGGATTCTGAGCCCGTGTGCCAGCAGGAGACTTGCAGAGATTCCCCTGGAGCACTGTGTGTCTCATGGTGATTCACGGCTACAACAGCACAACTTCTTCCACTGGTGACTCGCCCGACCACAGACCCAGCCCTGAGCACTACCAATTCCAATCTGGTCTGTTCCAGGCCTCTTCCTTGCCAGCCTTCCTCTCCCCTGCCGAGAAACCGCCTCCTCTCCCTCGGCATGGACGTTGCACATTGGCCATTTTATTTTTTTAAGGTAACTGTGTTCAGACCCTGAGCACCATCTGCAAACCCACACTGTGCCTGGCCCCTGGGCAACGCACATCTCCGGCGCTGCTGTGCTTTGCCTAGCAGCAGCGAGTCTTCTGTTTTTTTTTTTTTTTTTTTTTTTGAGACTGGCCCTGCAAACACGTTGCAGTGAACCGCTGTTGCCGAGCGCCTTATCGCTGGCTGCCAGTTTCCTCTCCTCCCTGCCACATGCAGTGACGCCGCTCCGCCGTGTTTGTTCCAGGCCAGGTGTTTCCGTGGTGATGGTCCGTGACGTCATGGCCACGGGGCTGTGCATTACTGCGTTTCCCCACCGAAAGCAGTGCAGAATTGCAGTTCCACTGACAATGCGGCTTCACCTGAGTTGCAGTTCCACTGACAATGCAGCTTCACCTGAGTTGCAGTTCCACTGACAATGTAGCTTCACCTTGGATGGACCCAGCTTCCCCCCGTGACAAGTGACCTGTGGCGGGGGGTGGGGGGAGGAGGCGGTGAGGCTGCAGAGGGGTGACACACACATTTGCTTGGAATTCGTGTCTGCTCTGGGACTGTCCACTAGGTGACCAATCCGAACTACGCATCAAGCTCCAGATTCTTCTTCCTCAGACACCAGTTTCGAAACAGCCCTGTCTGTTTCCAAAGCTCCCGGGGTTTCTCCCCCCGCCTGCGTGAACCAATCCTCAAGCAGGTTGGGGGACTGTCTCTTTGCATTCTCAGTCCCCTCCTCGTCCCCCCCTCCACTTTGGCCTGCAGGTAACCCTCGGTGGGCACCACTGGCCCCGGACTCAGGCAGGCTCCATCCTCATCCCGGCTTCACCGATCACCGGCTCGGGCCCATGACTTTCCTGCCTTCGGCCTCAGTTTCTACCCCTTTTGATGGGGCTAAGAACTACTTGGGGCCTCCCGAAGCTTCTGCAAAGCCCAAGGGAGTTCCGTGTGAGCGTAGGAAACTCTGTTGAGAAGAGCAAGCGGGGGGCGTGGGTGAGAGTGGAGGGGAACAAGAGCTGGCTTTACGGAGGGAGGGAGATGGGAGAAAAGCAAACGAAGAGGATGAGGGCACTGGCCACCTTTCCCAAACCACTGCTCCCAAACAAGGCACGCACGGGCCCACCGCTCTGCTTCCGGAAGGTTCTGTGGCTCCCGTCCACCTGGCAAACACTGCACTGGCCCGGAAGGTGAGTGGTCTTCTGCAGGACGGGATTCCTTTCTGGCCCCATCTACCAAACGCAGACCCCTGTGCAAACTGCTTCTGGCTTCCCCCAGTCACCAGCCCGAGGGAACCGGAGCTCTTGTCCTGACACACGCATATGGACATCCATGTGTGGCCAGACGGGCACATGTGCGGGAGATCACGGAGCCACCAGCTCATACAGAGGGAAGGGGAGATGTAACCCATGGCAGTGCGTGAGCTGACACCGTGACCTCTTTTGTTTTTATTTATTTATTTTTTGGCTTTCTTTTGGAGGGAGTGGGGGGGTGATCACACCCGGCAATGCTCAGGGGTTCCTCCTGGCTCTGCACTCAGGAATTACTCCTGGCGGTGCTTGGGGGGGACCCTATGGGATGCTGGGAATCGAACTTGGGCTGGCCACGTGTAAGGCAAACGCCCTCCCCACTGTGCTATCGTTCTGGCCTCCTGCTGCCTTTTTGAGGGCTGGAGGGGGAACTCTGCTTTCTGCTGGCTCTGTGCTCAGGGATCACTCCTGACAGTACTCAGGGGGCTGAATATGGTGCTGGGGCATCATACCCAGGTAGCCACAGGCAAGGCAAACGCCCTCCCTACTGAATTATCTCTCAGATCAAAAACAAATGTATGGTGTTTCCACACATTTTCTTAATTCTTCTTTTTCTTTTTTTTTGGTGTAGGGGGACACACTTGGCAGACCTCAGGGCTTACTCCTGGCTCTGTGCTCAGGGAGCACTCCCGACGGAGCTCAGGGGATTAGATGCAGTGCTGGACTCGAACCTGGGTTGGCCGTGTGCCAGGCAAGTGCCCTACCCACTGTACTCTCTCTCTGGCCCTCCTTAATCATTCTCGACCTCAGACCCCCGCTGCAGGGAAACTGATTTTACCGTCAATGCCATGTGATAAATGAGGCAACTATTTCAGCCTCTCTGGAACTTAAGGCTTCCGGAGTTCATGTTGGTTGGTAAAGACAAATATTTAAAACATCCAATTGCCCTTCGGTTTTGATATTTATCTGACATTTCGGCTCCGTTTGGCTAAGTGATTCCCTTCAATCGTGTAAATATAGCCAAAGTCCCATTTAAAAAAAAATAATCAAATAAAATCAAAAAAAGAAAAAAAATAAAACTCCATTGCATAATTCCTTATTCCCAAGACAGAGGGCGGATATTTATTAACTTCACAGAATATTACTACTCTATTTCCAAGTCAAGTTATTTCCCCCAGAAGGCTCGGCCCCACGTATGAATTATAGTAAAAAAAAAAAAAAATCTCGCTCTACCTTCTCCTTCTTCCAAGTCCCAAAGTTCCAAACCTGGCACCGAACCCTGCTCTGGATCGGCGGGTGCCAACTTCAACACGGGAACGCAGAGGACACGGCCAGGCCGAGCTGCCTTCCTATTGTTACGATCTGGGCTGCTAGGCTCTGGGGCGAATGCATGTGTTTCTCACGGAGAGGGTGACACCAGGGAACTGGCCTCTGGGTCCTGGACCCCGGCCCTCTCCGTGGTACCCGTCACTGTATTACTTATTTATTTTTTTTCCTCATCACTGTATTTTGCACAGATGAAGCAACCCGTATACCCACCCGCTTGTGAAATACCTCATCCTAAAACAGTGTTTTAATAACTTTTCCCCTAGCTTTCTCCTCCACCCCCCCGGCCCCCACTGCTTTCTCTCTCTCTCTTGAGCAAGAACACTGGATTCCACAGAGTTGAGCTAACCGCCAAGTTTCTAGGATTCTGCCAAAGTTGAAAGGTAGAGGAATCCGAGCCCCGACTTTATAGAGGGGGGGGGGGCGCACATAAAAGTTACGGGGAAAGCACGGGCCGGTTTGATGATTTCGCCAGAAGATTTCAGCAGAGAGCGGCCAGAAATACATTTCCCGTCTCTACGGGGAAGAAAGAAAGATTTTTTTTTTTTTAAAAAAGGCGACAACACAGAGAAAGTCGGGGACACCGCCCCGCACAAGAAAAAGGACCCACACAGCAGGCACCTCCGAAGGGCTGTGACGGGCCCCGAACGGAACCCAGGAGAAGAAGGAATTGCTCCCTCTGGGCCCCTGCAGATTTTAATCACTCTCCTTGCCTGCTGCCGCGTGGATGCAGTTCACGTCTTTCGGCCTCTCGAAATCTGTGTTACTCCCCCCGCCTCCCCCGGGAAGATGAGAGAGAAAGTGGCCTGGGCACAGGAGTCCCCAGGGCACCCCTCCACCCTGTGTCTGTGTCTGCCTCCGGATTCACCCAGCCCCGGGAGGATTCCAGCCACTGGTGTCCCCCGGGTGGCCGCTGAAAAATCAGCCCAGGGGCGGGGGTGGGAGGTGGGGGGATGGGGCCGGAGTAATAGCGTTTGCTTTGCACACGGCCGACCCAGGTTCGATCCCCAGCATCCCACAGGGTCCCCCCAGAACTGCCAGGAGTAATTCCTGAGTGCAGAGCCAGGAGGAACCCCTGTGCATCGCCGGGTGTGACCCAAAATGCAAAAAAAAATAAAACCACATTACTGAAAAATCAGCATGCCCCCCAGAAGCAAACGCTCACAGATCAAATTCTCGTGCATCCCCCCTCACGGGGCAGAGACAACTGGCACTTGGGGTCCACGGGAAGCCTCCTGGCGAGGAAAGAGCCGAGTCTCATCCCGCCGACAGATTTCAGGGTCTTGCTCCCCCCGCCCCCTGCAAGCAAGCAGGTGAGGGCTTCCCTGGGCCGGCCTTGCCCTTCCTGTGAGCACCGCACACAGAGTGCCACCGCAGGGACCGGCCTGCATGGCCGGGTCCTCCTTTCTGGGCCAACGTGCCCCTCGGGCCACACGGGGCCACAGGGCCGGCTTCAGACTTCCTTCCGCTGCCTCTAGGGAAACCGGGCTTCTGTCTCCAGGATGCAGAAATCGTGTTTGTGGCCCCCAAGTCACCGGCGGAGGGTGGCGAGTGCCTCCCCACTGCTATACACGCCCGTGTCTGTCCACTGAGCATCGCAGGCTGCAGGCTTGCGGGGTGGGAGAGGCAGAGGGTGATGTGCGCCCCCCCCCCGCCGATTTGTTCTCCTAAGCCAGAGACACACGAGCTCGGCTCCGAGCTGCCCGTGCAAATCACCTGTGATGGTCCACGTGCATCCCACGGAATCCAGGACCGTGTTAGCAGACGGCGTGGCGGCATCTGGTGGGCGTGAAAGCAGCAGCAAGGGTCCGAGGTCAGACACTTGCCAGTCCCAGGGCCGCAGGACCCAGTGAGCCTAATTCTTCTCCCCTGCCCGGCCCCTGCCAACTCTTGGGAGGGCAGCCTCAGTTTCTCTCCGATGCAACGGTTTCCACTGTCCGTGGAAGGACAGGGCACGGCTGGACGGTCATGGACTGTAAAACACTCGTGGACCGCTCAACCGGTGTCATCCGCCCGCACTCGGGTCTCTGGAGAGCACTTTCCTGAGAGCACAGCCTGGGACTCAGAGCGCTCTGGGCCCATTTCCCTGAGTCGGAGAAAAGAACGTGGAGGGGCGAGGGCGGGGGAATGGCCAAGCCGAGGGTCTCCCAACCAGAACCGTAGGACAGCTCAAAGGAAATGTTTGCCTCACCCGTGGCCAACCCAGGTTCGACCCCCGAGGTATCCCATGGGGCTCCCCTGAGCACCGCCAGGAGGAAGCCCTGAGTGTCGCCAGGCGGGACCCTAAAAGGGAGCTCAGCCCTCAGGGAGTGTCTCAACGACCAAGACTGGTCCCCCTGCAGATCCCGGGGACCCGCTCTTCCACATCCGAAATGCGGGGCTCTTCCCCCCCAAAAAAGGGGCTGTGCCACTGGCGTCTGCCCCTGCGCCCATAGCCCTTCTCCCCCTCCAGTGTCGGGCCTGCCGCCTAGACCCCCCCTTCCCGCCGAGAGCCCCGCTGAAGTGGGCAGAGGTCTGTGCGATTATCTGCTGGGATTCTCGGCACATAAATACCGCGGGCGCACGTGACCGCGAGGCCTCCCGGCATCCACGGCGCTCTCCCCCCCCCCCCCCCACCGGGCTCTGCCTCTGCTCCCCGACTGTCTGATACGGGGGCCGGCCGGTCAATAAATATGTCAGGGAGATGAATGACGGGACGGCTCGATGAGTAAGCGAACGCAGGACGGAGCGGCGGGGGAGGGTGGGGGGGGTGGCAAAGGCACGACTCTGCAAGATTCTTCCGGTCACTTCCGGTCACTCTGCCCCCCCACCTACCCAGCCCCAGGCAGCAGCAGCAGCAGCAGGAGCCCCCCCACCCCACCCCCCTCGGAGCACGGGGGTTCCTCCGGCCCAGCCGGCCAGAGCCCAGAGCGCAGGTGGAGGTCCCGGCGGTGCTGAGGCCGGGAGGAAGGGCAGCGGGCAGCTGTGAGCGGGCGGCCACCCCTTCCCCTTCCGGAGGCACCGGCACATCCTGCCTGCCCTCGGCCCACCCCACCCAGCCCAGGCCCCCTGCTCTGCTTCTGTCCCGCTCGGGCTCTCACACCCCCTCTGGGAAAAGCTGAAGGACTGGCTTGTCCCCCCGCCACACACACACACACACCCCGACCACGGCGAGTCAGCTGGGCTCCGAGTCCAGCTGCCCCCAGATACACCTTCCTGATGCGCTGCCTGGACCCCTCCCCCCCACCCTGCAACCGCACTCCCCCACCCCTCCACCCTGATACTTCTGCACTCGGACATGGCGGGCCCTGCTGGGCTGCGAACGGAAACCGTTCCTAGCTCTGGACGTGTGCACTCTGCAGAGAGGGGGGGTATCCAGTGTATGCCCACGGCAAACTGTTGGCGGAGGGGGGCGGGATTGGTGGTGCCGTGTGGTTCTGGGACCCACAGGGGCCCCAGACACTCGGGGTCAGTGCTACTACGTCCCTGTCTCAGCCTCCCAAAACGCTTTCTGTAAAAATAAATAAAATTTTAAAAAATGAATAAGAAATAAAAAGTTGGCTTCTTGTCCCACTGTTTCCTTCCTGGCGACTTGAATGATCACTTCCCCCCACGCCCAAGCCCTCACTCGAGAGCTGCGTCTCCCGGACTTGAGTCGTGGGTCTGCCCCGTGGGGACAGTGGGGGCCGCCTGCCCCACCCCCCGCTGTGTCTTCTACATGGCTGGACTTACTGGTACTCACGGGGCAGTTAGGAGTTGCGACTTAACGCCATGTCCTTGGGGCTGGGGTGGTGAGGGGCAGTGTGGCACTTTATTTATTTATTTATTTATTATTATTTTTTTTTTTTGCTCCCACGCTGAGTCAGGGGCAGAGGCATGACCAACAAATGAAGACATTGCAGCTCTCACCCAAGATGTACATGCTGATCTGGGCCCCACTTGGAGAGGGAGAGGGAGAGGGAGGGAGGTAGAGAAAAAGAGAGGGAGAGAGAGAGGGAGAGAATGAGGGAGAGAGAGAAATAGAGAGGGAGAAGGAGAAGAGAGGAGAGGGAGAGAGGGAGAGAGAAAGAGAGGGAGAGAGAGGGAGACAGGGAGAGAGAAAGAAAGGGAGAGGGAGAGAAAGAGAACAAGGGAGAGAGAAATAGAAAGAGAGAGGGAGAAGAAGAGGAGAGAGAGGGAGAGAGAAAGAGATAGGGAGAGAGGAGAGAGACAGAAAGAGAGGGAGGGAGAGTGAGAGAGGGAGAGAAAAAGAGGGAGAAGGAGAAGAGAGAAGAGAGGGTGAGAGAGGGAGAGAAAGAGAAAGAGAGAGGGAGAGAGAGGAGAGACAGAGGGGAGAGAGAAACAGAGAGAAAGGGAAGGAAGGAGGGCGGGAGAGAGTGGGAGAGAGAGCACTAGCCAAGGCCCAGGGGCTTCTGTCACCCCTGCCGAAACACTCCAGGTGAAAGGGTGGGGCCAGATGAGGCCAGAGAGATAGCATGGCAGGGAGGGCATTTGCCTTGCACGCAACCAACCCAGGTTCGATCCTCGGCATCCCATAGGTCCCCCGAGTCCTGCCAGGAGTGATCCGAGTGCAGAGTTAGGCATGAGCCCTGAGCATCGCCAGGTGTGCTCCCCCAAGCCCCCCAGAAAGGTGAAGGGAGGTGGCCCTCGGTCTATGTGGTGGGTGACCAGCACCTCAGCACCCAGGAGCCACTCAGCAGGGTCGGGGGACAGGCCAGGTGGGCACCTCCCTGCCCCGGGAACTATAGTTGGGGGCAAGACCACCCTGAGTCTTCGCCGAGGCCAGCAGCCCCCTCGGTCAAGCCGAGAAGGGGAGCTCCGAGCCCTGCCTGTGGCCCTCCCCACCTCACCGTCAGACACCCCAACAGGCCCCGGGGCCCTCTCGGTGGCACTTCTTTACCCCAGGGGTCCCGGGGGGGGGGGGATGGGGCCTGGCGCTCCGCTATCTGAAACCAGCTTCTGCCTGCTCTGCCCAGCCCAAACACAGTGCTCCCTCCAGTGGGGGGGCTAATCGTGCTTTCCTGCAGGGAGGCCTCCTGGCTGCCCCCCTCCTGCCCGCCTGCCCTTGCGGCCCTGTGCCCATCAGGACGGGGCTCTGCCCCCTCTCGGCGGGTGCCCTGAAGTCTGTGACGACGGGGCTGTGTGGCCAAAGACCCCACTCCCCGCAAAGGAAAACAGGGGAAGGCCGGTACTTTCGGGGGCGCAGGTGCTACGGGTGGCCGGGCTCCCTGCCCAGTCGGGCCCCGGGCGGGGGTGGAGGGGGGGCATGCTGAGTCCAGCTCCCCAGGACTCATTCCCTGTCCTCGCGGAGACCCACCGCCCCGAGGCGCCAGGCCCGGGACAGGGGGGAGAGGCAGAGGTGTCCCCGTTCATAGGACGCCCCGGGCCGCCTCTGGGTCAGGAATCCCCACACTCGGGGGGGAGGGGGGACCCTTCCCCATACGCCCCTCCCCACACCCACCCCAAGGCGCACGCTGAAGAGCTTCTGGGCACAAGGAGCTAAGGAGCCAGAGACCCAGAGTCAAGTGGCAGGATCAGAGATTGCTTTCTGTCCGTCCATCCGTCTGTCCGTCTGTCCGCAGCTGACGGGCGTCGGGAGGGCCAGCACTGCAGGGCGAGACCAACGCTGTCTCGTCGGGGGCAGCTGGGAGTGGACACGGCGGGGCAAGGCCGGGGATGGTGACACCCCTCCTCCTACCCCCAGCCAGGGCACGGGCCCTGGGACCCCCACCCCCGGCTCCTTCTGCAAGGTGAGGGGAGCCTGAAGGGGGGATGGAACCGGATGCTCCAGCCCTTAGTCACCTCTTCCCGCCCCGCCCTGCCCCACCCCTGCTTTTTCACATGTTTGGAAACCTGCTTTCTACTAGGTCAGCAGGCAAAGCCAGGGGTGGATGACAGGTAGACGACAGGCTCGAAGAGAAGGGGCGGGTTATCTTCCTCTAATTCCCAAGCCCCTGGGCCAGTTTGGTGCAAATGACTCAGTTCCCCCCTCATCACCTCCCCCCTCCCCGCCCCCAGCTTGGCAGAGTCAGGAAGCAGATATTCCATCCCTGCCTGGGCCGGAGGGTGATGGGCTGGTGCTGGGGAAACTCGGAGGTCACCTGCAGGGTACTGCCCTTGGGACCTTGGAGGGGCAGAGCCTGGCCTCCACCCCACACCCCTGCCCCCAGCTCGGGGCCTGGGGGGGAGAGCCACTAACCAGGCTCTCTTCCCATCCTTCCCACATGGGCTCCGTCACATCCGACCCACTTCTGCTCAGGTCCCGGGGACATTTCCAGGGCTGGGTCTCTGTGCTCCTGCGGAGGGAGACTTCATTCATTCACTCATTCATTCATTCATTCATTCATTCCCATCTGACGCCCACAAAGCTGCACCAAAACTCTTTCCCATCACTGAGATGCCGGCAATCGGGAATGTCTGTACTTAGCCTAGAACCTGATTAGGCGCCCTGGTTTGATTAGGGTTGTTCATGTTTGGCAAAAACCCCGGGAGCTCTGCGCTCTGTTACGATCATAGATCTTTTTCCAGTAAGAGTCAAGACTGGGGCCAGAGCCATAGCACAGCGGGGAGGGCGTTTGCCTTGCACACGGCCAACCTGGGTTCGATCCCTGGCATCCTGTAGGGTCCCCCCAAGCACCGCGAGGAGTAATTCCTGAGTGTAGAGCCGGGAGTAACCCCTGAGCATCGCCAGGTGTGACCCAAAAAGCCAAAAATAAAAGAGAGAGAGAGAGATTCACTATTGCATAAAATCCTGACAACTTGGGGAAAAAACAAACAAACAAACCGCAAAACAAATGAAAATCAAACAGCATCAGGGGATGGCATGCTTGCCTTGCCCATGACCAGCCTGGGTTCAATCCCCAGCATCCCTAAGGTCCCCTGAGCACTGAGCGAGGAGGAAGCCCTGAGCATAGCTGGGCGTGGCCCTGAAACAAACAAACAAACAAACACACATAAAAATGAAACAAGAACCCAGCGAATTCGGGACCATCTGGGCTGCCCAAACTCGGCCGGGGCTGGTGCCTGCCACTGGGATGGCCAAGGTCAGGATGGAGCTTCTCTTGCCTTCTGAGCATGACAGGTTGATGCAGGGAAGAGAGACTGGCCTGCCCAGAGAGGGAAAGACTCCCCCCTGAAAAGCACAGCATTTGAACTGCCTGTCGGGCGCTTCCCGGTGAAGGCACCGGAGTGTCTTGCCAGGCATTTGCATAAACGCTGCTCTCAGCTGCCCGGCTCTGCACACGCACGTGTGCAACTGGTGCACAGAAAGTCAGGCGGTCGCTTCTCAGGGCGCTCGGGGTCAGGGTGCTGGGCGCGGGCCCTCGGCCTTGCTGTGGGGTGGATCGTTAGAGAATAAAGCGTTCGCGGGAGCAGGCTGCTGGGAGGGGGGAGGAGTGCTGGCATCCGAGCTGGGCAGCGTGCAGCCGTGGGTGAGAGCAGACAGAGAGAGGAGAGGAGGGGTCCGCGCAGTGGGCCTGGAATCCAAGCAGACACGCTCCAGGATACAGGCACGACCTCCACAGCCCTCCGGGGACCACCAAGGCAATGGGTAGTTAAGTCCCCAACCGGCTTGGGCTGGCGGGCACAGAGGCAGGAGCTTCGGAGAGGGCGGGACAGCTGGGAAGGACCACTTCCTGTCCACTCCACGCGGGTGGCACTGGGCCCCTTCCAGAAAGCCCGAGGCCCCCCATGGGTCAGCCCCGAGCCCAGCGACCAACCAGGCACGCTGCCTCCATGGGGAGGAAGGAAGCCAGGCGGGAGACAGGGGCTGCCAGGACCCACGGCGGGCCGCAGGGACAGAGGTCACCACTGTCACCTCTCCAACCGGAAACGAGAGGAATGGACACGCAGACGGGACCGGGACACTGCCTCGGGGTCACTGCGAAGGCTTCGGGGAGTGACCATCCCACTAGACCCTCGGACGCAGGTGTCCGGGCAACGGGATCTGAGCAGAGGCGGGCAGAGGAGCCGGGCGGCTGGTTTCTGAGAGATGGGGACAGTCCCTGCGGGCCCTGTCCTCTCGCTATGCCCTGGCCAACTGTCCCCACCCGGCCCCGCGCAAGGCAGACCTTTAGCTTCCACCGCCCAGTGGTCACCACCTTCATCTCCCCCACACGGACCCTCGCTGGGGACGGCCAGGGTGGCAGACGGCGTGTGAGAGGTGACACTCTGAGAGGAAACTGAGGCTCCCTGCCTCCCACTTTGAAAGTCCCCTCCGTGTCACCACCGGCGGGTCCCGCCTGCACCCTTTTCTGGAGAGAAACAAACTACTCGACACCCGCCCCCTGCAGGGGGTGTTTCTCCTTCTTTCAGGGAACAGAGAGCATCCCCCTTTGCTAGGCAGTTCCAGCGTGCCCCAGCTTTGGGGGACACAGTTCCATGGCACGATGGGGTGTGAGTTTCTGCTCCCACAGGAGGTCTCTGTCTCGGCCCCTTGGGTTTCCACTGGCCCATGGAAGAAGCAGCGTGGTAGGGCCTGAACCCCACTGACCCAGGGTCCCTGGATTGTGCATGGCGAGTCCCACCTGCCTTCCCCTCCCCCCCTCCCGGACACCACTTCCTTCCACATTACACCCCCGCCCTCAACCAGGCCCTAACTGACTCCCAGAGCACTCAGAAGGCGACGCTACTGAAAAGCAGGCTCATTTTCAAACCCAGAAATCCAACTAGAAATGTCATTGTGAACAGGTGTTTTCCAAGGGCCTCCTGCAAACAAACAAACAAAAAAAGCCCTACCCATCCATCCCCACGCGAATGAAACCATAAAGCGGCAGCTTCTGAATGAAGATGCTATTTGTTTGTTTGTTTGTTTTTGCTATAGAGCGACTGTAAAACCAGATTCGAGAAGGAACTTCTTCGAGGAGCGTTCCATGAGGTTCGTGAATAAAAAGGGCGGTGCGTGTCCTGCCTTAGACGCGGAAAACGGCAGGTCCGAAGGGCGCTAATCTGGTGTGTTTTATTCGGTTGGGCAGGCGGGCAGAGCTAGAGGGCTGGCCACCGGATGGGTTGCATCATGGGGAAGTCACGGGGAATAGTCACGCACGTGGCTGGTCATCCTGCCTGGTATTTTTTTTTAAAAAAAAATAAAAATCTGGCAGATGTGGCCCACGGGTCATAGATAGTGGGAAGGACCGGGGCCTGCGCTGACGCTGAGGACGTCACAGAAAGCCCCGCTCGAGGCCACTGGAATATGAGCGGCTTCCTGAGCGTGTCTTGAATAGACACTGCCGTTCGGGGCTCTGGGGCCGCCGATGCCCGGGTGAGTGGAAGGAGGACTCGAAGCCCCACCCTGGACCAGCGTGCGGCTGCAGAGACCCCTACATGGCGGGGGAGAAGGGGGCTCATCCACAGAGCAGAGATGCCGGGACCTCCAAAATCGCATCCCCATTTCCGTCCCGCTCTTCTGACTTGTGTTTAGATTTTAGTCAAGAGGGGCTGGACTGAGAGCACAGGGGGACTGGAGCAATAGCACAGCAGGGAGGGCATTTGCCTTGCACGTGGCCGACCTGGGTTCAATTCCCAGCATCCCATAGGGGCCCCTTGAGCACCGCCAGGAGTCATTCCTGAGTGCAGAGCCAGGAGTAACCCCTGTGCATCGCCAGGTGTGACCCCCCACCCCCAAAAAAAGAGTGCGCTTGAGTTCAGTGGTCCTGCTCTGGCCTCTCCATGCCAAGGCTGCTGCCAAGACCATCTTAGCCATGCCCAGGGCCGGTGGTGGTGGGGCGGGGGGGTCTCGGCAGTAGATGGCTTCCGGTCCTGAAATATTCTCCACCCTCGGCCTCCCGGCCCTCCCACGTCTGCTACAGGCAGCCGAGCCCGGCGGGGCGGGAGGCAAAGGAAAGCAAGCAGGGTTGACAGTTAGAGCAGCAACGCCAACCAATGAAAATGGTGCGCCTACCATGTTCCAGATAAGAGGGCGTACCTTCCGAGGGGTCAAGCCGCCGCGCCCTCCGCCCGTGCTTGGAGTTATTGTGGACGAACATGTTGTCGGAGACCGCCAGGACGTGGCCGTCCACGTTGACGGTGGTAGACACCACGACCTGGAGACGGAAGCGGGAGAGACGGATGAGCGCGTTCGTCCGGGAGCCGCGCGGGGGTCATGCACAGCGCGGTTAAATAAATAACAGCTGGGCGCTGCAGAACCGCGCTGGAGCTATTTCACGTAATAACTGCTGCCGCCGACGACGCCGCCCGCCGCCCCAGCCTAACAAGAGGCGCTATTGATGACGGGGGGCTCTGGCGTGGCGTGCTTTTGATGCCGTTTTAAGTCAAATTGCACAGTTTAGAGTGAGACGAGCAGAAGGTACACGGTTAACCGTAATTTTAACAAGAGGATCTTTATTAGCATTTTCTCTCTCTCTCTCTCTCTCTCTAACACAAGGATGGTTGTGTTTCACCTAAATTACCCTTCAGTTCAGATACTGAAGCAGATATCACAGTAGATCATGGCAATACATGAAACATCATCCCCCAGCTCCCCCCACTTCCCCCCTTCCCCGTGTGTACCCATCCCACAATGCACTGGGTTAAGAGGAGAGAAAAATGAAAAAAAAGAGTTTGCAGGAAGACCTGAGGTATTGTAGTTTTCTCCCCTGGGTGGGGGGTGGGGGGGCGGGGGGGGTCTTATTTCTCTGGAAGGGGGTAGCGCTTTCGCACCAATTACCTCCCCACATTAATTCCGTCCATCAGACCAAAGCCCTCCCCCGGCCCTTTCCTGCTATCTCCATACACCTCCCTACACTGCCCCCAAATCCCCGCTCATGAAGGGACTTAGAGAGATGCTTCATGACCCCAACCCAGATGCACCACCCACCCCCTCCCCCCCCTCCAGGTGTGTGTGTGTCTGTGTGTGTGTCTGTGTGTGTGTCTGTGTGTGTCTGTGTGTATGTTTGTGTAGTAACTATCCAAACCCTTTCTGGCCATCTCGGCCGCAGACTCACTGGCTAGAAGGGACCCTGACGAAGGTCCTTCTCGGGGAACTTTGACTCCAACAGTGAGTTTTTTTAGTCGAATGACCTCCACTTCTCCGGGGCCTCGGAGGGGAGGATTAGGAGGCGAGCTCCTCGGAGAGATGTTTATGCACGGGGGCCTCTCACAACCAAATATAATAATTGTCTGTAATTGCAGCCTGGGCTCCCGCCTCGCGCCCTGACACGGGGAGCAGGCAATCAGGCGGCCCCGCTCTAATCCACCTATTATGTTGACTAATTAACTTTGCTCCACACTTTATTTCTTCCCCCATTATCAGGCCCTGTCAGCCGCCCCCCGCACCCCCCCCCCCGCGCGGCCGAGGGGGGGACCCCGGGCTCCGTGATTGATCACCGATAGATTGACATGCAGATTAATTTAATTAGAATCACCTCACTTGAGAAATGAAAGACAATGGCGAGAGGACTAATAGATCTGCTCTCATTATGAGGGGAGCCGCGGGAGCCGGGGCTGAAGATTTCTGATTTATTTGGCACAATTCCCCAGCTGCCTGAGAAGAACTCTCGCTTTAATTGTGCTCGGCTCGGAGAGGCATGAACCCCCGGAGAGAGGTGGGAAGACTTTTCTCCAAAGATTGGCATGGGCCCGGGGGGCCCCAGTTTGGGTTGGACACTCCGGGCCCTCGTACGGGGGTGGGGGCGGGGGGGCAGAGGTGGCTTCTAGAACCTGGGATAACGCTGCGCCTTGGGCACCTGAGCTGGACAGAGGCCTGGCCTCTCCCTGGCTTTGCCCACCCCACCCAGCACGCCTGGCATAGTCTACAGAGCCTCTGAAGCCACCCACCTCGGTCACCAGGCCTGTCCCTCCTCCCCCCCCCCCCACTGTACAGGTGCCAAATCTTCGGACCGTTCCGCTGGTTATCGCGGGAACCCTGTTTTTAGCTTTACAATCCCTGAGTAACCAAGCGTGGAGGAAAAGCCACCCAGAGGCCCTTGGGGTCTTCGGGGAGCTGCCTAGACCTGGTGAACCATTCACCCTGCCCCCACCCCCAGACACACACACAAACATACCCTCACCCCCAATTGCAGCTACTCAAAACTCCGGGGCCTGTGCAAAGGGACCGTTTGCAAAGTGACTTGTCAACCGGATCCACGCCTCATCCCGCCACCCAATGCCAGGGGTGGTTTTCAACACTGATGGCGGGGAGAGAGCGTGACTTATATTTTTATTTTCCTTTCTGGGGGTCGGGTGGGGGGGTGGGAGGGGATGGAGTGATGGGCCACGCCCAGCGGTGTTCAGGGCTGACTCCTGGCTCTGTGCTCCAGGGATCATTCCTGGTAGTGCTCAGGGGACCCCTTTGGGGCGCCGGGGATCGAGCCTGGGTCTGCCACGTGCAAGGCTGGACTATTACTGCTTCAGCCCCTGTTCTTTTCTTTTTCATAAGAGCCTGCAGCGGCTAAGTCCATGCTGTTTAAGGTGAAACTTGCTGTCCCCACACCCCCAAACACACACACACACATACAAACACACACACACACACACACACCCCACAGGGAGATGACTTCACGGACGCTCAGGATTATATAACCGAGCCGCGTCCTTCAAACTGGTTTTGATTTACTACAAGACCACAAGTGAGTGGGCACTGGAGTCGTTAGCCAGAGAAACTATAAAAGGAATCCCAAACGGTCTGTTTCCAGTGCCAGGAAACACAGAACGTGGTTATTGTAGCTGTCTGTCTTGGGGGGGGACGCAGACCCCAAACCACAACAAGTCACCACGCGTGCACCTGTAAGACAGAGCATGTCAGGCTCTGGGCTTAAAATACAGAGTGTCACCCAAAGACCCCACGGTCTGACTCCTACTAGGGACGAAAATGTCAGACAACGGTTAAGGAGGTGGGGGGGTGTTAAAAAAAAATAAAAGCAGCCCCTCTCTGCCGTTCACGTCTGGGCAAGAGGAAGGACAGCTAAACCGGTGACCGAGTCACATCACCTGAGGGCCAACTGAACTCGGAGACAAAAGGCAGAATCTCCTGCTTGAGCCATGCCTCATCCAGGCCTCCAAACTGAGTTCACTCATTACCCCGACCTTCCCGCCCCTGAAGAAGAGAGACTGTCCTTGTGGTCATTCGGACCAGGACTGGGAGGCTATTTAGCGAAACATGTGCCACAGTCAACCACACACACACACACACACACACACACACACACATACACACACACATACATACACACACACACAGAGTGACTGAGGTGCAGGCTGGGCCCTCGGAGGGGCCCGGGAGGACGCTGTGTGCCCTGCCGGGAGAATCAGGGTGTGTGACCACTCGGGCAAGGGCAGAGTTTGAGGCAGGCCAATGTCCGCCTTCCTAAGACACAGCGGAAGTCGGAACGACATGGGGCGTGTTGGGGGGGTGGGGATCGGGGAGGTTTAATACTTAGAGGACGCAGCCCCGAGTGCCTGGGGAGAGGGCTGGAGAGCTGAGGGCCAGTCAGGGAACTGCATGGTTGAAGGGGCCCCAGGACACACGTGGCTCCCCAGATTCACATGGGGACTGTGTGGCTGGAAAGGAATGTAGGGAGAACTTTTTAATCGTGTCTTTGCTTTGGGGGCGTCACCAGGGGTTACCCCTGGCTCGGCACTCAGGAATTACTCCTGACAGGGCTCGGGGGACCTGATGGGATGCCAGGGATCGACCCCGGGTCGGCCTCGTGCAAGGCAAACACCCTCCCCGCTATGTACTATGGCTCTGGACCCTCAGGATCTGCAGCAACCCTTCCCCTCATCCTACTCTTCAAGGCCACCCCTGCAATCCCACCAGGGACCGTCCTGGTATCCCCCAGCAAGAGTCTGGGTCCCCCTGAACCTAGTTCTCCTCCCTTCCCCTCCTTTTCCCCTCCCTGACCCTGGCCAAGCGCCAGCCTACCCTTCTCCTCTAAAACTTGGCTCTTCCGAGAACGTGGGGCCAACAGACTCGCGGCCCTGTTGGCGTTTGCTGGAGTGAAATGCTGTAGAGCAGGAAGCTTCAAAACAGACTTTTTTTTTCCCCCTGGTTTAGGAGGTTGGAGGCCCTGAATCAGGCCCCAAGCAAGTTTGGGTTCCTGGGAAGTCCCTGCCTCACTCGTAGAAGAAGGCTGTCCGCTGCACTCTGCACTCTGGCACTGTAGCACTGTCGCCCCTTTGCTCATCAATTTGCTCGAATGGGCACCAGTAACATCTCCATGGTGAGACTTGTTACTGTTTTTTGGCATATCGAATATGCCACGGGGAGCTCGAGGAGCTTGCCAGGCTCTGCCGTGCGGGCGGGATACTCTCAGTAGTTTGCCAGGCTCTCCGAGAGGGACGGAGGAATAGAACCTGGATCAGCCACGTGCAAGGCAAATGCCCTACCCGCTGTTCTATTGCTTTGGCTCTTAGGTCGAACTTTTAAAGCCCACTGAACTTGGGGGTCTCCAGCATCCCATTTGAAGGGGCTGCCCGGTGAGTGCAGCTGAGGCCGCTGGGGTGCCCAGGGATAACCCATCACGGGAGAGAGGTGTGCGGGGGGAGAGCAAGGGGTATGTCAATGATGCAGGGAGGCAGAGTTCTAGCTCCAGCGGTGACGGGAACATAGCTGGGTGTGCCTCGGGACTAGGTCCAACTGGTTTCTTTTGTTTGCTGGGTTTGGGGGCCATACCTGGCCGCGTTCAAATCCTGCTCTCTGCTCCTTGGCTGGAGAAGAGGGGGGTTGCTTGGGGGGGGGACTCAGGGGGTGGCAGGAATTGAAACCAGGTCCGATGGGTATCCCCTAGAGGCTCCCGTGGGCCTTCCAGCTGCATCCACCCTGCCCGGGGGAGGCGACGTTCAGGAGGAGGGTCCCTGCGGGCTCTAGAACTTGACAAGAGCTTCTACCTACCCAGGGTCCAGGACCTGCTCTGTTGTCTCTTGCAAGGGGCCCCCGCTAAAGGCTTTGCTTTCTCTGCGCACCCGCTCTGTTGCTGGGACTGAATCTGATGGCAGGAAAAATTCACAGCTTTTTGCTCCTCCTTGATCTCGGCTGCTCCCACCCTGGCCCGGTTCGCGTCACCTCCCCAAGTGACGAGAGGGTGACTCGACTGTCCGTCCCCTGGATATCCTGAGCAACCCCTTCCCCCTCGCCCGGCCCCAGCTCAGCCAGGTCCTGTGTGGCAGGCACTCGTGAAAGGACTTAGCATCCCAACCCCCCCACGCGGCTAACGGCAGTGACAGCAGGAAACCGCGGGCCTGGGAAGCTCAAGGAAAAGCTCCGGAGCGGGGCTGGCGTGGATGGTTCGCTCGGGCGCGTGGCCCATGCCACGGCCGGCCGGGCACGAATGGGACACCGACGTCCTTTCTTCTAAACTCACTGCTCACTTTTGCTTTCGCCAAGGGATCCCGCAAACTTCACGGACCGGGCGTGCACGGAATTTTGCTCTCTAGAATCTGCAGGCGCCATAGTCTAAGAGGGAACGAAATGAAACCTCCCTGCTGAGAAAGCAGCCTGTGTGGGGCCAGAGCCAAAGTCCAGCAGGGAGGGTGTTTGCCTTGCACTCGGCTAACCCGGGTTCAATCCCCGGCATCCTAGAGGGTCCCCTGAGCACCGCCAGGAGTCATTCCTGAGTGCAGAGCCAGGAGTCAGCCCTGAGCATCGCTGGGTATGACGCCTCCCCCAAGAAAAGCCAAAAGAAGAAGAAGAAGAAAGAAAAAAAGAGAGAGAGAGAGAACAGCCTGTGAGTGATGCATCTCTACCCATCTACCAAAACTGAGCACCTGCTCCGTTTTCTGGTGCTGGGCCGAGACGGGCTCTCTTGGCACCTCGCTGCGGTGGCATTTCCTCACTGTCATTTCTCAAACAGCCCCTTCTCCTTGGCCCTCCATCACCACACAGGAGAGCTTGTCGCTCTCAGCTATTACCCATGACCCCCGAAGCACGATCTGCCGTGAGGGTCTCATCGGCAAAGGCAAGCGGCAAACGGCGGTCGCGAGCGGAAGTGCTGCCTTGGCAGAGGCGCGTGGTGAGCCCACGGACCAACAGGGGTGCCCAGGAAACAAGCCCAGAAGCTGAGGTCTGTGTGCCGGGGAGAGGCCTCAAAAGGCTGGAGCACGAGGTCGGCCCGCTGACGCCCCAGATTCGGTTCCCCGAGCCTTGTAGGTTCCACAAACTCTGACAGCCATGTGCCCCCTCCCACCGAAAATGAAAAAAAAAATCTGGATTTATTATGTGTACCAGAACGGAACCCAGGGCCTCACCCCCAAAAGGCACGAGCTCTACCACGAAGCCCTACCCTAGCCCTGACATCTGTATTTTTAAACATCGCTACAACGAAAGAGAATCAGGGGAACCGATTAGACAATTAGCAAAATATTTCCAATGTTTTTATTTTGTGGGCTGGAGCGGTAGCACAGCAGTTGGGCGTTTGCCTTTCACGCGGCCGACCCGAGTTCGATTCCTCTGCCCCTCTCGGAGAGCCGGGCAAGCTACCGAGAGTATAGAGCCCGCATGGCAGAGCCTGACAAGCTACCCATGTGTACTGGATATGCCAAAAACAGTCACAGTAAGTCTCTCAATGAGAGACGTTACTGGTGCCCGCTCGAACAAATCGATGAGCAATGGGATGACAGTGACAGTGACAGTGACAGTTTTCATTTTGTATATTTGGGCAGTAAAGATTCCTCTTCCAGCAAAAATCAAATGAACAAAAACACAACAACATTAGCCGTTTAATTCCACTGAAAAGACTACCAATGTCCCTTCTCACGGCTGACGGGGGGACGGCAGAGGAAGGAAACGCAGGCACACAGGGCAACTATGGCCGGGCTACCTGACAATGGAGCTTAGTTGCTTCTAACTCCACATTATTAAGTGCACTGGTGTGGAGTGTGTGAAATAAAAAGGCACTGAGCACTGTGGACTAATACTCAGCGGTGAAAAGGAACCCACCACCGTGCGTATGTGGAGGACGGTGCCAAGTGAGAACAGTACCAGGTCCTGGTGACCCTACAGGGGCCCCCTCTGATGGGTTCAAATCCTACCCACGCACCAATGAATGAGGCTGCAACTGGAGAAGGTGCCTTTTAAAAGGTGAGAATAAGGCCACTTAGCCTGTGGGTGCTAATCCAGTTAGCAGGCTTCCCTTAATGGGGGGGAGGGGGACTGGTGGGAGGGGGGGATGTCTCCAAAGCTGAGACCAGGTGACAACCTTCTACGAGCAAGGCAGGGGCCTCCCAGGAAGCCAAACTTGCTTGGGACTTGATTCAGGGCCTCCAGCCAGTGATGGGTGGACACTGGCCCTCCGGCTGTGACGGCTGCCTCACACCGCGGCAAGACGGAGTCACCCGGACCCCTGGGCGCAGGGGCGAGGCCTCTGTTGAAGGACCACGTGGGGACTTTCTGCTTTCCTCCCCGTTTCTCTGTGGCCCTGTGATGCCCCCGAGAAACGACGTCCGTGCAGTGCCCCCTCTCCACTCGGCCCTGCACAGCAAATGCCAACTCTTGGCCCGAGAACCAGCCACCCACCCTCCCCCACTCGCCCCCCGAGACCCGCCAACGCTCACAGCATCTGGCCAGGAGCCGAGTTTCTCAGCACAGACCTGCGGACACGGGTGCAGGACACTGAAGCATCCCAGCGCTGTCCTGGATCGACGCCGGGTCGTATCTAACACCTGGGTAGCGTATGCAGGCACTCAGGGATCTCGCTACCGGGGCCATTGTGCAGGCTGGGGCTCGGGGGACCCCGTGGGGCACCAGGGATCAAACCCCAGGCTGGCCGGGTGTGCGGGACGAGCACTGTCCCCTGTCCCGTGGATCCCGGCCCGGTCAGCTGGGGAAAGGCCGCCGTGCCAGCGTCAGGGGAGACCATGAGACTACCGAAGCTGCCAGGGTGACGCCCCCTTTCCCCCGGGCCCGAGAGGCCGCAAACAGCGAGGCTGACGGGGAACCCGCACCCCCATCCCCAGCACAGGCCCCGGCTCCTGCAAGCATCCCCGTGTCGGGGCATGCCTCCGCCCACGTGGCTGCAGCCCCGGCCCTCGAGGGGGAGGTCTGAAGACCCCAAGAAGCCCGGCGAGGGTCCTGGAGGCCGCAGGGCTGCCCGCTGGGAGGGGAGCAGCTGACTGAGTCCTCACGGTAGGCCCCGGCCCGGGGGTCTCACCTCCGAACACAGCCGCTGAAGGCTCAGGCGCCTGAGCTCTCGTCTGGACTCGGGGGAAGGGCAGGGGAGCACTATGGGGAGGATCTGATGCCTGATTAGGAGTGGGACGTGGGGGCACTGTGGGGACATGGGAGCACTGTAGGAAGAAGAACATGGGAGCACTGGGAAGGGCCCAATCCCTGTCACCCAAGGGACAGGAAGCACTGGGGGGAAGAGCCAATGCCTGTCTCCTGAGAGACAGGGAGCACCATGGGGAGGACCCAATGCCATCTCCTGAGAGATAGGGAGCACTGAGGGGAGGACCAGATGTCCATCTCCCAAGGAACAGGGAGCACTGTGGGGAGGATCCAATGCCTATCTCCTGAGAGAGACAGAGAGCACTGTGGGGAGGACCCAATCCCCATCTCCCAAGGGACAGGGAGCAGTGTGGAGAGGACCTGATGCCCATCTCCTGAGAGATAGGGAGTACTGTGGGGAGGACCCAATGTCCATCTCCCGAAGAACAGGGAACACTGTGGGGAGGACCCATGGTCCATCTCCCTAGGGACAGGGAGCACTGTGGGGAAGACCCATTGTCCATCTCTCGAGGGACAGGGAACACTGAGGGGAGGACCCGATGTCCATCTCTTGAGGAACACGAAGCACTGAGGGGAGGACCCAATGTCCATCTCCTGAGGGACAGGGAGCACTGTAGGGAGGACCCAATGTCCATCTCCTGAGGGACAGGGAGCACTGTGGGGAGGACCCATTGTCCATCTCCTGAGGGACAGGGAGCACTGAGGGGAGGACCCGATATCCATCTCCCGAGGGACAGGGAGCAGTGCGGGGAGGACCCGATGTCCATCTCCCGAGGGACAGGGAGCACTGAGGGGAGGACCTACTACCCATCTCCTAAGGGATACCTTTCCTCTGGGCCTCAAGAGGGGGCCCTGGACCCCAGCTTGGTCTCCGCCCATGCAGGCTGGTGCTAACCCCAGTCTGGACACCAGACTCCACACCCAGAGGGCAAACCTGGACGCTGGGATACAGCGAGGGCCCCGAGGCCACCCGGTGAGCTGCCGGGGGCCAGGGCCTCTCATTCTCAGGCGCAGCAGAGCACCCCTGAGGGACACAAGCGCTGGCCCGCCCAGGCCTGAGACCTCCGCAGGGCCAGTGGGGTTCTGGCCAAGGCCAGCCAGGGAGGGCAGCAAGAACTGGGGTGCCCACAGCTTTACAGAGTGCCGGACGGGGAGGAGAGAGGAGGGGAAGGGAGGGGAGGGGAGGGGAGGGGAGAGGAGGGGAGGGGAAGGGACGGGAGGGGAGGGGAGGAGAGGGGAAGGGAGGGTGAGGGGAGGCGAGGGGAGGGGAGGGGAGGGGAGGAGAGGAGAGGGGAGGGGAGGGGAGGGGAGCCTCCTCAGCAAAACTAGTTCTGCCGGGTGGCGGACAAGCATCTGTATGGGAAGGCGCCCTTCCCGCTAAAGACAGAGCCAGAGGTCCCCGGGATTCCGTCAGGAGCAAGTCCGTGGGGAGACTGAGGAATGGGGAGGGACGAAGAGACGGGAACCAGGCCGGTGCGTTGGAAGAAGAGAAACGAAGGGAGAGAAGGAAGGCGCGTGAGCTGGCGGAGGGGCGCCAAGCCCACGGGGCAAGCCAGCTCGGCTGGGGAACGGGCCGATGTGGGAGAAACACGCGTGGTGTCGCGTGCTGGGCCAAGAGCTCCCCCAGACCCCACCACGCGCGGCCTGGAGCAAGGTGCAGTGCGGGCGTGGACGCAAGTCCGCAGCTGGCCCAGCCTCGGGCCGCAGAGGCAGGTCCAGCTCAGCCGCACAGGGCAAGGCTGGGCCGTCCCTCGTGGTCCCTTCACTGGTGACTGTACCCGACAGAGGAGGCATGTCCTCTGAGCGCAGGGCGGCCACTTGCCACAGCCCGTCCCGGAGCGTCCCTCCTCCGCGACTCGCACCTCCTGCCAAGGCCCAGGCCGAGACGCGGCATTTGTCCGACACTCGGTAGGTCTAATCTCTCAGGCGGGAAACCCCGCCGCCTCGCGGGTGCTGTGTTTTGCGAATTGATCCCGTGTTCTTGAAACGATCGTTAGTGCTGCGCGCGGCATAATTCATCAGTGTTGGTGCAACCGGAAATGACTGTCGGTGAGAGTGAGAGAGAGAGAGAGAGAGAGAGAGAGGGAGAGAGAGAGAGAGAGAGAGAGAGAGAGAGAGAGAGAGAGAGAGAGAGAGGGAGGGAGGCGGGGCCCTGGCATTCTGCGGCTACAGCCTGCGGGATGCTCCGACCGAGGGTCAAACAATGTAAGCCTGAGGGTGGGGTGCAGTAGGAAGGGCTGGAGGGGATGAGAATATTTCCTTCCTCTTCTAATAAGTCAGACAACAGACCAAATGGCGAGCCCCCTCGTGTGTGTGTGTGTGTGTGTGCATGTGTGTGTGTGCGTGTGTGTGTGTGTGTGTGTGTGTGTTTGGTCATCCACCCTGGTGAGGCTCAGGATTTATTCCTGGCTCTGCACTCGGAGATCATCCCGGCAGTGCTCAGATAGATGACCCTATCGGCTGCTGGGGGCTGAACCCAGGGTCGGCCTCGTGCAAGGCAAGTAGCCTCCCTACAATTCTCTCACTCCTACCCCAGGCAGGCATGTTAAGAAATCTCTAGGTGGGTTCTGTGCTGCCAGCAGGCCAACCTGTACCCTTGGGGTGAGTGCATCAGCGGCCCAATGGTGCCTTCAGGCTCCCTGGTACCCCCCATTCCAAATTGCTGCTATGTCTCTGGCCAGACCCCAACAACTCAGGACCAAGTTTCCTGAGAAATTAAATGGCCGAAAGTTAGGTATGTGGGAGCCACGCCCACAAGCCACCCCTGGCTTGGCTATAAAAGCTCATTTATCAGCCTCACTTTAGAAACTCATAAATAAATCTCCAAAGAGATCCAAAGCTGCGGTAAATCTCAAACCCATGCAAGGCAGAACCATCCAGGGTAAATCAGAATGGGGCGGGTCAGCCTGGTGTCCACCCAAGAAACTCCCCCCGACCCTGCCCCCGGCAGCCACTTGCTCCCACAATCCGAAATCACCATCAAGTCCCCAGCTGGACTCCACCATCTCAGGATGGGCCTCACCGAGATACAATCTGCTGAAAACCTGGGTATGCGGGTTTTGTGACTGAAACCTCCAGGCTTTCTCAGGGTCAGGATGGGCTACCTCCCCACCACTTCCCTATACTCCTGGGAGCCCCAGCAGTCACCCCCACAAACCAACTCCAGTGCCACCCTGTAAGCTCTCCTACCAGCCTTGCTTCAGAGACCCCATAAATAAATCTCAAAAGAGATTCCAAAAAAATAAATAAATAAAAATCTCTAAACCCGCTCTGTGACCTACTGCTCCAGACCTCCCTCCCCCGACTCGAAAAGTTCTTCAGGAACCAAGATCCTCTAATACTGTACAGAATTCAGCAAATCGAGGTCGGGAAAGCCTCCCTTTCATGGTTTTCCCAGGACATTGTTTTTTTTCCTTCTGCCCCAAGCCCACGCTGCTGGGGTGAGGGGTGGGGATGGAGCCACACATTCCCTCTCCCCCACTCCAGACAGCTGTGCAGGGGTGGCGGGGGCGGGGGGGGAGCTCGGGCGTCACCGTTCCCCGTGCTCAGAACATCCTCCCGGAACGCCGCGTCCCCCTGCTCTGCCAGGTCAGCGTCTGTGTCATGTGCTTGCTTTCGAGCAGGCTCCTCGCCCCCCTCTCCTCATCTGTCTCCCCCCGCCCACCCCCCTCCTGCATCCTGCGTGGTTTTTCCTTGAGCGCAGTCATTAAAAACATGCAATCATTAAAACCGGACACTTTAAACCATCTTGCTGTACCCAAAGGATGAGTCTAATGCCGTGATTCATCGGAGCCCTCGGCGGCGGCGGTGGCCGCGGTGGTAACCTGCCCAGTCCATCCATTGGCCTTCCTGAGCTACACCCCCCCCCCCCAGTGACGGGGACCAACCCCGCAGCTGTCCAGCTGTGGCCAGCACAAACAAAACTGGATGGACTTCTAAGGCTGGGATTTTTTTTTTTTTTGCTTTTTGGGTCACACCCGGCGATACACAGGGGTCACTCTTGGCTCTGCACTCAGGAATTACCCCTGCAGTGCTCAGGGGACCATATGGGATGCTGGGAATCGAACCCGGGTTGGCCGCGTGCAAGGCAAACGCCCTACCCGCTGTGCTATCGCTCCAGCCCCTAAGGCTGGGTTTTTTTGGTTTTGTGTTTTAAGAAATCTTCATTCTGACTCCTGCCATATACTGTCCCCCCCTCTTTGTCCAGGTGGACAGAGCCAGGACCGAGGGGGCCCAGGGCCACCAGAAGCCTGCCACATAGCAGCAGAGGCTGCAGTGGAAGCAAAAGCGACCCCCCGCGGGGCCCCAGCCAGCAGCGGCTCTTGGATCTCGCCCTGACGGCAGCGAGGTTGGACGGTCCCAGCGGCCAGACCAGGTCAGCAAGGACCTGGGCGTCAGGAGGAAGAGGCTGCAGCTCCCCTGCTGGCCACGCCCCTGGCGCTCCCTCGCATGCTGCTAAGCGTGTGCACGCAGGGCTGGAGGGACCCAGCCGCACACGGGTACACAGACCCACGGCCTCTGGAGACCGTGTCTGAGAGAGGAAGTGGACAAGGAAACACCGAGTGCACCGAGGCCCTCGCAGGGCCTAACTAATCAATCACGGGAGGATGGCAGCATGGAGAGGGGGGCCAGGGCGGGGCGCAGTTCAGGCCCCGCCCCTCCCCGCCTCCGTCAGCCAATCCCAGCAAGGGATGCTGCAACTGACGAGGCTGGCCCGCTCACCTGCCCTCCCTCCTTTCCTTCCCTCTTTCCATCCTTCCTTTTTAATTTTTTAAAAAATTTATTTTATTTTGTTTTTTGAGCCACACCTGGCAATGTTCCTGGAGCGATAGCTGGTAGGGCATTTGCCTTGCACGTGGCTAACCTGGGTTCGATTCCTGTGCCCCTCTCGGAGAGCCCCGCATGCTACCGAGAGTATCCCGCCCGCATGGCAGAGCCTGGCGAGCTCCCCGTGGCGTATTGGATTTGCCAAAAACAGTAACAAGTCTCACAATGGAGATGTTACTGGTGCCCGCTTGAGCAAATAGATGAGCAACAGGACTACAGTGCTACAGTTCTACCTGGCAGTGCTCAGGGCTTCCTCCTGGCTCTGCACTCAGGGATCACTCCTGGCAGAGCACAAGGGACCATATGGGGTCCCAAGGATCAAAGCCAGGTCTGCCGTGCGTAAGGCAAAAGTCCTCCCCACTGTGCTATCTCTCTCTAGCCCCCTCAAGCTCTAACTCTTAACCTCAAATGACCCCGAGTCTACCAATAACAAGAAAGAGAGAAGGAAGGAAGGAAAGAAAGAAAGAAAGAAAGAAAGAGAGGAGAGAGAGAGAAAGAAAGAAAGAAAGAAAGAAAGAAAGAAGGAAGAGAAAAAAGAAAGAAAAAAGATAGAAAAAAGATAGAAAAAAGGAAGGAAGGGAGGAAGGAAGGAAGGAAAAAATAAGAAAGAAACAAAGAAAGGAAGAAATAAAGAAAAGAAGGAAGGAAGGAAAAAAGGAGAGAGAAAAGGAAGAAAGGAAAGGAAGAAAGAAGAAGAAAGAAAGAAAGAAAGAAAGAAAGAAAGAAAGAAAGAAGAGAGAGAGAGAAGAGAAAGAAAGAAAGAAAGAAAGAAAGAAAGAAAGAAGAAAGAAAGAAAGAAAGAAGAAAGAAAGAAAGAAAGAAAGAAAGAAAGAAAGAAAGAAAGAAAGAAAGAAAGAAAGAAAGAAGAAGGGAAGGAAGGAAGGAAGGAAGGAAGGAAGGAAGGAAGGAAGGAAGGAAGGAAGGAAGGAAGGAAGGAAGGAAGGAAGGAAGGAAGGAAGGAGAACCAGTCCTGTGGTGTGGCTCTAACACATCACTGTCCTTTGAGGGGTGAAGAGGAAGGGACGGGCTCGGTGAGTGCCCTTGGATTTCTTGCTGTCCTGAGCCCCCCTTGAGCCCTGCTTTCCCCACTCCTGCCACTCTACACCTTCACAGTCACGGAACAAAATTTGTGCCCTCTGGTGTGCACTAGCAAGTGTGTCAGCCTAACCCCAGCCCACGGATCTTAAAAGAAAACACCCATTGTAAGTTAAAAAGAGAAAGAGAAAAGGTGTACTGGCACATTCTCTACAAAATCTATTCTATACCCCCATCCCGGATGGACACAGGAAGCTGGACTGTGGTAGTCAGTTCCTGGGGAACTTGAAGCCGCTCTGGCTGATGAGGCCCTCGTGAATAAGGGGTCCCTGTTTACATGCAGGAAGTGCGACTGCGGGGCCCTGGGCTGGCCCACACAAGGTTTCTGCAGGACAGGTGGCCTGGCATCCCGTGTGACCTCCTTGCCCTCCCCCCAGAGGATGGGAGAACACCCTGGAAAAAAATCATGGGAGGCAAAGAAGATGCTCTCATGGCAGGTAGGTAGAGAAGGGACCAGCAGGACAGTAGTAGCTGGAAATGATCACACTGAACAAGAACTGAGTGGTGAGAGTAGGCAAAGGGACATGCATGATAAACTTTCAGAATCTGTATTGCAAACCACAGTGCCCAAAACAAGAGAGGGAAGACAGAGACAGAGACAGAGACAGAGACAGAGAGAGGGAGAGAGAAGAAAAGCACCTGCCATAAGGCATACTGGGGGGTGAGGGTGTTGGGGGAGGGAAACTGGGACACGTGCTGGAAAATGCACACTGGCGGAGGAACGGGTGTTGGAACACTGTATGACTGAAACCCAATCATGAACAGCTTTGTAAGGGTCTATCTCACAGTGGTTAAATTTAAAAAAAAAAAAGAAGAAAGAAGAAAAAAGGAGGAGGAGGAGGAGGAGGAGGAGGAGGAGGAGAAGGAGGAAAAGGAGACAGGGGAGGAGAGGGAGGAGGGGGAGGAGAGGAAGAGGAGGGGGAGGAGAAAGAGGAGGAGGAGGAGGAAGAAGAAGAGAAGGAAGAAGAGGAGGAGAAGGAGGAGGAAAAGGAGAAGGAGAAGGAGGAAAAGGAGAAGGAGGAGGAGGAAGAAGAGGAGGAGGAGGAGAAGGAGGAGGAGGAAAAGGAGAAGGAGGAGGAGAAGAAGAGGAGGAGAAGGAGGAGGAGGAAAAGGAGGAGGAGGAGGAAAAGGAGAAGGAGGAGGACGAAGAAGAGGAGAAGGAAGAGGAGGAGGAAGAAGAAGAGGAGAAGAGGAAGAGGAGGAGGAGGAAGAGAGGAGGAGGAAGAAGAGGAGAAGAAAGAGGAGGAGGAGGAAGAGGAGGAGAAGGAAGAGGAGGAGGAGGAGCTGGGGAATGGGGCCTCATTTCCGCCTCATCCTTGTGGTCCACAGTGAGACATCACGGTGCCCATGTGGGTGGATGTGTATCTGTACACTCATACACGGTGGGCCTGGGTCACACGTTACCCCCCAGCACTCGGCACATGATGAAGGGACCAGCACCTGGGATCCGGAAGCCAGCTGGGGTGGGGGCACCCAAACTCACCACTGAGGTGAATCGAATCAGCCTGGTGGTCGTCGGGGCACCGGGACCTGGCAGCTGATTTGCAGAGCTCCAAGGGGTCTCAAGAGCACAGGTGAGGCTCAGACACCCGGGGACCACACGTCACCCAGGGGAAGCCCTGAGTGGCCGATGTTCTCATGAAACTAAGGGGAAGAAGCATTCCAGAAGGAAGAAGAAGCTTCCGGCCCGAAGGATACAGAGAAGGAGGAAGCGACCCAGACAGAAAGAGCTTTGGACAGCGCCCATGGGGAGGACAGAAATACCATCCCAGGCCACCCATCATCCCACCCGCTACCCAACCATCATCCCTCCATCCTCCCACCCATCACGTATTCATCCATCCTTCCATTACTACTCATCCGCGCATCCATCAACTATCCTTTCACCATTATCTATCCATCCCATCCGTCCATCATTCCCCACCCATTCATCTATCCATCTCTTCCGGCCATCATTATATCCATCACCCTTCCATCCTTCCCATCATCCGTTCATCCATCCACCCACCATCCATTCCATCCTTCCACCTTTATCACCCATCCTTCCACCCATTATCCACCCATCCACCCATCCATCCTTCCGCACCCCATTCATCCATCGACCTCTACCACCCATCATTCCATCCATCCACCCACCCATCCTTCCCATCATCCATTCATCCATCCACCCACCTTGTATCCACCCATGATCCATTCATTCATCCACCTACCCTCCGTCCACTGCAAAGACAGGGCACCTGCGGCCCACATGCACGAGACACTGCGGTACTTGGGTGATAATTAGTGAAATGTGCACACACAGAGTGCCGTACAAACTACATGCATCTGTGTTTTGTTTTGCCTCTCCCAGGGAGCAGACGTGACAGTGGGGACAAAGGGAGGTAAAGATCAAAGGTCTGAGAAGGAACTGGTCACTCCTGAGAGACAAACAGCTCTCGTACCACTCAAAGGTGGACACGGCGGCGGTCTAGCTGGCCGCTGCCCGGAGGGAAGAGGCCCATCTATTTTAGGTCGAGCTGGAGAACCATCTGGGTTCAGATAAGCCTGTGTGTGAAGGACGGAGTGTGGCTGTTTTCAGCAGCTCCCGGGACTAATCTAAGGGACACTCGCGTCCCTGACCAAATGTCTGCGGACAAAGGACCTGCCACGCGAGAATCCACGGGAATATGCAGGTCCAAGTGCTAAACCAGTGACTCTCAACAAGGCAGATTCACACACACACACACACACACACACACACACACACACACACACACACACACACACACTGTAGGGGGAGAGATCAGTGACCATCTCCAAACACCCCACAAAACAGAAAACAGAGGTAACCTCCTCCTTAACCAAAGATTCTATCATGTCTCTTCTGTCCAAGTTTTTTTCTTTCTGTTCTGGGGCCAAACTCGGCTTGCCCAGGGCTTATTCCTTGGCTCCACAGCCAGGATTACTCCTGGCGGTGCTCAAAGGACTGTCTGGGATACCGGGAGGAATCGAACTCAGGTCAGCTACGTGCAAGGCAAGTGCCTCCCTGCTGTGCTATTATCATGTCAGCCTGGTCCTGCCCAGGGTGGAAGCACCGCCCTTCGCTATGCTAAAGATCAACTCTTTATGACAAACGTTCTCTCCAAAGGCTTCTAAGCATTGATCCTTGGCAAGTGACTTCTGTGTGCACACCAAATGCTCTCCCTCCCTCCCTCCCTCCGTCCCTCCCTCTCTCTCTCTCTCTCTCTCTCTCTCTCTCTCTCTCTCTCTCTCTCTCTCTCCCCCCCCCCTTAGGTTGTTCTACTGAGCACAGGGAATATGGTTCTTACTCTATTTTTTAGTCATGGAAACCAGGGTTCTGAAAGAATTCAAGCGTTCCCAGAAACGAGGCACATACAGAAATCCCAATAGCCTGTCTACACAACAAAGACCAATTTGTTAGCAAAAAATAAATTAATAATAATAATAATAATAATAATAATAATAATAATAATAATAATAATAATAATATTCCAGGCTCTCCCAAACGACAGACTTGGTTAGTTCTTGTCTCGTCGAAGAGCTGACTTCTGCCAGCAGCAGACCCCGTGAAGGAAAGCTGGCCCCCGGGCCCATCTCGGACTCTGTGCCAAGCATTCGGGCAGCGTGTCACCCGCCTCACCCACAGCCTTACCAGAACGTCACACACGTCCTTGGGAGGTGGGGACGCAGCATGACCGCCCCCCCCCCCGGCCTGGGGGATGCCCCGGCTCCCAACTCCAGCTCAGAGGGGAGCGGAGGCCACCCCAGGCCCAGCAGTACACCCGTGTCTGGCCGGAGGGCGCTGAGAACACACGCTGCAGGGCGAGTGGGGGGTCTGCACCAGTGAGGCCCGGCTCCAGCCCCCCAAAGCACGCGTGCCGGAAGCTGGAGGCCAGAGGCCAAGGCAGGAGAGACATTTCCCGGGGAACTGATGAGATGCGTCGCCTCCGTCTCTCCACAGCACATCAGACCCCCCCGGGCTGCTCACGGGCTGCTCCCGGCACAGGCTCTCACTCAGCGACCCCGAGCCAAGGTCAACCCCGCAGTCGCACAGGCACAGAGACTGCACTCAGGCTGATGAGCGCTCACTCTCTCTCTCCTCTCTCCCTCTCTCTCCCTCCCCTCTCTCCCTCACCCTCCCTCCCTCTCTCTCTTTTTCTGTCTCTCTCTATCTCTCTCTCTGTCTCTCTCCCTCTCCCTTTCTCTCTTTCTCTTTCTCCCTCACCCTCCCTCCCTCTCTTTCTGTTTCTGTCTCCTCTATCTCTCTGACTCTCTGACTCTCTCTTCCTCTCTCTCCCTCCCTCTCTGTTTCTCTGTCTCTCTATCTCTCTCTGTCTCTCCCTTTCTCTCTTTCTCTTTCTCCCTCACCTCCCTCCCTTTCTCTGTTTCTCTGTCTCTCTATCTCTCTGACTCTCTGTCTCTCTCTCCCTCTCCCTCCCTCCCTCTCTGTTTCTCTGTCTCTGTCTCTCTCTCCTCCCTTTCTCTCTTTCTCTCTCTCCCTCACCCTCCCTCCCTCTCTCTGTTTTTCTGTCTCTCTATCTCTCTGACTCTCTGTCTCTCTCTCCCTCCCTCCCTCTCTCTCTCTGTCTCTCTCTCCTCCCTTTCTCTCTCTCTCTCCCTCGCCCTCCCTCCCTCTCTCTCTGTCTCTGTTTTTCTGTATCTCTCTCTGTATCTCTCTGTCTCTCTCTCTGTGTCTCTCTCCCTCTCTCTCACACAAAGGCACATAACTTTCCACAGAACAAAACTCTTACTTGCCCCCATCCACTTGGAACGCTGTAGCATGGAGTTCCACGTGCTCTTTTTGGTTTGTGTTTGGGGCCACACCCACCAGTGCTCAGGGCTGCCTCCTGTCAGGAATCGCTCCTGACAGTGCTCGAGGGACCATACCCTCCCTATCTCTCTTTCTCTGTCTCCCCCCCCCCCACACACACACACAAAGGAGTATAACTTTCCACAGAACCAAACTCTTACTTGCCACCTGTCCACTTGGACAGCTGTAGCGTGGAATTCACCATGTCCACACTCTTTTTTTTGATTTGTGTTTGTGTTTGGGGCCACACCCACCAGTGCTCAGGGCCCCTCAGGCTCTGCCCTCAGGAATCACTCCTGACAATGCTCGGGGGACCATACAGGACCCCGACATCAAACGCCCGCCCTGCACGTTTTCTAAGCCCACACAGACACGAGCCTGCGGCCCATCCCTGAAATGGGAGGTGGGTTCGGGGCACTCACTCAGCCTCAACCCAGGAGGAACGCGGGGGTCTCAGGCCTGCACAGCGCCACCTCAGCCCGTCTTCCACCCGCCCTCGCCCACGGCTTGCTGAGGGGCAGACACACCCACCTGGAATCTCCGCATGTCCCGCGGGTTCCCGGCATTCTTTAGGCAATTCTGGTTACATTTGAGGAAGAACTTCAGGAAGAACCTGTGAAGAAACAAGAAGGTCCCCGTCAGTATGTCGGTGGTCCCGGAGACACCCTGGCTCCCAGGTCCTGCCTCCCGCCCCCCCCCCACATTCTAGAATGTTCTAGACGGTCATTCTAGAATGTTCTAGAATGTTCCGAACAGCGGGAGCGCCAGTATTTTTGTCGAGTGCTGTGGCTCTGGGTTTTGCATCGAGGATGGCGCCCGCTCTCTGTGCCACCACAAGGCTCCCCTCGAACACACACACACACACACACACACACACACACACACACACACACACACACACAGAGGAACCAGCTCAGGAGTGTTTGTTTCTTTTTTCCCTCCACCGCCCTTCCAGGCGCCCACCTCAGCGTGAGGCGGGGGGGGGGGGGTGCCAAGAGCTGGTGTGGATTTAGCTCTGAGCATTATTTGTGGGCACCCGTGAGGGGGGACATGGAAGATGCCCCAGGCTCACCCCAAGTCTGAACGTTCACACAGAACATTCTCCTTCCTAGCCTGCAGGCACCTGCCAGGTGGGGCTTGGGGGGGGGGGGAGCTGAGGAGAAGGAGGGTCCCCTCGGGGCAGCACCAACGTCTCCCTGCGAGGGCTGTGGTGGACGCCACGTGACACTCAACAACCCCCCCCCATAAATGTCATCTCTGGGGGCGCAATAGCACAGCGGGGAGGGCATTTGCCTTGCATGCAGCCGACCCGGGTTCGATTCCCAGCATCCCATAGGGTCCCCTGAGCACCGCCAGGAGTCATTCCTGAGTGCAGAGCCAGGAGTGACCCCTGAGCATTGCTGGGTGTGACCCAAAAAGAAAAAAAAAAAAGAAAAGTCGTCTCTGATGACCCTTTGCCCCGCCTCCTGCCTCCCTCCGCAGAGGTGAAAGGTCAGCAGATGCCTCCAGGGCCCCACACAAGCTGTGCCCAACAGGCGGGCCCGGATGCCGCCCCATCTCTTAGGGTGGGCAGGCCATGGTTGTGAGTGGGGGGGTCCTGATGAGGGCACTGAGGGGGCCCACACCAACTCCCAGGGCCGGGGCATGCCCTCGGGGCTCCCGTGAGCACTGGGAAGGGCTCAAAGGAAGAGCTGGTGAGGGAGGCCGCGTGCGCGCCTCAGGACAGCTTCGGCCAGGGCAGACTTCGGAGGGTCCCTCGGGTGCTGGCCTGGTCCACAGGCACGTCGGGGTGGGGGTGGGGAGACAGCCTTTGGACGGAACCAGAATAGGGCTCATGGCCCGACGAAGGCAGAGCCTGCCCCTAGGCTCCTGGGCGCCCAACTTCCTTTCCCTACAATCTGGGCCCTCCACTTCCGTCCCCTACGGCCCGGGACCCTCACTCCCCTCCCCTCCAACCTGGGGACCCGCGTCCCCTCGCGATGGCCTGGGTATGCCGCTTCCTGGGCCCACGGGATGAGTGTACATGCAGCCCCGGGCCTTCCACTGCACTGTGAGATGACCGGAGGGTGGACTGCCAGGGGTCAGGGATCAGGGGTCGGGGGGGAGGAAGAGGATGTCGGGAGCAGGGGGTCCCCCCCTGTGTCCCTGAGAGGCAGAGACAGGCGCAGAGTGAACGTGGGGCAGCCACTGACTGACCAGGGCGGTGACGATGAGAGGAGGAGGAAGGAAGGGGCAGGCAGGGAGCTCCATGCCCCCACCCTAACCCCACGGTGCCCGCTGCCCTCTGGGGCCCCTCCCAGGGCCCTCTGCACCTGCCCCTCCTGGCCAGAGCCGGGGACGCTCCTGCACCGTCAGGCCTCCCCCCGCGGGACACGCCGTGGGTGCCAGCCGCGCCAGGCAGGGCTCTGAGAGGCCGGTGCCCAGCCCGCGAGGCCTGCCAGAGAGAAGGAGACCTCAGGGGCTGGGCATCTCCGGCCCCCGGGGACAGGTGCCTGTCATCGGCCGTCCTTAGCACGCACGCTCTGCCCGGGGCACACGGGATGCCCGAACCCCCAAGGGCCCGTCCCTGGCCTGCTGGCACATCCCGCCCGTGTCACCTGCTGACACTCAAGGCCTGACCATCTGCTGGGGGGGGGGGTGGCTCAGAGGGGGTGTCGTGAGTGCCAGGGCCTCGTACCAGCCCTTATGTGGCAAAGATGCCCCGAGGGGCCGGGTCCCGGGAGGGAGGCCTGCTGGCCCCGCCGCCCGCCCGCCCCGGAGATCTCGCCACACTCTCCCCTGGGCAGGGGCCAGGAGTCTGACCCCTCAGGCTCGTGCTTGCGGAGAGGGAGAGAGAGCTCAAAATACCCCCGCCCAGGCGCAGAGGCGGGCACGGGTTTCGGGCATGACTTATCAGGCTGCTTTTAAGGCATGTGTGAACCCAGGGTGTGTGTGTGTGTGTGTGTGTGTGTATGTGTGTGTGTGTGTGTGTGTATGTGTGTGTGTGTAACACATGTGTGAACCCAGGAACCTATGTGTATACGTGGGTGTGTGTGTAAGACGTGTGTGAACCCAGGGACTGTGTATGTGTAAGGCATGTGTGAACCCAAGGGTGTGTGTGTGTGTAACGCATGTGTGAACCCAGGGACCTGTGTATATACTGTGTATATATATGTGTGTGTGTGAGGCATGTGTGTACCCAGGGGACCTATGTGTATATGTGTGTGTAAGGTGTGTGTAAGATGTATGTGAACCCAGGGACCTGTGTGTGTATGTGTGTGTGTGTGTGTGTGTGTGTGTGTGTGTGTGTGTGTGTGTGTGTGTGTATGAGCTCAGACTTCTAGAGGCTTTCAACAAAGCTGAGGCGACCATAATGCAAAGCCTGAGTATTATCTGACCAATCACCATGGTCCATAGAAGCATCGATAAAGTGCCATGGCCAAGAGTCTGGTCGCCTTTTCCCAGCCCTGAGGAGCAGGCCTGGGGCAGGAACAAAGTCCCCGTTGGGCCTGGGGGTTCTCAGAGTTCCAAGAACTTTAAGAAACAGCCCAGCCAGGACCATCTCTGGGCTTTTTCTGCCAAACCTGGGGTTGGGCGGCAAAAAATATGACTGTTGTGAGTCTGTGTGTGTGTGTGTTCTCCTATTCAAAGCACTCACACCCGCCAGCATCTCTGCATATCCTCAGACATACAACCAAAGCACTTATCCATAGCTGAATTCAAACTAAATCCCCACCAGTTATGAGAACTCGCTAAGGCATGTGGATTTTCTGCGAATCACAGGTCGACTGAGGGATGCAGGGCTGAGCTGCTCCGTGCACGGGAGAGAAAGGAGGGGACAGCGGCACTGGCAAGGCTCACAGCATTCCCACGGGGACAAGGACTAAACCAGGGGACTTCCAGCTGTGCGAGTTTCCCAATGTAAAGTGAACTTTAAAAAAAAAATGGACCCCAAAGAAGAAACACCACTGCTATTTGTGGTTGTTTTGAAAAGATGCAGAAAAACCCTAAAGTTTCTCTCTCTCTCTCTATCTCTATCTCTCTCTCTCTAATGCACACACACAAAAAAAAACCTACTAGAAATAAATGGATCCAGTAAGGTAGCTGAATTTAAAAAAAAAAAACACATACACACACAAATATATCGTGTTTTGATAGGCAAACAACGCATCGAAAGGAAAAGGAAATTAAGAAAATAATACCATTTGTAATTGCATCAAAAAAAAAAGAAAGCTAAAATACCTGAGGACAACTCTAGCAAAGAAGGAGGGAGATGTGTACACTGCATGCTATAAGGCACTGCTAACAGAAATAAAGACACAAAGGAATCAGAAGACCAGAACTGCTTGCCGATTGGAAGAAGAAACATTACAATAGCCACTCACCTAAAAGAACCCAGAGATTCACAAAAAGCCCTATCAAAATACCAATACATTTTTACATCCCCAAATTTGTATGGAATAGTATCATAAAGACCCCAAACAACCAAAGCAACTTGAGAAAAAAACGAGAACAGCAGGGCGAGAGAATAGTATGGTGGGGGGGCGGGGTGCTTGTTTGCCTCACATGTGGCCAACCCGGATTCAATCCCCGGCATCCCAGATAGTCCCCAAGTAGTGCCAAGAGTGGTGATTCCTGGGTGCAGAGCCAGGAGTAACTCCTGAGCATTGCCAGGTGTGTCCTCAAAACAAACAACAGCAATTAAAAAATAAAAATAGAAACAGAAATGCCATATGATCCGGCAATCCCAACTTCAAACATCTTTCCAAAGGACACTGGTGGAAAAGGCTATCGGCGCCCTGAGAGTCATTCAGAAGACCGAAACTTCAATGCCCGTTGACAGATGACAGGGAAAAGAAGTGCAATGCCACCGTGCCATTAGAAGAAGAAAAAAATACCGCCTCCCAGGGCTCCGTCGATGGAATTGGAAGGGATGGTGCCACGTGGAAGGAAAGCGAGGAAAGTGAAAGCGTCCTTCACTCTGATGCAGAATACGGTTATTTAAAGCCCGCAGACGGGTGAGAAAGAACCAGAATATTCTCCAGACTCGGTGAAAACCAGGGGTGGTCAGCAGAGAGGAATGGGCAGGAGGGGCGGGGATGGTGTGGCGGTGGGATGGTACTGGAAACTTGGTGGGGGTGATGGTGACGATAACCCACACTGAGGGGTGTGAAAGTGAACCCCTGAAATTCCATACTACTGTAAAGCAATGAACAGTCCGTGGAGGGTGGGGGTGAACTAAAGGGCTGGAGTGATGATAGAGTGGGTAGCGCTGACCAGGTTCAATTCCCAGCATCCCATAGGGTCCCCCGAGCACCTCCAGGAGTCATTCCTGAGTTCAGGGCCAGAAGTCACCCCTGCGCATCTCTGGGTGGTGACCCAAAAAGAAAAAAAAATAAAATAAAAGGGGCTGAAGTGATAGCACAGCGGGGAGGGCGTTTGCCTTGCATGCGGCAGACCCGGGTTCAATCCCCAGCATCCCACAGGGTCCCCTGAGCTCTGCCAGGAGTCATTCCTGAGCACAGAGCCAGGAGTAACCCCCGTGCACCGCCAGGTGTGACCCAAAAAGCAAAAAAAAAAAAAAAAAAGAGGAAAGGCTGCTTCCTATGTCAACTCTCACCCGTGGGACACCGGCCACGAGCTGCCTGCCTGAACCCCAGAGGGGCCCCGGGGCAGGCCACCAAGACCAGGGCCATGCTGGGGAGGTCCCTGGCTGACATGCTGAGCCCTCCCCTTGGCTGGAACCCCGGAGCACCCCGGCAGCAGGGACCTGGACTAAGTGTCACATCCACGTGAGAGTCGGGGAAGAAAGCAAGAGAACAGGCCCCAGATGGGGGATCCACAGACATGGACCCCGACTGAGCTGCCACCTCGGGGTAGTGTGGGGGGTGTTAGGGTGGCTGGACACCAAGCTGGGACTCTCAGTCTCGGGGGATCCCAGAGGGAGGGCAGGCACAGCCCCTCTTACTGGCCCCGGCTCCTGCACTCTCGGGCGTGCCTGGGAAGGGCTCGCAGCCTCTTCAGAGCTCCGGAACGCCGCGCCCGGCTGGACAGGGGCCAGCATGAGTGGCAAGGGGTAAAAGGGAGGAGAGCAAAGCTGCCACCAACTGAGCTTGCCAGGCTCTCTGCTGTGCGGGAGAGATACTCTTGGTAACTTGTCGGGCTCTCTGAGAGGGGCAGCAGAATTGAACCCAGGTTAGCCGCGTGCAAGGCAAACGCCCTACCCGCTGTGCTATTGCTCCAGCCCATCTCATGGATATCCAATTAAAAAAATTTTTTTAAAGTAATGTGGAGTTCATGCCTGATTCAGTCAGCTTAATCAATGGCTGAATAAATAGCAGTACTCCTACATTTAAAAAAAAAAAGGAGGGAAAGGGGTACTGGGTCACCCAGCAGCAGATGTAAGTTTTGAAAACAGCTTGATGAAATATCAAGACTTCATTGCGGAGAGGTCTCCGGACCCAGAGTTCACACCTAAAAGTGGGGGGAAGAGTTGGGTGTTGGGGCAAGAGCAGGGGGCGGGGGGGCAGCCACAGCGGGAGGCCCTTGACAAGGACAGAATCCCAGGAAGACTTAGAGAGGGGGCAGAGCATGTCACTGAAAAGGAGGCTCGCCAGAGTCCCGGGAGCAGACAAGCGTTCGTGCACGGGGCCAGGCACTCACCAAGATCACTCACACGCCACTCGGACTAAGGTGCGGACCCAGGTGCGTTTGGCGGACGGCGCCCCTCATTCATCAGGGCCCTTTGATAAGAAAGAGGCAGGGACCCCAGCCCGTGACCCCCATGCAGAGTGTATGCTCGCCCCCCTCTGCAGGGAGGGGGCAGGCGAGGGAAAGACGCGCCCTCAACATCCCGTCACCAGGTGCCTGCCACTTGCCTCGAGTGCTGTCTGCCCGAGCTCCATCCCTGCACCCCTGTGAGACCCACCTAGCACCTAGCACCCTCACCTAGCACCTAGCACCGCTGGGAAGAACGTCTGAGGGCAGCTGAGCCAGGAGCCACCCCCAGACACACACAAAGAGAAAGGAAAGAAACGCCAGCTTGCACCACACAGAACACAACCCGCTGTTGCCCTGATGTGACTGGCCCTGGGGACAGGATGGGGACGCAGGCCCCCCCGTTGGGAGTTCGGCAGGGGGGAGGAGGAGGAAGGAGAGCCAGCAAGCTTGCCCCGCCAGGCATTCCCTCTCCATGTTGCGCTCAGTTTGCTGCAAAGGCACCCAGAGCAGGGGAAGGGCAAACGAAGTCTGGACGATGGGGACCCAGAGAGAAGCCAACGGGACTCTTGGGGGAGGGGGGCTGGCCTGGAGAGATTGTGTCACACTCCCGGCACTTAGGATCACACAAATCCCTGTCTCTAAACATGGCTTCCTCGTGGCCAGAAAAACACGGGTTGAACACGAAAGGCTTTCGATATTCTTTTTTTTTTTTCCTTTTTGAGTCACACCCAGCGATGCTCAGGGGTTACTCCTGGCTCTGCACTCAGGAGTTACCCCCAGCAGTGCTCAGGGGACCCTATGGGATGCTGGGACTCGAACACGGGTCAGCCGCATGCAAGGCAAACGCCCTCCCCGCTGTGCTATCGCTCCAGCCCCTTACTTAGATGCCCCATTTAGAACTTTAAGGCAGATTCATTTCGATTCTGGTGTTAGAATTTCACTCTCCTTCTTATGGACCCAAAGGGTTTCCACAGTAGCTGCTCCTGGGATGGTGAGACCGATCCTGAGGTGCAAATTCACCTTGACTTTGAGGCCACGGTGGGTTTTCCCGGGTGCGTAACTCCTCCTGCCTCCCCCTCCCCCACACCTCCCCAAGACTTTATAATAAAATTTGATCATCGAGAGTCATTCCTGCATGCAAGCCAGAGGGAGATTTCTGCTTCCTTATAATTGTCTTGAGGTTGCAGTGACCTCTCCCCCCCCACACCAAAAAAAAAAAAAAAAAAAAGATTAGGCACATACTTACAATTAAACTTTGGGGACAAGCATTTAGACTCCAAAGGTGACCGAATATTTGAGTAAATAAGCAAGGCTAGTGACCCACAGGGACTGGAGCGACAGCACTGCAGATAGGGCATTTGCCTTGCACGCAGCCAACCCAGGTTCGATTCCTCCATCCCTCTCAGAGAGCCCGGCAAGCTACCGAGAGTATCCCGCCCACACGGCAGAACCTGGCCAGCTCCCCATGGTATATTCGACATGCCAAAAACAGTCACAACAAGTCTCACAATGGAGACATTACTGGTGCCCGCTCGAGTAAATCTATGAACAACAGGACAACAATGCTACAGTGTTACAGTAACCCACAGAGAATTCACTTGGGGTGGGGGTCTGGGGGGGGATCCTGCCCGGGGCTGGCTCCGGGGCTCTTACTGGGTCCCAGTCATGCCTGGTACCCCTTCTGCTTGTCTCTGTGCCCAGAGAAATGCCCACCCTGCTCTCCACGGCGGGCTGCACCCCTCTCCTACTTGAGAAACTGCTGCCTCATTCTCAGTGCAGCGGGTGGACCCCGAGTCCCCGAAACTCCCCCCAGCTCCCCCACTAGAATGCATCGCTTTCTCCTCTCACACTCGCGCCCCTCATCCCAGACTCCGGCCTGGGTCACTCTGGCACAGACCACCCCCCCAGCCCCCACGCGTGCAGCCACAACCTCCATGACACAGCCGGAGTCTCAACAGAGTTCCTTCTTTCCTCCTCCCTGGTTTGTTTTTTTTTCCCACCCCCCTCCTTTCTTCTCTGCATTTTCTCTATGAATAGGCATTACTTTCAGGGAAAGATAAGCAACTTCATTGCAGTAAAGCGAGATCATTTGGGCTTTAGAACTGAGAAAGTGGCCGCACTCCCCCCGCCCCCTCCCCCGGCCCCCCCTCTCCCCATTCTCCAAAGGACCCATTAGGGGCTAAAAAGGATGGAGTGGCTTTCCCCATCCTGGGATTCGGCCCCGAGAGCCCTCGAGAGCTCTCCAGCCTGCTCTGTGAAATGTGGATCCCGGAGACCTTCGGACATGCATAATTCATGCTCGGGCTCCAATCTGCCCCCCCCCACCCCATCCACGCGTCCCTCCTCGGTTTCCTTTTCCAACACTCCTCCACCGACAGGCACCTCTCTCTTGGCCGTGCGCCATTGTTCTGACAACTTTTAAGCCGAGCCCAGGGGGACAAAAGGCCGTGTGGCCGTAAGGGACTGGGACTGAGAGTCCCCCCTGCCGTCCCCAGGACTCCGGTGATGGGTGAGGGGTCCTGTCTCTCCCAATCTGCTTCACTCATCCCTTGGCCAGCCAGTTAGGCTTGGTCTTGCCCCAACGGAGTGCCAAGCACAGGGCACGAGGAGATAATCCCCGCCGAGAGCTCAGCTAAGTGTCTGCGAGGGGCACCTCCACGGTGGCCCCTGGGAACTGAGCCAGGATCCCGCAATGCTGATGCATGCCCCGTCTTGGGCATTGATGGCAATCGGGGGATTTTCAAATCCATAGTCATGCCAATGCCCTGTCTGAATTAGCGGGGCGTACGGGGGAGAAGAGGTGGGGTGCCAAAAGGGCACAAAAGTCGACGTCAAATCCCCTTTGGTAACAGCAAAATCCCCCATACACACACACACACACACACACACACACACACACACAACTTCCTCCACTTCTGGTCCCCAGGACGAGCCACCAAGAAAGGAATTTCTGGTTGCTACAGAGTCGGAATTTGCCAAGTACTTGGCTTCAAGGAAACTTAACAAGCTCACTTTCTAGTCCCAACATTAAAAAAAAAACAAAAGGGGGGCATCCATTACTGACGCTGTCCCCCAAGGGAGAAGCGGAGACTTGGAAAGGATGACAAGCTCTGTTTTGACTCTGTGGAAAGTGTCACCACCTTCCTACATACCTCCCTCTCTGGTCACTCTCCTGGACCTGCCTCCCTGTCCCCGTGGCTCAGACCTGCCCAAGCTTAAGTGTGTCTCGGACTCTCATCCTCGACTTGCCCGTCACCGTGGGCCATGAACTGAACTGGAGAGAGATGGCTTCGGTTGGAGAGAGAGAGGAGGAAAAAATAATAATAATTCACTGCATCCCTCGCGCACCACATCAGCGGAGTTCAGGAGAAAATGAGTGACTCCTTAATTTGGATTTAGAGCTCAGGATTAGTCGCCAGATAAAAATGACCAGTGAGCATTGCGTCCACAGAGCACTGGCAATAATCTCATGAGCCCCGAATTATTCCGGCTCCTATTATGGACGATCCAATAAGCCTGTGTGTTCTCGTCCATGGAAATAACGGGAGAAATTTATCACTTTAACATCATCATGCAAAACGGGGCCTGACACTTTATTAAGCGCGATTCCTCTCGGTGTCGGGAGGATCCTGATGGCAAACGAAACTAAAGCCATCTCCGAGACAATGACACGATGGGGAGTTTCTGAGGGTACCTTCCAGCTCACCGTCCCTTTGCCGGCCCTCCATGAGGTCACTCTTTTAAAGAGTCGCACTTTAGACAGGAAACAATGGACATGAAGCTGCAAAGTGGAGCTCAGAGCATGAACATCGGTCCGGGGCTGGAGCACAGTGGGGAGGGCGTTTGGCTTGCATGCAGCTGACCCAGGTTAGATTCCCAGCATCCCATAGGGTCCTCGAGTACCGCCAGGAGTAATTTCTGAGTGCATGAGCCAGGAGGAACCCCTGCACATCACTGGGTGTGATCCAAAAAGAAAAAAAAAGAAAGAACGAAAGAGAAAGAAAGAAAGAAAGAAAGAAAGAAAGAAAGAAAGAAAGAAAGAAAGAAAGAAAGAAAGAAAGAAAGAAGAAGGAAGGAAGGAAGGAAGGAAGGAAGGAAGGAAGGAAGGAAGGAAGGAAGAAAGAAAGAAAGAAAGAAAGAAAGAAAGAAAGAAAGAAAGAAAGAAAGAAAGAAAGAAAGAAAGAAAGAAAGAAAGAAAGAAAGAAGAAAAGGAAAAAGGAAAACTGGTCCATCCTTTAACCAAATAATGCTATAAGAACTGGTGAATTACCTGGTCAAGATATTCCTAACCTGTAGTCCAAAATTCTCCTACAGAAGGTTCTGGAACACCCAAAGACCGTACCCATATTGTTGCAAACCCCGCCTTGACTAGAGTACGCGTGGAATTCCCCCAAGATGGTCAAGGCTAAGGCTCGACTCCTTAAAACCCCGAGACTGTTAGGTGGGGAACTACCCCTCACGCTCCTCTGAGAAAACATCCCCGTCCTTACGTCAAGAGTTCCTGCACTGGGAGGGAAACTGGGGCCACTGGTGGTGGGAAATGTATGCTAGCAGAGGGACAGGGTACAGCTTTGTAACTGTGTATCTCACGGTGGTTTCATAAAATAAATAAATAAATAAATAAATAAGAAGTATATGGAGCTGGAAAATTAAAAAAAAAAATTTTCCCCTGTATTTCAGCATAGACTTACGGCAGGGCTGGGCCCCAGGCCACTGACCACTTAGTTTCACATCCCGCCCCCCCTGCCCCGCCCCCAACTTTGTGGCTGTGTGAGAGATGGGCGGGCCAAGGCTGAGAGACAGTGAACACTCAGGGACAGGTCTCATCCTGCTGGGACGTGACAGCCGAAAAACGGAAGGACACAGGGGGGCTGTGTCGCCCGGCACCCTCGAATCTGGGAGGAGCCTGCCGGAGAATGGGGGCACCGAGGCCTCTCACGTCCTCTGCCCCGCAGGTGCCAGGGTGCCCTGGCCTGCGAGGAACCGGGCGGTACCCATCGGACATGGAGGAAGCCGGAGCCACGCGGAATCGAAGGCGGCAGTGGAAGGATGAAGGAGGAAGAGGGAGCAGGAGTGGGGGGGGGGGGGACACAGAAGAAGGTGAACGAGCCCTAGGAACCGCCACTCTGAACTCAAGCACCCCTGGACGCCTCACAAATCACACCGGGTCGTGAATGTACTCAGAGAGCCTACATACGCACGTGTGTGCATGTATGAGCATGTGTATATGTGCGCATGTATATGCTAGTAGATGTGTGTGGATGTGTATGCATGTATACATGTGTGGGTGCATGTGGATGCGTGTACACGTATCTCTCCAGCAGATAACAACTGATGAATAATCTAGGCCCTCGCATTAAAAAAAAAGAAAAAAAAATTTTTTTTTGGCTTTGTGGGTCACACCCAGCAATGCTCAGGGGTTACCCCTGTCTCTGCAATCAAGAATCACTCCGGGCAGTGCTCGGAGACCCCTATAGTATGCTGGGGATCAAACCTGAGGCAACCGCATGCAAGGCCCACACCCTAACCTGCTGGACTGTATCACCCTGGCCCGGCTCTCATATTTTAAGCTGTGGGCTGTAACCCCATGTGGGAGTCACATAACTGAACAGTAAAAGGTTTCTGAAATCCCAAGAAGCAAAATTTAATTCTAGAATCACACAGGACGTGAGAAATAGGAGGTGTTTCTGGGTGCTCTCCTGTCTGGGTGGGGTTCTTGGACAGAAAAAAGGGGGTCACCAAACCAGAAAAGCTTAAGAAGCGGTCTGGAGCGACAGTACAGCGGGGAGGGCATTTGCCTTGCATGTGGCTGGCCCGGGTTCAATCCCTGGCATCCCATAGGGTCCCCCAAGCACCGCCAGGAGTCATTCCTGAGTGCATGAGCCAGGAGGAACCCCTGAGCATTGCTGGGTGTGACCCAAAAAGGAAAAAAAAAAAGCCTAAGATGCGCAGATCTGGGCGAACCCTCGAACAGTGCTCAGGAGCATGCGCGACTAACTCACGGCCTGTTCACATCACCAGGGAGCCTGGCGACACAGACACAGGGGCCGAGGGTCTGTCCTAGGGACACACAGGGCCGGACAGAGGCCACCATCTGCTTCACTGAGTCCTGACCACTGCCAAAGGCCACTACCGCGGAGTCGGACTCATGAACCTGGATGTGGCCTGTTTGTGCCCGTTTGCACATTTCACAAAGTCATTATTGAAGAAGCTCTGCAGGGGGGACCTGCAAAGGGATTTTCTTGATTAAAAAAAAAATGGCAGGAGATTTGGGGGGTGGGGGGAGCATTTCTTGCATGTGAGTGGTGACCTGTTCTCTCCGGCTTGGTTGGTTCTGCAAGGCCTTGTTCCCTGAAACCCAGATGGCCAAGGCCTCGGGTCCATCTGTCAGAAGTCTGGCAACTGCTGGGCGGAGTCTGGAAGGGCTCCTGCACCCAGGAGCGGCAGTGACCCCCGCAGGGGGACCCCCGGGTTCTGCCCCACAAAACCGGGAAACCCATGCCCACTTCTCAGGGCGAGATCTCCAGGCCCGCTGACCTCAGCCCGACACGGAGTGAGCGAGGGACAGCTCGGCCCGTCCCTTCCCCCGTGGACGGCCCGTCGCCAATCAAGACCAAGGGCAGCGTCACAGGTACACAGGCCAGCTCGGGCTCCTCTCCCCCCGCCGGCCACTGGCTCTACCCAGACTCTCCACGGGCAGCGCCTCAGCCGCAGGGAGCCCCTCACTCAGCGGGGCACAGCAAGAGAGCGGCAGCCTGAAGGTCTGAAGGGCAAACCGCACCTGGAGTCCAAGCTGAATTAATAGCTTGGGTGCAAGGAAGCGCCGTGGCCCAGTGTCCCGTGTACGCTGCTCCCCTGAGGCAGACGGCAGGAGGACTGGCGAGACAGACAGACAGACAGACAGACAGATAGAGACAGAGAGAGATAGAGAGACAGAGAAACAGACAGGGAGAGAGACAGAAAGAGAGAGAGAAACAGACAAAGAGACAGAGAGACAGAAACAGAGAGAGACAGAGAGAGACAGAGACAGAGAGAGTCAGAGAGAGACAGAGAGAGACAGAGAGAGACAGAGAAACAGAGAAACAGAGACAAATAGAGGCAGAGAGACAGAAAGAGATAGAGAGACAGACAAAGAGATAGACAGAGAGACAGAGAGACAGATAGAGACAGATAGAGACAGAGAGATATAGACAGAGAGACAGAGAAACAGAGACAAATAGAGGCAGAGAGACAGAGATAGAGAAACAGACAAAGAGACAGAGAGACAGAGATACAGAGAAACAGAGAGAGACAGAGAGACAGATAGAGACAGAGAGAGATAGACAGAGAAACAGATAGAGACAAATAGAGGCAGAGAGACAGAAAGAGATAGAGAGACAAAGAGACAGAGACAGAAAAACAGAGAGAGACAGAGAGACAGAGATACAGAGAAACAGAGAGAGACAGAGAGACAGAGACAGAGAGAGACAGAGAGACAGAGACAGAGAGACAGAAAAACAGAGACAGAGAGACAGAGAGAGACAGAGAGACAGAGAGAGACAGAGAGACAGAGAGACAGAGAGAAACAGAGAGAGACAGAGAGACAGAGAGAGACAGAGAGACAGAGAGAGACAGAGAGAGACAGAGACAGAGAGAGACAGAGAGACAGAGACAGAGAGAGACAGAGAGAGCGCACACGACCAACAGAGGTTCCCGCATGCAGGCCAACGCACGCGCGTGGGCGCCAGTGGACACCACTTAACTCTGGTTTTCCGCTCCCTGCCTGAAAGCGTCCTAAGCCGTCCCTTCTTTGTCTGGCTGCGCGGGCAGGGTCACTGCATGTGCTGGGATTGTGACAAGGCTCTCCAGAATTAGAGTCCTTCATTAGCACATTAGTACTGGGAAAAGTCGCGTCATTAACAGAATTTATCCTCATTTACTCCATAAAAGCACCGACCAGCCAGTAATTCTGCCTCTGCTTAATTACTTCCCCTAACACAACTTTCTTCTCCCCACCCCCCCCCCCGCCCCCACTGCACTGACCCTTCCCGGTCACGTCGAGGGAAGGGTGTGAGAAGACTCTGCTCTGCTCCTACTCAGGGGCTCCGTGTTGTTACTCGGGGGTGGGGGGAGGGGAGCACCAGAGGCAGGGGGTGACGGGGGCTCTGTCACCGGCACCTTTGCATTCGCGCAGCTGCAGTGGTGTCACCCCCGTGCACAGCCGCCACTCCCAGACTAGCTGGTGACATCCTCCAGGATGCCACTTGCTGTAACAGGACACAGGGTCCTGTCTGCTGGCACCCCTGCAATGTCCCCAGGGGCCTCAGAAGCGCCCAAGTTGGGACACGGCTGTCCCCTGCTGGTGGGGGCGGGGTGGGGGGGACCCAGAGTTGGAGCTTGTTCAGAGGCTGGGAGATGAACACGTACACCCCAAAATCAAGTCACCCTAAACACAGAAGCACTGGGTGGGCTGGCTCTCTCTCTCTCTCTCTCTCTCTCTCTCTCTCTCTCTCTCTCTCTCTCTCTCTCTCTCTCTCTCATTTGCTTTCCCTTTGTTAATTTTCTTCTCTTTCTCCATTCGTTTTGCTTCTTTGTTTGGCTTTGCTTTGGGGCCACACCGGGCAGTGCTCAGGGCTGACTCTGGCTCTGCACTCAGGGATCCCTCCCGTCAGTGCTCCTCAGGGGACCTTATGGGTATGCCGGGAATCAAACCTGGGTCGGCTGCATGCAAGGCAAACGACCTCCCCGCTGGACTACCGCTCCAGCTCTTTCCCTTCCTTAATTTCTTCTCTGTCCAACTGGATCGTAAACGTCTAAGCAGAGGGGAGAGACGCCCTACAATCCCGTGTCTTTCTCAGCATTCCTCGGAATCCAGTCTGTGCGTCTTACAGGCGCTCAACGGTGAGTGGATGGATTCACCGATCCTATATCCGACTAGATGGTGCCGGGAAGAAATGACACATGTGTCGACGGGGACACGCCTGCAGTCCTGTCCCGACCAGGATGACCTGGCGTGATCGCGGAGAGGCGTGTTCTCACTGGGGTGACCGTTACGAGCTGCCAGGTGAGTCAGCCGGACGCTCGGCTTGCTACGTTCCCCTCTGCCCTCTCTCCACAGTCACCTCCGGCAGCGGCCCTGAGGCAGGTGGGACAGGACCCGCTGGACACTGGCCTGAGGTCACCAATCTCATGAGAGCGCCTGAACTCAAAGGCTGAGCTCCGGTCAGTGTGTGGGCTCTACTAGCCAATCGAGTCCTCTTCGGAAAGTGCTCCCACAGGGCCGGAGCGATAGCACAGCGGGTAGGGCATTTGCCGTGGACACAGCGGACCCGGGTTCGATTCCCAGCATCCCATAGGGTCTCCCGAGCACTGCCAGGAGTCATTCCTGAGTGCAGAGCCAGGAGGAACCCCTGAGCATCGCCGGGTATGAGCCAAAAAACTAACCAACCAAAAAACACCCCAGAAATGGTGCTCTCAGTGTGACTGGCTCTCGGGACAGGCCTGAGAACCCAGAGGGGAAAGGGCCTCCTCCACCCCGGTCTGAGTCAGGACACGAACCACCAGCTCGTGGATGGGACGCGTGACTCGTGGTTTGCTCCTTGGCCTGGCATCTCCGGGGCCTCTGGGCACCATGCCAGGCTCGCTGCCACGTTCTTCCCAGCCCGCGTGGTCAGCGTGAACTTTACAGGGACGGTTGCCTAACGCCTCACAACGCCCTGAGTGGCACTCTGATTGCTTCATGTCCCCGCCGCCCACGAACCAGGACGGGAACTCGGCCAGGCCCCCATTTTCACGCACCCCTGCTGCCCCACTCAGCAGGGTGACACCCCTGTCCAGCTGCCGCCCCGAGTCAGAATCACGCGCCCCAGAACCAAGAAGAGAGTCACCCCCCAAACGGTGCTGGGGTTGCACTGGCACCTGCCCGCACCCTCCACCAGGGACAGGAACAGCCACATGCAGTGGAGGACCTGCATGGCGAACCTCCTCTTGTCTTGAGCAACTGCTAACCAGCTAATTCAGACCGTGTCCTGGGCCCCTGTCCGCACCCCATCCCCACTCCCCCCCGGGGTTCCGTGAGGGTGACAGCGAGGTTGGAAGTCTCAGCTAACAGGCAGATGATTTCTGTTCAGGTCCCCGAACCTTGCTGATGGGCCCCAGGGCCCCAGTCTGGCCGGGAGAAAAAATCTCGTGCGTGTGTGTGTGTGTGTGTGTGTGTGTGTGTGTGTGTGTGTATGTCGGGAGGAGGGGACTGCTCCAAAGTCATAGCCACGAGGAACGAGAAGGGGTGTGTGTGTGTGTGTGTGTGTGTGTGTGTGTGTGTGTGTGTGTGTGTGTGTGTGTGTGTGTGTGTGTCGGGAGGAGGGGACTGCTCCAAAGTCATAGCCACAAGGAACGAGAAGGAAAAAGGAGGGACCGGGAAGACTCGGGTCTCTCTCAAGCACAGCCCTGACATACAGGCCCCGTATTTATGCGCCCGCCCGCCCGTGCTCCGGGCCAGGCATCTTTCCTGCAACTTAAAACCAACGGCCCCGGAGTTGAGAGAAATGTCCGGAATGAGCTTAGTCACACGCTGCCTTAAATAAATGCCCCGCTGCTGTTTCACAAGACGCCGGGGCCAAAGGCACTGGGTGGAACCTAGCCCCGAGCAAATCCCACACACTCCGTGACCGGCTTGCTGCCGTGGCGTGTGTCACACTCTTTTTTTCCTCTGGCTTTAGAGCCTCGCAATCGTAGCCACGTTTGGGAGCCAGGGCGAGAGTACAGCGGGGAGGGCGCCCGCCTTGCACGCAGTCGACCCCGGGTTCAGCATCCACGTCCCACAGGGGCCCCTGAGCAACCTCCAGGAGTTATCTCTTGAGTGCAGAGAGGAGGAGTAAGTCCTGAGCACAGGTTGGTGTGGCCAGAAAAATAGAGGGGAGAAGGGGGAGAAAGGGGAGGAAGACAAGGAGGAAGACAAGGAGGAAGAGGAGGAGGAGGAGGAAGAGGAGGAGAATGAGGAGGAGGAGGAAGAGGAAGAGGAGGAGGAGGAGGAGGAGGAGGAGGAGGAAGAGGAAGAGGAGGAGGAGGAGGAGGAGGAGGAGGGAAGAGGAAGCCACCTTCTGAAAATTCCCATTGGCATTTTTTTGTTTTGTTTTGGGGGCATACCCTCCTGTGCTCAGGGCTTACCTCTAGCTCTGAGCTAAGGGCTCACCTTGGCAGTGCTCAGGGGATTCTCTGTGGTGCCGAGGGTCTATCCCCCGCCCGCTGCTCACAAGGCAAGCACTTACCCGCTGCTACCCGACTATTGCTCTGGCCCCAAGTCGGCATATATTAAAATAGCGGCTAGCTTTCAGCAGATCAAAACTGATGCAATCTTATTGGGAAAAAAAAAAACACAAATGTTCAAATGTAATAGAGAAATAAAAAAAATACACCTGCATCTCATCTCGGCCCAGTCTTTTCATTTATTATGAACTTCATCCCCATTCACGGGGTGACATCATCTCCGAGGCGTGCTTTTTATCTCCCGGCACTTCATCACATCTAGTGTCCAACAACGCTACGGTTTGGCTCCGTCCAAGTTTCAGCGGCTCCTAGTAATCCTCGAGTGAACGTCCCTGCCCACTGAATTATGCCCTCGGCTCTGGATCAGCCTGGAAAGGTGGCCGGGGAGAGGGATTCCGGGGTGCCAATCACTCTCCCCCTCACCCCCCACAAAGGAAGGGATGGGAGTGGAAGCTAGGAGACTCCCCGGAACCCGCCTGGGGGGTCCCTGCTAGCACAGGGCGGATGCGTCCCTGGAGTCGGCGGGGTCAGTGGTCCTGCAAAGTCAAACAGCTCTGCCCATCCCCAGCAGGGGCCGACACGCTACGACAGCCCTGTCTGCTGTGGGAATGTGCCGACGCCCAAGACGAGACGGACATCTGCCTGGGGGACAGAGAACCTGTCCCTCGGGGACATGGGGGGCCTGAGACGGGGGTCCCCGCTGGGCCACCAATGCGGCCGGGGTCCCGAAGTACCTGCAGCACCGGGAGAGACAGGACGGAATGCCAAAGCAGGGCACACTTGGGCCTCAGGGCCCCGGGTCCGAGAGGAAGTAGGCGTGGGAGCCCTCTGCCGAAAGGCCCGGGGGGGTGGGGGGGCTGTGAATCTGGGAGAGGGTTGTGGCCATACTGTGTGCACGTGCTTGAGAAAATACTCAGAGCACAGGACCAACTGCACAGAGGGAGGGTCTACACACACACACACACACACACACACACACACACACACACACACAACCTCTGAGGTCTGGCAGGCCTTGCCCAAGCGCTGTTTCTTCCCCTAATCTCTCTGCTACTGACTTCAAAGACGCCTCAAGAATGAGCACGGCGGGGCCGGAGTGACAGCACAGCGGGGAGGGCGTTGGCCTTGCACTCGGCAGCCCCGGGTTCGATCCCCCGGCATCCCATAGGATTCCCCTGCACCACTACCCACCCCCCGCCCCCAGCAGCCCCCCGAGCATGGCCGGGAGTAATTCCTGAGTGCCATCTCCCGCGGAAGGAAGGCAAAAAAAAAAAAAGGGTGAAAACGCAACACAGACCACGAGAATGTCGGCGACGGAGCAGAAGAGAAAAGGTGGCGAACGGGAAGGCCGTGTCGGGCACGGTGGCATCAAGGAAATTCAGGAAGTAAAATGAAATGTGAGCTGGGGGCTGAAGGACAGGCTGCCGGGCCGGGCCTGTGAGCCTGAGTCCAGCGGCCTGCAGGGCAGCTCAGGGCAGGCGGGGAGGGGGCTCCTAAGGGAACACCATCCTTCCACCCACCCGCAGGCCGGCTCAGACGGGGGTCCCGGAGACCTGGCTTCTGGACCTCCCTCGGCTCCTCCAGAAAAAATACCGCTTGCTTCAAGACACGCCTGAGATCCTTAGAGAGCCCCGTTGATGAACCCCAGATGTTGCCCAGTCTGTTACCCTTTTCCCAGTGCTCTCCCGTGGCCCTCTGAAATCTCACACACCAGCAGCAGCAAGCAGGTGCAGGGGTGGGGTGGGTGGGGGTACAGGGGCAGAGGTTCAACCCAACTTCTCCCACTTTTCAGTGGTGGGAACCAGAATCCGCAGATCGCTTAGTCTCCCCCCGCCCATGCCACCCCCCAAGAGGGACACGGAAACTAAAATCCCTCCTTGGGATGACTACTGTGAGAATAAGAACACCTGTAAAACTCCAAAGGGCCTAGAACGGCATGTAGTAAATGCTCACTAAAATTTAACCACCCCCATGATGAGCTGTTAGCCGCTGCGTATCGCATCTGGGCTGTTTCTCGCCTTGGTCTGAAGCTGACCTTGGTTGGTACCGATGCAGGGCAAACAAACCCCGGGTCGGTGCCGAGCCGCGCTGTGCCGCCTGTGGCGTAATGGGGGTCTGGGGATGGGCGAGGGGTGAGGAGCCCGGTATGTTCCGACTGAACCTCTTCCCCCGGAGGTCTTTTGCATATAATACAATCGCCCTAATCTGATCACGGCGACAGAGAAAGGTCAATAAGGAGCTAAACCATGAAATTGGAATGTGTCTAGACTCCAATTACTGCAGGAAATATCACCGTGTCACACAGGGCGCAGAGGGCGCTGCACGGTGCCAACGGGGGGCTTGGCCGTGCATCTGCCCGGGGGATTCCCGCCGTGTGCCTTCTCCACGCTCGTCTGAGCCAATGCCCGCTCGTCCGGGTACCGGAGGGTCAGACGCACACACGGGTAGTACTCATCGAACACACCTGGATGATGCCTCGTCGGGCTCCGGGGAGGGAACCGGGCTCGGATCGGGGAGGGGCCGGGCCGGAGCCTGGGCCCGGGGGTCCAGCCTAGGCCCAGAGAATCCTCCCGTGCTTCCCTGCAGGCCCCCCCCACCCCCTCCGAGACCCCCTGCAAGGCTCTGAGCAGCACAGCAGCATAGCAGGGGCAGGGGGGGCGGGAGGGGGCGCAACGGGAGGGCCGGGCCTCCCCCACCTGAACTTGGCGTCCCATCGGGAGTCAAATGTCAAGGCTGGCCGCCCCCAACGCTGCATAAATCTCTCACCTCGGGAACGTCGTCATTTTTCTCTTGTCACAACTCTTCCAGCCCGCATATTTGACAGCTCCGATCGGGGACTGTCCAAACATTTATTAAAACATTTCCGATGATGAATCTATCCAATTATTACTATTAATGCAGCTAATACTGACTAATGAGGGGGAAAGGCAGGCGCGGGTGTCCCGCAATTCATTACCCCTGCCTTGTCAACAATTCAAAGCCCGAAACCTAATCATCCATACCGGGCCCCTGTTATATTTCACACGTCACTTTTAATAAGTCACTCAGTGCCTATAAATTAATGTAACATGTCGGCATTTATGAGTGTGGCTTTGTCGCTGTTAACAAATGATGTTCCGGCCCAGTCTACCACTGCTCGGCAGTGACGGATGATGGAAGCTCCAAACTCTAAACAGCCCCCGGGGGACCCCCGCAATACACACATCGAGGGCCACAGAGTACATACATCTAAGCACACACAAAAGACAGACCCACACGAGCTAACAAAGCCGGCAACACAGCCAGGGCGCCACGGGGGCAGGGGGGGTGGGGGCAAGGGAAGGGAGCAAGAGGCGTGGACCATGGCGGAGAGCCGGGTGGCACCCCTTTCCCTTCCTCCTACAGAGGGGACAGACCAAGTGACATCGGGGACCAAGCAGGAGAGGCTCAGCCACACGCTCAAGGGCGCTTTCGAAGTTGTTGTAAGTTCTGCCCTGTTGCTCTGGGGCAGTTTTCAACACACACACACACACACACACACACACACACACACACACACACATACACACACAAAGACACACACAGAAAACACAGACACACACAAAACACACACACACAAAGACACACACACAAAAAACAGACACACACAGACACATAAAACACACACACACAAAGACACACACAAAACACAAACAGACACACAAAGACACACAGACACACACAAAACACAAACAGACACACAAAGACACACAGACACACACAAAACACACACACAGAATGACACACACACAAAACACACACAGACACACACAAAACACACACAAACGCACGCGCACAACTTCAACGTCCTCCAAAATAATAACCACCACAGCCAAAGAATGGGATTGCAGCAGGCAGGGGAAGGGCCCACGTTTTGTGGCAAACCCCCAGTGCCACCGGGGTGAAAGAGAGGCTCATTTTTCTTTTCCATGTCCTCTGTCTTCAGCCTGTCACGGGGGACAGGCTGTGTCACCCAGAGCTCATCGGAGGGCGCCCCGCTCAGGGAGCGCCCCTGTCTGAAGATGCTGCCCAAGCGGGCAGTCCGGCTCCGGGCAAGGGTGGCCTGGCGCCCCCTGGGCAGCAGAGCTGCAACCGGGGGCCACAGCCCTGGGTTCGGAGTCCCAGATGTTAAGACAACACCTCGAGCCACTCTGAACCTCCAAGTGAAACAGCCCCGGGTGGGACAAGTCCGGACACTTCCAGGGGGACCCTGGCTGACGGAGTGATGTTCTTCCTCCTTGTCAGCACACCTGGCTTCAGAAACGGGGAGATGTTCAAAAGAACAAACTTGGGAGAGGCAGGACATCGGGGAGGGCGTTTGTCTGGCACCCGGCCGGCCCGGGTTCTATCCCCGGCATCCCATAGAGTCCCCCGAGCACCGCCAGGAGCAATCCCTGAGTGCAGAGCCAGGAGTTAGCCCTGAGCATCACCAGGCGTGGCCCCAAGACCAAAAAAAAAAAAAAAGGCAGCAAAAACAAAATTTAAAAAGAACGAATTTGGTATAATAACAAATGGTACAAATGGGAGGGATTCTCCAGGGCGCTAACAGGAGCCCGGGTGCCCAGCCCTTGGCTCAGAACCCGCAGGCACTTACTTCTCTGTCTGTCTGTCTGCCTACCACACGTGCTCGTCCCATAACCCAGCTAAGCTCAGCAGAGACCTCCTTGCCTCCCCCGGGAAGACTGCACATCTCTCCTTGCAAAGTCTGTCGCACGTAGGGGGTTAAGCTCACACGCAGGGGCCAGAACTCCAGTCCAAATCGCCAAGAAACAAACCAAGCATCGGCTGTTATTAATGTTTTTAAAGTTCCCGTGAATCTTTTGCCATATGCCCCCGTTCTATCCTTACACTCAGGTGCAGAAATCAGAAGATCAGAGCTTTACCGTTACAGTGTCTCGGCGAAGACTCGTGTTTTACAGACCCGCCAGTTTATGAAACATTCGAAGACTCTGTGTGTGCTGGGAATCTCGCTGTTCTGAGCTCTCTCTCGCTCTCTCTCTCTCTCTCCCTCCCTCCCTCTCTCTCTCTCCCTCCCTCTCTATCTCTCCTTCCTCTCTCTCTCCTCTCCTCTCCCTCCTTGGCTCTCTCCTTCTCTCTCTGTCCCTCTCTCTCCCTTTTTCTCTCCCTCTCTCTCCCTCTTTCTCTCTCCATCTCTCTTTCTCCCTCTCTCTCTTTCTCTCTCTCTCTCTCAACTGCAGAGCTGAATGGGATGGTTTTTCCTTTTCCTGACGGTATAGCTCAGAGACGCTGAAGAAGCAGGAGAACCCTTGCTCTCTCAGAGAGCACTCAGGATTGTCCTGAGCCACACTATCCCCCCCCCCAACACACACACACACACACACACACACGCGCGCGCGCGCGCGCGCGCGCGTGCACGCACACAGCCTCCAACTGAGAGAGAAACTCACGGTTAGGCCAGGGCGCTGCCTGCTCTGTTCTTGGGAAATTGGGCAGAGTCTGAGGTTCCAAAAGCAACCGTGGGGTCCCCTGCCCCCCTTGCCCCTAGACAGCCCACGTACCCATGAGCTAAGTGCCTTGGTCAACCATATTCGCACAACTCATGGGACAGGAGGGGTGAGGGGATTGAGTCATGGGGCGGGAGGGGGACAGGGAGGGAGGCCTGACAAGCCCTTAGTGGATTTCCACACGGGAGATGTGGCAAACAGGGGCTCGGGCCAGGAGGAGACTGCGAGCCACTGAAGGGACCCAAGGCCGGCAGCTGGGGCAGTGCCCGATGCCCTTGACCAAGGGCAGTGGACAGAGCTGTGCCTCCAGGCGCTCCCAGGGAGGCCTCGGGGCTCTCTCCTTCCAGGGCGGTGGATTCAGGCCAATGTTGGGGTGTGTGTGTGTGTATGTGTGTGTGTGTATGTGTGTGTGAGAAAGAGAGAGAGAGAGAGATTGTATGAGTGTGTTTGAGTAGGTGTGAAAGTGAGTGAATGTGTATGTGAGAGAAAGTGTATGCATAAAAATTTTTTTTAATTTAAGAAAAAGTGTATGTGTATATGTGTGTTTGAGTGTCTGTGAGTGTGAGTGTGAGTGGATCAGTGTGAGAGTGTGTGTGAATGTAAGAGCGCCTGTGAGCATAAGCATGAGTGTGTGTGTGTGTGTGAGGGCATGGGTGTGTGTGCATGTATGCATGTGCTTGAGGGTGTGAGTGAGTGTGAGTGTGTGTGTGTCTGAGGGTGTGACAGTGAGCGTGTAAGAGTGTGTGGGGGTGTCTGAGTAACCGTTCGTGTGAGAGTGTGGGAGAGTGGGAGTGTGGGAGTGCAGGTGTGAGACTGTGAGCATGGGAAGGGTGTCAGTGTCGAGAGTGAGTCCGTGTGAGTGTGAGAGTGTGTGTTTGAGAGAGAGAGAGAGAGAGAGAGAGAGAGAGAGAGAGAGAGAGAGATGAGGAGGGCGACGGGGCAGCCGTGGGCGGGCCTGGGCCCCGGGCACTGCAGACGCCGCCACCATGGCCAGCTCCGGCTGCCCAGATCTATGAAGACATCACGGAGGAGACAGCTGAAAGGCAAATCCCAGGGGCCTGGGGGTTGATTTGCATAACAAGGCCCCCGGTGGCCCCCAAAGCCAGGACACCCTCAGAGAAAACAGCCTCTGCATGGGCCCAGCCTGCGTGCCCTTGAGTCTGTGGGGGCGCGGGGGAAGGAACTTCCAACTGGGCGGTGCAGTGACCCTCTGTGCTTTGCCCCGAGGCATCTATTTCTGGGCCCACCCGCCCCCTCCCGCACCTCCCAAACCAGTCTGGCTCTTGCCTGTTTCTCTCTGAAACCTCCCTTCCCCTGTTTGCTTCGGGGGCTGCCTCCACCCCCCAGTCAGGCCCTTCCTCTCAAGGCTGCAGACCGGGGACACCCCAATGTTTCCTTCTCTGGGGGGTGGGCTGGAGTGATAGCACAGTGGGTAGGGCGTTTGCCTTGCAGGCGGCCGACCCGGGTTCGATTCCCGATGTTTCCTGCTCTCTTTTCCAGGGCGATGCTCGTGCCTGCTGCGTGGCCGAAGGAAGTCGCAGCCCAGGAACAAGTTCTCGCCCCACCTGAGGCCGAGGCTCCGCAGAGTAGCTCGGGGGGGCTCTCGGGGCTGACTCCAGCGCCCTGGGCCATGCCACATGCCCCCGTTGTGGGAATAGCAGCAGCGGGGAGATAGCGGAGCCACAACAGGCGTGTCCACAGCCCACGGCCCACGGGATGGGCTCAGAGCGGGAAGGGCCAAAGGGAGCCGCTACGTTGCTCCCGGCCCCAGGAGGGGGGGAGGAGGAGGAGGAGGAGGAGGAGGAGGAGGAGGAGGAGGAGGAGGAGGAGGAGGAGGAGGAGGAGGAGGAGGAGGGAGGAGGAGAGCGAGCTGCACCACGTGTACAAGGCGCATCGGGAATCTGACCCACGGGCATGGTGGGCAGCGGGGGAGGCCCTGCCTGGGTTCCCCGGGGGAGGTGTGACCGGAGTGTGGTTTTCATCCATGGGAACTGTGTGCCCTGGGAATAACACACAATGCCCCCACCAGGAAAAAAAAGAAAAACAAAAACAGGGGCTGGAGCAATAGCACAGCGGGGAGGGCGTTTGCCTTACACTCGGTCGACCCAGGTTCGATTCCCAGCATCCCATAGGGTCCCCTGAGCACCGCCAGGAGTGATTCCTGAGTGCAGAGCCAGGAGTAACCCCTGAGCATCACTGGGTGTGACCCAAAGAAAAAAAGGGAAAAAAAGAAAAACAGAGGGTAGAACCGGAAGCTCAGAGTGGTGGAAATCCCCCAGAGAAACTCCTGGGCTCCACCCAGGGGCAGCCCTCAGCCGCGGTCAGGGATGGGCTGAGTTCTGCTGAGTTAGTGCTGGGAGAGTCACCGGGGCCCGGTGCAGGCCCCTCCCTGGTCTGAGGGGGCACAGAGCTCGTCTCTCCGGCCGGTAATGTCCCCGCCAGTCGTGTGAGCGGCAGGCCAGCGGAAGGGCACCGGGCTTCATCTTCCGCCTGCAGATTGCTCCAGAAGCCAGACTCAGGGACCGAGTCAGACCCGGGGCACACTTGGCACACAGCTCTCCACGTGAACAGCCTCCCCCCTCCCCCCGCCCCTGCGCCCTGGCCATGAAGCAATGTTCTGGACACGCTGTGACACCCTTGGAATGTGAGTCCTAGTGACACACCAGCAGCCCCCGGGGGACGGCGCCAGAACTCGTGAGGGGACGCACGAAGCAGGCAGAACCCTCAGAAGCCCGCGGGGCTGGCCAGGGAGTCTCTCCAGCCACATCTGGGGCAGCTCAGATACCACACTGCCACGAGCACTCCCGTTTCCCACTATGCCCAGGGAGCAGGGGTGTATTGGCACGGGTGTGTGAGGGCCCGCAACTGTCCGGGCCCGGGAGGGAATGGTGGGGGTGGGGTGGGAGGGGGACACACTCGATCCCATCTCACGGGACTGGAGAGCTCAGGGATGTGTCTCAGTGGCAGGGCTGGGGCACAGCTCCCTGTCCCATGGAGACAAGGGTCCAGGACCCCTCCCCCAAGAGCTCTTGGCACCACCTGCACTGTGCTTGCTGTCCCCAGGGGGATTTCCCCCTGCACCAGAATGGAGGAGAGTGCCTGACGGACTGCACGGCTCTCCCGGCGCTGACCCACGTGGTGGACAGGGGTCCCCGAGCCCCTGGAAGCCTCAGGTCAGGGGCAGCGGAGCTGGACAGACGCCCGTTCCATGAGTGCAACTTTTGCAGAAAGACAAAATTCGCTTGATCACAGCAGAAGACATGTTACCCCGCAAACCCCCGCCCCACCCCCCACCCCCACACACATACACACACACACACAACCATTAGGACTTCTGCCTCCCTCCCCATGGCAAGCCCTCACCCCAAGCCTCCTTGGCTCTGCCCATGCTTGTGCATAAGTCTCCTAGGATCCAATCGTGTGTGTGTGTGTGTGTGTGTGTGTGTGTGTGTGAGACCAATCAAATCCTTTCTTTAATACTTTACACATATTCACTCACTGATTTTTTTTTTACTCCCAATAAACTTATACTTGTTTGGAAATGCCCTTCCCATTACTAGATAAAACAAATGCTATTGGTGGGTGAGAGACAGAGAGGCAGAGAGGGGGAGAGAGAGAGAGAGAGAGGGAGAGAGAGAGAGAAGCAATACAAATGAAAGCCAAAGGAAACGAAACATTCTCAGTCCTCTGGCTAGCTACTCTCCCCTGCCAAAGAGAGAAGCCAGAGGAGGTGACAGGGGAGTGTCTGTCAGAAGCAAGCCCCCATCACACGGAAGAGACGCAAACTTCCCGACCACCTGGGGCATGGGGCACCATCTGAAAATTACCTGCCCCAGATTTAAATCCTGCCCCCACAACCCCTGCAAGCATGCTGGTGTATTCCAAAATGGCAGGGTAGCTATCAGAAGCACAGGACAGTGAACAGGGCATCTATGTGTGTGTGTGTGGGGGGGGGGGGGTACCGGCTTACCCCACCTAACGCCAGGAGGTCAGAGGCCCTCTAGTGAGCAGAGTTGGAGGAGGATTTCTTCAATAATCGATAACTGCGTGGGACCTTCCCACACCGGCTGGAAAACCCACCAGCTCCCGGGACAGCAGAGAGAGAGCGAGGAGGTGCCCACACAGCTGCCACGAAGTTTCCCGACAGATTTTTTTCCTGTTCCGTCTAGAAAACGAGAGGCAAAGAGCTAGAAAGTCCCAACTGCAGGTGTGGAGGGAAGGAGGCAGGCTCTAGGCGTGGGTCAACATAAACAATGAGAGAGAGACAAAGAGAGGGGAGATCCAACCGTATTCCCACTCCAGAATAAATTTCCAAACGGCGTGATGGATGTGGCATGGAGATCAGGATGGCAGAAACGGGGAAGGAGCACGAGGAAGGCAAACTAAGCAGGGGCCGAGGCTCTGTCAGCGGTGGAGCGGAGACTGGGTGTTTAATTAGGGCCAGCAGGCTGCAACGCCTCGCCGGGAAGCGTGTGCCCCAGCCAACCACGTGTTGGTGAACACGGAGACGTACAAACTGATCAATAGTACAAAACAAAAGGGGCCCAGGTAGGCATGTAGAGTCATGCATCATTTCAATAAATTACGCGGCATGGCAGACAGGTTTGGCTGGGGTTTTGTGTCGTTGTTGTTGTTGCTGTTGTTGTTTTACACACACATACACACCCTCCCCAACAATCATTCTGGGATCAAGAGCTAAATCATTTCAGCCACCTCTTGATGTCTGCAAAACGCGGCAGGAATGATGAGACTTAACAGCATCCTGACAATTAGCATATTATAAATACAAAAATGATATATTAAAGGGAGAGGAGGAGGGGGGTGGAAAAAAGGCCAGCGTTTTACACCTACAGTAATATAATTCCACTACTTAATGCAAAGTAACAGGCCTCCAAGTGTTTGGGATGCTCTCGAATGGTGTTATCTCCTCTATCAGTAAATGAGACTATGTGAACAGTACTACCTATAAATAATTCAGGGCCTGAGATGGCAATTATAGAACCATGCACAACTAGCATGAATATTTTATGAAGGCTAAAACAGCCCTCAGAATGAATCATGGAGAGATGTGCACACACACACGCGCACACATGCACACACACACACACACACACACACACACACCAGGCAGTTTGGGCCAAATTTTACTCCACAACAAGCCTTCTCTTTGATCCCCGGCACACCTTTATCTAGCAGAAGCAAAGCCCCTACGTACACTTTTTTTTTTCCTCCTTGTAATTTTCTTTTCTTTTCTTTTCTTTTGGTTTTCGGGGCACATCCAGAGATTACTCCTGGCGCTCCACTCTGCAGCCAGGTCCATCACTCCTGGACCGTCCCACTCAAAGGGTCTGCGTTGGACCATTTGGGGGTGCCAGGGCTCAAACCCAGGTCGGCCGTGTGCAAGGCCAGCGCCTTATCCGCTGTGCTATGGCTCCAGCCCCATCCTTTCCTGTGTTCCTTAAGATCCAAGTGCAGAGCCCGGTACGCGAGCTGTGTCAACAGAGCAGAGGACCGTCACCTGTCACGGGGCGGATGAGCCACTGGTGACCTGAATCTGTGTCTCGGATTCCGAGATTTGTCCAGCCTGCCCCCAAAGACTCCCCCCCCCTTCCTTCCCAAAGTTGCAAATTTCAAGGCTGAGAGCAGCAGAGGGGTTTTTCTTTATGACTCAGCCCAAACACATCCTCCTTGAAAACCGCCCTCCGGGAAAATAAGCCTGTATGTCTAATGATCCCTTGAGGGATACCTGTGACTCCCACTTCCACCACATCCACGAGACTAAACAAATACTGCCCGTGCCTGCGCCCCAGCAAGCAAACAAGGTCCTCTATTTCCCACCCCCCTTCACTAGGACACAGGAACAGCACCCCTGCGTCCTGAAGTGATTCTGTCACCGAAGCCAAACAAACACAGAAAACAAACAACAACAACAACAAAAAAGTCCATCCTACAAACAAACGTGCAGCGGGAAGTCCTACAAACGTCTGTCTCAGTGCAGCGGGGCGGGGACTCGCAGAGTAAAGGGTTCCTGGCCATTTGAGTTTTGCAGAGATTAGTATGCATGCTTTGCACAGCCTCTTATTTATACATACCAGGATGACACCCGGGAAGAGGAAACACTACTTCAGCGCTGGCATAATCCACTTCCTTAATTACCTCGCCAAGTCCCCCCCCCCGACCCCCCACCCGCCCAGCTCCTTCCAGCGAGAGCTCCAATGCGTTGGCCTAATAGGTGTTTCTGGCCTGATTACGAAAAAGAAAGAAATAAAGGACAAACTCAGAGCAGTCTAGGTCCTTTTCGTTTTATTTTTGTCTGGGAGCCACACCTGGCTGTGCTCAGGGCTGTCTCCCAGCTCTGGGCACCGGGATCACTGATAATGAGAATGATGATGCCAGGGTCCAATCTGGTTGGCCGAGAGCCAGGCAAACACTCCCCCCACCACCACCCTGCCATCTCCCCAGCCCACCAAGGGTCTTAATATAGAAAAACCACAGCAACAACAAAACCTTGGATAAAATTCAGTCCTTCGTAGAGAAGATGAGAAAAGTTTGTCAGAGACAGGGGCGGAAAATAAAATAAAATAAAATAAAATAAAATAAAATAAAATAAAATAAAATAATAAAATAAAACACGAAAACATGCAGCTTTTTCAGTAGTGCCTGTGCGGTCAATGATAATGCGGAAGTTAATAATACTGGCAGCAACAAAGTTCAGTAACAACTTCGAATCGTTACAGTCACGAGTTAATAATACCGGCAACAGCAAAGCTCAGTAACAACTTCAAATCATTACAGTCACCAGACTCTCATCGTCCCCCAACAGCTCTGGGAAGGACCAGGTGCCACCCCGAATGCCCCGAAAGATCAGGGAAGAGATGCGGGATGGGGGTCTCCAGCTGCCAAGCCCGTGCCCCGGACCTTCGGCTCCAACCGTTGGGGAAGAACACGCGTGCCTGCACACACCAGGGCGGGGAACACAGCTCTCCCGGTGGCACCAGCTTCTCCTCGGGTCCCATCCAAGGGCAGAGGGGACACAGGATGTACCCCAAGAGCTCCGGGAGACACCGTGTCTGCCCAGAGCTTCGTGGCCCTCCCTGTCACTCAGCTTTGCAAGCTGGGACCCTCTGCCCCCCGGGGCCGGCCACCCCACGGGCCCGGAGGCACGGATGGGCAGAGCCACAGAACCCGAACCCGAACCCGCCAGGCCCAGCCCAGCCCGGGAGCTGCGGGGAAGCCAGAGCAGGCCCCCGGCGGGCTGAGTCAGCACCGGGGAAGTCAGGGGGAGCCACGTGGGGGTCCTCCCTCCCAGGGCCCCTGCACAGCTCTGGGTGGGCACGGCCCCCAGACACGGGGACACTCTCTGGTCCAAACTGAGCTATCCTGGTGGCTATTTTCTTGGTAGGGGTGGGAGCCCAAACTGGCATGACTTTAGCCAGCGAGGGCAGAGCAGCACCCGCCAGCTGAGCCAACTGGTTTGGGCTGACCCGGTTCCTCTCTCCTCTCTCCTTCCTCCTCCTCTTCCTCTTCCTCCTCTTCCTCTTCCTCCTCCTCCTCCATCTTCTCTTCTTCCTCCTCTTCCTCTCCTCTTCTTCCTCCTCCCCTTACTCCTCCTCTTCTTCCTCCTCCCTTCTTCCTCTTCCTCCTCCTCTTCTTCCTCCTCCCCTTACTCCTCCTCCTCTTCCTCCTCCCTTCTTCCTCTTCCTCCTCCTCTTCCTCTTCTTCCTCCTCCCTTACTCCTCCTCCTCTTCCTCCTCCCTTCTTCCTCTTCCTCCTCCTCTTCCTCTTCTTCCTCCTCCCTTACTCCTCCTCCTCTTCCTCCTCCCTTCTTCCTCTTCCTCCTCCTCCTCTTTCTCTTCTTCTTCCTCATCTTCCTCCTCCTCCTCTTCCTCTTCTTCCTCCTCCCCTTTCTCCTCCTCCTCTTCCTCCTCCCTTCTTCCTCCTCATCTTCCTCCTCCTCTTCCTCCTCCCTTTTTCCTCATCTTCCTCCTCCTTTCCTTCCTCTTCCTCCTCTTCCTCCTCTTCTTCCTCCTTCTCTTCCTCCTCTCCTCTTTCTCTTCCTGCTCCCCCTCCTCTTCCTCTTCCTCCTCATCTTCCTCCTCCTCTTCTTCTTCCTCCTCTTCTTCCTCTTCCTTCCCCATACCTTCTTCCTTCTTCTCTTCCTTCTCCCCCTTCTCTTCCTCTTCCTCCTCTTCCTCCTCCTCTCCCCACCTACCCCCTGGTTCCATTCCACTGCACAAGCCCCAACCTAGAGGATTCAGTAGAGCAAACAGCCAAGTGAAGCCAGTGGCTGGGGCCCCGGCTTCCTCCTTGGGTCTCCCCCAGGGGCCTCCAGGGTCACTGGTCACTTAGGTGCGTGGGAAGGGGTTAATCTGACAGCGTGCTTCTCTCTCGGGGAAGGCGAGCGGGCGCCGTGTGGTGCTGTGGCGCTAACTGCTAACACATGGGCAGGGCACACCTCGCCACAAAATTCTTTCGTTCTTTCTCGGGCGCCCGGGCCAAGAGCAACACCGCGAGTTTGATTTTCTTCATCCTGAATTGACAGCTTATTTATCTCCCTGCGAGAACTTTTTAAGCCCCCTCTAGTCACCCCGGCAACTTAGGAGGCATTCAGCTGACTGTTCAAAAATACGACCGCAGCTTCGTAAGAAATAAAGATGGGATTATTTCATCCCCGGGCTCCGGTGAGGGCGGCATTTCAGGGAACCCGGAGTCAGGAACAATCGCCAAACACCGCAGACCCCCCCACCACCCCAGCCCCGCCCCCCTCGCCCTGCATAGTCTATCTTGAAATCCTTTTTAGAACAAACTACTCTGCAGATGCTTCGAACTTTGGTGAGCAGACGCACTGGAGCCTCCCCTCAGAAACGCTCAGGGAGCCTCATTAGGGTGATTAGGGGAGAAGTCATTTCCCTTTGCCATAACTCGCGGTGGAAATCATCGCTCCTGATGCCTGTGAAGCCAGCAAGAAATAGAACACAAGCACCGAGCCCTGAGTCACGATGGAAAAGAACAGGCGCCCGGGGGTGGGGGTGGGGGTGGGGGGAACTGCCGCAGGGAACGACACCCAGCCACACGCTCCCCAGGGCTCTCCCGCTTCTGGGGTGAGGGGCCAGGCCTGGGGAGCGGGGTGGGGGGCGGGAGAACCTGCAGCTGCTCCTGGGCAAGCCAGCCCGACTGATTATGCGCGAGACGCAGAGGATGACCCAGAAAATCCCGGCTGACAGAGTGTGCGGATGCAGCACCCCAAAAGTGTTTCCACTGGAAAGAAATCACCTGCCGTTCTGCCATAGAGAGCAATGGGTCCTGAGCGCCTGTGAGGTGGGGATCGGTCCCTACTGAGAACTCTCAGAGGAAGATGCAGAGGAGAGGAGGAGGAGGGGGGAGGAGGAGGGGGAGGAGGAGGGGGGAAGGAGGAGGAGACGGGGAGGAGGAGGAGTAAAGGGAGGAAGGGAAGGAGGAGGAGGGGAGGACAGGGAGAAGAGAGGAGGAGGAGGAGGAAAGGGAGGAAGGGAAGGAGGAAGAGGAGGGGAGGAGGGGGAGGAGGGGGAGGATGGGGAGTAAAGAGGAGGAGGAGGAGAGGGGGAGGAGGAAGAGGGGGAGGAAGAGGAGGGGGAGGAGGAGAAGGAGAGGAGGAAGAGGAGGAGAAGTAGGGGGAGGAAGAGGATGAGGGGGAGGGGAGAAGGAGGGGGAGAGGGAGGAGCCTTCCTGGGGAGCTGGGCTGGGCCACTGACCATGCAACCTTGCAACCTTCCAAGAAGCGCCAACACCCCACTTCCAGAGGCCATCTGGGCTAAGCCACTGGTGTCCCCCTTCCAGCACACGGTGACAACCCTTTCTGACCCCTGTCCCCGTTACCTGCCCTTTCCCCTCTGAGGAATGACAGTGCTAGACATCCCCAGATGGAGGCAACCTCACTGGCAGCAGGAGGCCCAAACTTGAGTCTCCCAACGCAAAAGGTGTCTAGGGAGAGGGCAGCCCGGGGCAGGGGCTGGGCAGGGGGCGGAGAGGGGGTCTGGGAAGGCCGGTGGAGGGAAGGAGACAGGGCGGGATGGGTGAGGGAACGTCGTGTAAAAACCCAACCAAGGGGGCTGGAGCGAGAGTCCAGAGGGGAGGGCATTTGCCTTGCCCATGGCCAACCCGGGTTCGATCCCCAGCATCCCACAGGATCCCCCGAGCACTGCCAGGAGGAATTCCTGAGTGCAGAGCCAGGAGTAGCCCCTGAGCATCAATGGGCATGACCCAAAAAGGGAAGAAAAAAAAAAACAACTATGCAAAACTTTGTAACTCATGGTGCTTTAATAGGATAAAATTTGGGAGAAAAATTTTAAAGAAAATAGAAAAACGTTAAAGACGCCTTGCTGTGGGCAGGGGTCCTCCATCAGGGTCTCCCCAGCTCCAGTGATGTCCCAAGAGCCCACAAACAGGCATGCAGTGTCACTGCCTCATGTTTCTCTGCGAGGGCACCAAAGTGCAGAGGAATAAAACGGCCCAAGAGCACGCGTTTCTCCTGTCCCCAACACGCAGTCACGTATCTCTGAGGCCCCATGAAAGTGAGCAGAGGGGCTGGAGCGATAGCACAGCGGGGAGGGCGTTTGCCTTGCACGCGGCCGACCTGGGTTCGATTCCCAGCATCCCATACAGTCCCCCGAGCACCACCACCAGGAGTCATTCCTGAGTGCATGAGGCAGGAGTTGCCCCTGTGCATCGCCGGGTGTGGCCCAAAAAGAAAAGAAAAAAGAAAGTGAGGCGGAAGTAGGCAGACACCCTCGGGAGTTCAAACAGTTGCCAACTTTTGTCTGCCCTGTCCCCTTCCTGTGCATGGCTCTACCCGACCCCCCCGACCCCCGGGGCACCTGCAGCATCTCCGACCTGGCCCGAGTGTCTGGGTGGCCCACACCCCCCCTCCCCGGTGCCCCTGACGCATCTCGGACAGAAGACAGCCCGATTCAATGGCGGGGAGCAAAGCCCGGAGATCTGGGCGCTGGGAAAATGTCATGTGAGGGGTGCGGGGACCAGCCCGGTGGGAGCCTCCACCCGGGGTGCCCGTGAATGAGAGACTGACCCGCTCCGGGCAGTCCTGCTCAGAGGCGTAGCAGGGGGCTGGGTGTCGGGGCGTGGCGGGTGGAGGGAAGGATCAGGAGGAAGGTGGGCGTGAAACGTGGACAAAATCATTGTCCAACACTGCAGGGAGTTTGGGATGATTGGGAGGGGAGGGGAGGCAGAAAGCAGAACTCAACAGAGGGGACCCTGCCTGGGCCTTCTGTACCCCCCGCCCCCCACCACCCGTCTCTCCCGAGCTGGCCTGTCTGCAGGCAGGACGCACAGTCAGAGCTGGCAGGCCTGGGCCCTCCCCTCACGCTTCAAACACGGGGATGGGGCAGGCTGACCACCAGGGGCCAGGCCTGGGCCTCTCTCTGCCCAGCACCTTGCGCCAGCTGCCCGCCCCGCACTCCTGACTACACCCCGGAGGCAGGAAAGCTAAGGGGTTGGTGCCCCTCGGAACCCCAGTGCCCCACCCCCCCACACACACACCCTCCGCTTTCCAGACCAGAGCAAAAGGCCCAAGATGCCAGGGCCATGCAGCCAGTGGCCCCCTGGGCAAGGAGGGAGAGTTGGACGCCGGGGGGAGATGGGCCTGGAGGACGGAGAGTGGACTTCACCTATGACAGGGTAGAGCTGGGGTAGGGGTGGTGGGGGGTGGAGGGACACGCTTGCCCCGCCCCCCCCGCCCCATCTCTGTTTCAGTGTCTTCTGTTCAGAATTCACTGGGTTCCGCTCCCCCTGGGGGCTCTCAGATGTTTGACAGACCCCCTTGGGTCCCCAGCACCGGGGGTCTCCCTGCCACCCCTCACGTCGGGGATTTGGGCGAAGGCACCTGGGACTGAGAAAAACGGCCCATGGAAAGGATGCGTGGGGAGAGGTGGGGAAGGGGTCCCCGTCCCTCTCAGCCTGCAGCAGGACAGGCTGGCCAAGGGCAATGGGGGGGGGGGCTTCTGAAGGGGGTCCTTGAGACCGTGGGCAGCGGGCAGGGGCTCAGGAGAGCTGAGAGCAGATTTGCCGCAAGCCTCCCCTTCCCCCCACACCCCTGCCGCCACCCTCTGCTCCGTGTCCCAGCTGCTTCTGCCTAAAGGATGCGCGGGCCCACACTGCACTGTGCTTGCGAGGAAGGAAGCCGAGCCGTGGGTAACAATGAACATGCAATTGGGCTGGAAATAGATTTATCAGGCTTCAAGGACTATTGTTTGCGGAGAGACGGTACACACATTACTGTTTCACAGTTCAGCTATGACATTATTAACCTACTGGGCGAGGATTTTTATTGTCGGATTGGTCCATTCATCAAACAGCAGAGAAACTCCAAACCCCATCCGGAAGTGAACGTTTCAGGCCGGGCTGGGTTTCACTTAGCGCCATTAATCTATCTATTTACACAAGAGCCAGAGACGTTCATTTAGTAAACGTCTCTCCGTCTGGCGGGAAAGCTGCGGGATGGGGGGGTGGGGGGTGGGCGGGAGGCGGGCGGGAGGCGCGCCAGGTCCAGTGTCGGAGGAGGAAAGGAGCGTCCGAAGGGAGGCGTCTCTGCAGCCTGCCCAGGGGCAAGAGGAGGCCTCTGAGCCAGAAGGACTGAGTCCAAGCACCCTATCCCTGAAAAATCCCAACCTGGAAAGAGAGGAAGCAAAGGAGGGTGGAGATGCCTCATTCATTCGTTTGTAACAAGGAAAGAGCAGAAAACTCAGGATGGTTCTGGAAGATGGGGGAGGGGCAGGGGGGGCAGAACCTGCGCTCAACTTTATTCCAACAATAAACGCTTCTCATAAAAAGGCACCAAGGCAACGGCTCGGTAATGCCGAGATGCAGGGGATTTGGGACCGCAAGTGACCGTGTCGTCTCCCAATGGAGTGTCCGTGGCACTGAGTGCCACGGCAGTGCCCGACACTGGACTCCGCTGCCAGTGTCCACTACTGCCCCGGCTCGCTGTGTCTGCACTCGGGACCTACGTCCTGGACTGGGGGGGGGTGGCCGGGGGCGGGGGGAGGGGTGAGCTGGAGCAGAATGACTGTATCCGGTCGTCAATCTCTCCTTTATTTCCTCCTTCCTTCCTCTGCTCCACGGCTTTATGGGAGAGAGGACACCGTCCAGCTGTTACACACCCTCAACGGGTCGCCCTGATCTGATTATCCCCTCATTTCTTCCCCAGACGACACGTAACGCTGGAGAAAGTGTGGACGCGAGAGGGCTCCCCCATCGAGGGGCACTCATCACTGGGGTGTGTGAGCATGTGCACATATGGACAACACGTATATGCTCCTATGATACGTAGGCACTAACGTACATGGACGCCCGCGTGTGCTTAGATACATGTGTGCACATATACATTGACACGCCTATGATTGCCTGACGGCATGTGCTCACACACAGAAGCCTTTCTACATGCCTACCTATACACCTGTGCGCATGTCCATCTGCTCCAGAACATGTTACATATGTTCTCACGCACGTTTAGATGTGCTCACGTGTATGCGGTCACAATCTGCACGGTCCTACACATGAGTCACAGCAAAGTAAAGAGAACACGGACGGGATGGCTCTGGGAGAATGACAGCCACAACAAAATTGGTTCAGCTTTACCTCCAAACAACTGCCCCTCTGAATTGGCTACACAGGGGGGCGGACAACTCAGACACAACCCCACAGCTGCCCCTTCCCTGAGGACTGTGTGGAGTAGCTTGTTCTAAGGCTAAGGGGGGAGAGAGAGATGGGCGGGGGGTGGGGGGGGGAGCTGGCCTAGCGGGCAGTGCTCTGGTGCACCGGTGCCTTCACCCCTACCCCTCCCGGGTCCACCCAAGGCCACCGTGAGGGGGATTTCCTTCAGCCACGTGTCAGGCACCACTGGACTACTCTCTGCTCGTCAGTGACTTGCCGGGTCCCTCGCCCCTTCTGCAGCCCCGAGTCGCAGGCTAGATGCGGGGTGGGGGCTTTGCTTTGTGGGATGCATCCTCGTCCACAGGATTCACATAGACGGGTCACTCCGATGAAGGCGCCTTTTCTGCATTTGCGGGAAGAGCAGATGATGGAGTCCTGCCCCCTGCCCCCCGCCCCCTACCTCCAACTGACCGTGAGCAGCTTGGCGTCGAGGCCAGAACGCCACAAGCTGAGGGGCGGAGCTACAAGCCAGGGGGAATCCGTACCAGCGATCACGAGACCTGGGCCGGGTGGGATCTTCTCCAGGAAAGGAGACTTGACTTTCCAGAAGGAAACATCCCAGATTTTTTTTTTCTAGAAACAAAACTCTAGAAACCAAGCTCCCCCACCCCAGGAGCCTAAGTCTAAATATTCAACTATTTTCTGGCACTCTGGTTGGCAAAAACAAGCTGGAACCTAATACACCATCCCCCACCCCTCACACACACACACACACACACACACACACACACACACACACACACACACACACAAGGACTGATCACATGAATGGCTTATTATGTGGCCCTAAAAACATTTTCAGACTTCGAAAGCCCCAAGACCCCGTTTCTGCTTGAAATAAGGGTGCACAGATGTCTGTGGAGGGGTAACGAGACAGAGTCGTGTTTCTTCTGTCTTAGTAATGTATGAAATCTTGAATGTTAAAGAGTCGATCATGGGGCTGGAGCGATAGCACAGCGGGGAGGGCACTTGCCTTACATGCAGCCGACTCGGGTTCGATTCCCAGAATTCCATAGGGCACCCCAAGCACCGCCAGGAGTAATTCCTGAGTGCAGAGCCAGGAGTAACCCCTGTGCATTGCCAGGTGTGACCCAAAATGCAAAAAAAAAAAAAAAAAAAAAGTCAGTCAAATTTTCCCCTACTTTGTCTAGATTTTGAAAGCATCTGTCTACCTTTATGTAGGCCACCTGCGTCCGTGGGATCAGAGCCCTTCCTGCCAAGGGTCTAGAATGTCCTGCTCATCAGAACTGATTCTCATGTCATTTTTTTTTTCTCCCTGTGGAATACCTCAGACCTCGGTGTCTACAGAACTTTCCAGACAACGCATAGGGGAACCGTATGTGTGGAGGAAATTAGGGGGAAAGAGAAGGACACAAGGAAGTGACCACTCTAAATGGCCCCCTTCTTTCTTTCCTAGGCACAACCTTCATGCGTGTGCAATATAAGACTGTGTGACTCACCTGCATATCTGCACACACAGGTGCGAACGTCGAGTCCTGTGTGGGGCCACATATGGGTATGAACACAAGAGATGTGGATGAACACATGAGGGGGACGTGCGTGCATGTGTGTGCGCATGTCTGCGACATGCACGTGTGAGTGTACATATACACGTGTGGACAGTTCCGTGTGTGTTTGAGCACAGATCCTACCTACCCTCTCTGTTCTGGGTCTCTGGCTGAAAAACTCCTCTGATATTTGTTTAGCCTCTAACTGAGAAGCCTCAGAAGAGGGATCTCGGCTCTATTTCGTGTCACGTCGGTGGGTTTAGGAAACAAAGCCTTTCAAATTGATGATTCAAAGGTGAAGACGAGTCTCGTCCGGAAGGAGCGCTTAAAAAGTTTTCCGGCGAGTTTCCAGGGTCCAAGGTGAAGTCTTATTTTTGCTTTGCCTCACTCTGAACATAAAATGCCCATGACCCAGCTCACTGCTGGATGGCCAGCGGGGAACGAGAGAAAGGGAAAATTTCTCTGCTTCCAACTCCACCTCAGACAGCACGGGTAGGGGTGAGGGGTGGCGGGGAGAGGCAGGGGCTGGCAGGTAGAGGTTGGCAGAAGCCAAATCCTTTAGTAACTAAAACCTTACAAATTATTTATTTGATAGGGTTGGGGGGGAAGGCCACAAAGGGCAACAAACACACACTGACATGTGCCACTTCTGAATTACTTCCCCATGTTTCCCTGTTGGCTGGAACGATAGCACAGCGGGTCGGGCATTTGCCTTGCATGCAGCTGACCCGGGTTCGATTCCTCCATCCCTCTCAGAGAGCCCGGCAAGCTACGGAGAGTATCCCGCCCGCACGGCAGAGCCTGGCAAGCTCCCGGTGGCGAACTCGATATGCCAAAAACAGTCACGACAAGTCTCACAATGGAGACTTTACTGGTGCCCACTCGAGCAAATCAATGAACAATGGGACAACAGTGCTACAGAGCTACGGCTTCCTTGTCCGCAGGGGGGAAAAAAAAACTGAAAGAGGCCCTTAAAGTTCACTCCTCCTTTTTCTCCTCTTCCCGAGGCGCAGGTCTGGTGTGCAGGCTGTCTGTGCCTCAGTGGAAGCACTGCCTGGAGATGAGCCGAAATTCCCAAGTACTGACCGTGTCCAGCATGCAGGACGGCTCATAAAATGGAACAGGGGTGCCCTGTTTTCCCGGAGCGAGCGGCGCTGCATTCCGACGGGGCTGCACGGGGAGCGGAGGCCCTCGCTGTCCCCACACCCATAAATCTCCTTGGCCCCAGAGCCCACTCACCCACCCCCCGGGGCTCAGCTCCTGCCCGGAGCGGGTTGCAGACCTTCCCGAGGGCCACTTTCTCCCAGTGCTTTTTGCTACCTGACCGGGTCTTTCTCCATGGGAAGTCGAGAAACTCCAGCAGATCCCCATAAAAAAATAAATAAATAACTAAATAAATAAATGAGACAGAGTCGAGGCCATGGGAATCTGCATGCAAGTATTTTTAAGAGCGGCCCTGCCCGTGGGGAAAAGATAAACGAAAGGGGCTGCCTTAAGCCTCCCAGCGAGTGCGTGGCTACGTCTTACTGCTGGTCCCCCTTTTCCTGTCTCTGCAAAACTCTCTGCAGGCCTCCAGCAGCCCCTGGCAACCGTCCAGCTCTCGGTCTGCATCTGCCCCTCCCCTCGCCTTCCTGCCGGACTCCTGAGCGAGGCTCCTTCCTGCCTCCCGCGCCCCGACGCTGCCTCCGACGACACCTGGTACCCAGAGCTGGTCCAGGGAAGGCACTCGACCCCAGGCGCCCTGAAGGAGCCAGAGGTCACCCAAAGCCAACAGCACGGGCATGGGGCGAGGGTCCTGGCAGAGCAGGGGAAGGGGCAAGGAGGCAAGACCTGCAGAACCTCTGCTCGAGAGCGGGTCGGCCACCGGTTAGTTTCCGGCCAAGAGAAGAGCCAGTCGAGGGGTTCAGAGGCCCTTCTGACTCCCACTTCCTGCAGCTGGAGTGTATAAGGGAGCCCAGAGATACGGCAAAGGCGGGCAGGGCGCCTGGGAGGTAAAAAGCGCAGCTCCAGCGACTTGAGGGGCCAGGCCGAGAGCCCCGTGTTCTGCCCTCTGAGCCGCCAAGACCCCCAGAGCCGAGAGCTGAAGGGCCTCGTTCATCAGTGATTTGCTGGCGCTCTCCGAGTCGGCGGACTTGAGGACCAGGAGGAGGGAGAGAAACGCGTGCCCGCACTCGGCTCCGGGGCAGAGCCAAAGCAGAGACGTGGGCGTCCCTCTGGTTCCCTTTCCGAGGCCGCTCTCCGGTTAATTAGCTCGACGGTCGCCCACCTCCCTGGCACTTGGCCACCGTGCCAGTGAATGGGGTGGAAATGACTCTGTGAGATGCTACCGGACTCTGCAGAGCCGAACTGTCAGCGAAGGGCTAGGAAGGAGGCAGACAGGGCCGCTTCCTAGACCCCCGGAGATGCAGTGCCTAGAGAATGTTCCGGAAATCGTTCCGATTCCCCGCTGCTGTTCTAGCCACAGGGTCTTTCATTGGCTGGGGTGATTATGTGTTCCTGCCAGGGCAGTCAAAGGTGACCCCCCCCCCACGCTTATAACTCTTTAGAAACAGACACACACACACACACACACACACACACACACACACACACACACACACCGACGACTCCCTACAACTTGGACACCGAAACAGGCAGGCATCAACCACATGCCTGTACCTCCGAGAACACGCCACAGGTCCGCGTGGGTGCTTTTCTTTGCCAACGGGAAGATTCCTGTCCCCCGTGGGGATACGGGGCCCCACTCATTTGTGCTCTCCCGCTGGGGACTCGAGCCTATTGTAGTCCCAAGACCGGTCCCTCCTGGCAACGACCTCTGTGCTCTCGAGAGCTCCCAGTCCTCACGCCACCCGCCTGCTCACCAACGGAGCCCCAGGTCCTCCTGCCACGATGACCAGGCAGGGGTCCATCCAGCCCACCCTGCAGGGGGAGGTCTTCTAGTTAGCATTAAACAAAAGCAAAAGCAAGGGGAACAGCGGGTAGGGTGTTTGCCTTGCATGTGGCCGACCCAGGTTCGAATCCCAGCATCCCATAGGGTCCCCCAAGCACCGCCAGGGGTGATTCCTGAGTGCAGAGCCAGGAGTGACCCCTGTGCATCGCCGGGTGTGGCCCAAAAAGAAAAAAAAAGAAAAAGAAAAAAATTAACCCGCAAAACTCAATGAGCTCCGATGACATTCACTCCCGCCTCCTCTGCTGCCCCCCCCCACCCCGTGTCCTTGCCCTGCACCCCGGGCTGGGGTCTGCCTCTGCGAGGGGCTTTGTCCTCCCAGCTCCAAGACAGATATTCCCGACAGACAAGGCGCCTCAGATCTCAAGCCCAAAGCAAACTTCCTGTCCACTCAGGGAGCGGGTCCTCAAGGCCAGTGCCGACACTTGTGTCTGTCGCAGAGAGAGGCACTAACGGCTTGCCAGTTGGGCACTAAAGCGCCTCATTTCTCACCGGGCACACTTTGGGGAGACAGGAGGGGGGGCTTCTGTTTTTAATGGAGCTCAGCTTATGGGTTCTGATGGGGGGAGGCTTGAAAGCGGCGTGTTTGCAGCCGGCTCTCCCCCTTGCCAGCACGCTTCCCCCTGGCTGGCAGGCACCATTTCTGCACTCTGCCAAGCTTCCGACGCTAGAAAGCTCGGGGCTCTGTGCTCTGAGCAATCAAAATTGATTTCCACCGAATTGTTCCCCTGTAACTGCGGGCAGGGGCTCATCCTTCTCCTCTGGCCGCCCAGCCCTCTCCCGTCCTTATTGATATCCGCGTGTATGTCCCCCCTAGCGCTCACTTCTTCAGAAGCAGAGGATAAATCTCCCGGACGGCTTGTGCCGCCCGCTCCCCCTGGTACCTTCGGGATGGAGACAGCCGGAGCTCAGGGGCCGGGCCGGCGTCGGCGCCTCTCTCCCGGGGCTCCCCAGGAACCGAGCCGAATTTCTCATGTTTCCAGCCAAGCAGCCTGTGTCCGTGGGCACGTGTGTTCCTACATGTGCACAGCATGTTTGCATGTATGTGTGCACAGGAGTCGATGCAAGAGCTCGTCTTATCTATAACATGCACCGCACAGTAGTTATCTCCGAGCTCCGTAAACTCTCCTGGGCAGTGCTGAAATATTCAACTGTCTTGCTTTCCTGTGCCTCTAGACTAGGATCCCTGGGCAGGGGACTGTAAATTTAAATTTTTTAAAAATTCTGCTCATCTCCTTAAAAATAAAAAAAAAATCAATTTTGATTTCTTTTTCTTTTTTTCATTTGTACGACCCCTGCCCTAGCCTGATAGGTTCTTGTGCATGATCCACAGTTCCTGGGACTCTGCCCATGACACCAAACAGCTCTCCCCATGTTTCACACACACACAGCACACGTAAGAATTCACACACACACACACACACAACCGCTCTTCTGTGCAACAACACTGCCTTCCTCCCCCTCGGTTCCATCAAACTCAGCCTGGAGAGGTAAATCCCATTTTCCTGCTCCTCGGATGTAGGAATAACGTGCGGAATGGAAGGATCAGCCAGCGAACTTGGCCCTGGGAGCCTGGCCACCGGCTGGAACCTGTTCCTCGGATGCAAACAAGTGCTCAGGAGCCTCTCCCATTCTGATCAGGTGCGCTCGTGCCACTGCTCCTGACAGGATGCTTGCCACACTCGGAAAGCCGAAAGGGCACAGGTGCACGGGAGCTCTTCTCTAGTACCCTGCGTCTCAGGCTGGGACCACCGGGAGCTTCTCCGCAGCGCGTAGCCCCAGGCTGCCTTCACCTGCTTTTTTCCTCTCTAGTCCTTGCTTTACGCTGAAATCCTGCCCGAGGTTTCACCCGTCCACCTGACCCTTTTCTCCCTTCTTAATTTTCTTCAGTTCATGCCCCATAATATTTATTCTTCTACACACACACACTCACACACATATACACACACTCACATACACACACTCACACATATACACACACTCACACTCAGCACATACACACACTCACATACACACACACATACACATTCTCACACACATACACACAAACACACACATTCATGCGTACACATACACACTCACACACATACACACTCACATATACACACTCACACATACAAACACATTCATACACAACACATACACACTCACACACATACACACTCACATATACACACTCACACATACAAACACATTCATACACAACACATACACACTCACACACATACACACGCACACACACTCACATATATACACACATATACACACAAACACATGCGTGCACACACACATACACACTCACTCAGACACATACACACATATACAAAAATGCACACATTCACACACATACACACTCACATATATACACACATACACACATTCATATACAACACACATATATACACTCACACACACTCACACATGCACACATATACAAACACATACATGCACACACATACACACTCACATTCAGACTCATACACACTCACATACACACTCCCACACTTATACATACAAACGCACACATTCACACACAAACACACACATACACACTCATACACACAAACACACCCCACTCATTTTCATTACTCTTCTACGATTTGACTAGAAACTCCGGTTTTTGAAGTGCAGCATGCCTGAACTTCCTGAGTAATCCACATGTCAAACCTAAGAAAAATGTTTCTCACGGCCGCGCTGTTTTAAGAGGAACGAACGGCCTGCCCAGCCACCAATACCACAGTTATATTTGATTTGGGGGACATGGAATCGTGAGGCTGTTTTTCCTCTCGCCCTCGCTCGGCGCCGCCGTGCTCTTCCCGGGCTGGGATTAGAGGCGAGGCGTTCCTTATAAATCAGAGGAAGCTCTGCGGCAGGACACGGCCACAGAGAGACAGCCTCGCCGGCCTGTGCATGTTCAATTACGCTCCTTGTTCTCCTTAGTAAACCAGCTTAATTCTACGCTGTCACGATATTAGAACACATCCAGGTTGGAAAAAAAAAAGGAACAATCTCACTCCCCTTGTAAGTTGTTTAGCCTTTGGCACTTATAAATCCCCCCCCACATCCCACCCACCCCCACACGCTGGGGAAATCCCTTTTCCTTGCTTTTAATAAGTCTTTAGATTTATTACTCGAAGGCTCCGTGCCCTTAATCCTTGGCTGAGGCCAACCTCGTCAGTATTCTAATAAAAGTTCCACAAAGGAGAAGGAAGAAGCCAAATCACTCAGGTGTTCGAAGGATGCCTCCAACTTAAAGCCAATTTCCAACACAGTCTCAGCTGGGCGGACGGGAGTGGGCAGGCGGCTTTAAAGGCCATCAAAGCCAGTCCCAGGTTTCTGGGGGCGCTGGGCTGGGCGGGCGGTAGGACAGAGGCCGGAGAGCCCTGCAAAATCATCACTGGGGATCACCAATACCGGGCCAGTGTTCCCAAGAGGGCGCTGAGGTCTGGGAAACGAGGTGACTAGACAGTGGTCTGCAGAGAGCTTTGCCGAAACGGAAATGACCCCAGTGTTTTAAAAAAAAAAAGGCGGGGGAGGAGGAGCCAGGAAGCTTTTGCTTTTTGGGTCACACCCGGCAATGCACAGGGCTTACTCCTGGCTCATGCACTCAGGAATTACTCCTGGCTGTGCTCGGGGGACCCTATGGGATACTGGGAATCGAACTCGGGTCAGCCACGTGCAAGGCAAATGCCCTACCCGCTGTGCTATTGCTCCAGCCCCCAAAATATATTTTTAAGATTGCCTCTGTCCAAAACATTACAGACCTGCAAGTAGTGACCGGGAAAAGTCACTAACAGGAACACACACACACACACACACACACACACACACACACGCACACACACACACTTGACCCAGCCCCATATTGCTTACTGGGGGATGAACACCCTACACTGACCATGTGATTCTGAGCCTAGGACATGTAGGATTGGAATCAAACCCAGTTTCGCTCCTTTTTCCAAGCCTGAGACATGGGGAGAGGAAGGCCTTTAAATTGTGTTATTTCTTAACAACAACAAAAATTCATATTGACCAACCTCAGAAAATCTAGAAGGCAGAGAATTAAAAAAGAAAATTATTTCCTCCCCCCCCAAAACAATCTGCTTCCAATCCTTTTTTTTTTTTTTTTTTAAATCCTCCTTTCTTGAAACACTCCTGAGAATACGAGGTGGAATATTCTCCGGGACCCTGAGCCAGGCTCAAGGCAAGAAGGATCGGCCCTGTGGATCAACATGGAAAGTATCATGCTAAGTGAAATGAGTCAGAAAGAGAGAGGCAGACATAGAAACATTGCACTCATCTGTGGAATATAAAATAACAGAATAGGAAACTAACACCCAAGAACAGTAGAGATAAGTACCAGGAGGTTGGCTCCAAGTCTTGGAAGCTGGCCCCACACGCTGGAGGAAGGGGCAGCTCGCATAGAGAAGGGAACACCAGGTAAAGTGTGGTTTGAGGACCCGCACGGGATGGGAGATGTGCGCTGAAAATAGAATATAGACCAAACACGATGGCCACGTAGTGCCTCTGTTGCAAACCACAACACCCAAAAGGAGAGAGAGAACAAGGGGGAATGCCCTGCCACAGAGGTGGGGTGAGGTGGGGGGTGGAGAGGATGGGGGGATGGGGTGGGAGGGTGGGAGGGATACTGGGAACATTGGTGGAGGGGATGGGCACTGGTGGAGGGATATAAACAAGATGCAAACATGAAAGTTCACAAGTTTATAACTGTAACTCATGGTGATTCACTAATAAAAAATTTTTTAAATAAAAATTAAAAAAAAAGAAGGATCAGCCCTTCCCCTGTCCACAGCCAAGTGTGGCATCCGCCGTGGAAGCCACAGCCCGTGGGCCCCTCGTGCCAGGTGGGACTGGCACCAGGAAGAGATGAGGAGGCCGCAGGAAGGACACGAAGTAGGTGAGAGCCCCCGCTCCCGATGAAGGGATCGGCGTATAAGGGCCGAGGGACAGAGCCGGGCGGCCAGGCGGGGCCTGGTTTCACGGCGGTGTCTCTCGAGCCATGCCACGGCCCTGGCACATTACCATAAAAGTAGTGGCGACACTTTCTGACCACTTACCCCCCGCATCACCCGCTCCTGCCACACAGAAGAACCCAAACAAGCCTTTTGAAAACCCGGGTGGGGCAACAACCCCCACAGCTTTCCTCTTTGGCAACCTCCTCCCTCCCCTCAGGAGAGGAGGAAAAACCTGAAGCCCCCTTGCTACTGGAACTTTCTAAATGTTCCATGAACATTCCGGAGAATGGAAGGCGGGCTCCTGATGGGCCGTAATGGAAGGTGGACGGACACTCAGTCCCTGACTTTCACATGAGGCACATTTGGGACCAGAGCTGTCCCACGCAGCCAGCCCGTGCTGACTGAGGAGGTGGTGGCCCGCGGGGGCAAATGCGGCCATGCTTGCTTCCATCCGTCTGCTCACGTGAGCACTGTAGAGATGAGCTGCTCTGGCTGCGGGCGCTCGCCACCTGCAACCTCAGCTCAGGAAAGGTCCTGGCACCTCAAGTCTCAGCTTCCAGTACGGCCACCAACCCCACCTCTGTTCCCGCCTCGTCTCTTCCTCCTCACCTAAGACCACTAGTGAGAGCGAAAACACCCACGTCTCCCTGGGCGCAGGGTGGAGAGGTTTGGCCACGGTGTGGCTTTCCTCTTTGGCTACCTCCTCCCTCCCCTCAGGAGAGGAGGAAAAACCTAAATCCCGCCCCCCTCGCTGCCGGAACTTTCTAGAATGTTCCAGGAACATTCCAGAGACAGGCGGGCTCCTGCTGGGCCGTAATGGAAGGTGGACGGACACTGAGTCCCTGACTTTCACAGGAGGCACACTGAAGAGCAGAGCTGTCCCACGCGGCCAGCCCGTGCTGACTGAGGAGGTGGTGGCCCTGCCTTGCTCCCATCCGTCCACTCACGTGAGCACTGTAGACATGAGCTGCTCTGGCTGTGGGCGCTCGCTACCTGCAACCTCAGCCCAGGAAAGGTCCCGCCACCTCGAGACTCAGCCTTAAGGGTGGCCACCAACCCCGCCTCTGCTCCCGCCTCGTCTCTTCCTCCTCCCCCAAGGCCTCTAGTGAGAGTGAAGACACGCACGTGTCCCTGGGCGCAGGGTACAGAGGCTTCTTAGCCAGGGAAAACGGGGGTGGGCACGGCAGCCGTCACCAGCTAGCTGGGTAGAAGGTCCCAAGAGATGCGCCAAGGCCACCCGCCACCCTCTGATACAGCCCAGTCGCCGCCAACCCTGCACCCCTGGAAAGGAGCCAGGTGCCAGGCCCTGGCCCCCCCAGAAGCTTCTCTCTTCTTGCTCTTTAAGGCCCGCGACTTGGTCTCGGAAATGCTGAGGCAGGGGGGGGGGGGTAGGGGAGGGGCAGGAGGGGAGGCGCTGACATTACGGAAAGCCTGTGACGGGCCGGCCCCTGGACCCCCGGACAGCACCCGGGCCACCCTGGGCAACTCTGGGTCACTCACCCCTGACCGACATTTGCATCGGCGCCCCCTGACTAAACACCTGACGTCAGGCCTGAGCGTTTCTGGGCCTGCCTCTCACACTCCTTTCTCAGAAATCACTCCGGGTAGGCAAATGAGCCCGCCTCGCTGAGGCATGGCAGGGGAGCCACCCCGCCACAGCAGAACTGGCGACTCCTGCCCACTGCCGCCGGCTTCCGCCGTCCCCACCGCCCCCACACCGGGGGCCCTTTCTGCCACGGGCACGGGGCACCCCAGAAAGCTTAAAGATTCCCCATTTCGGGCCCCTTGCTCCGCCGCCTTTCCAGGCCTGGGACACTGCTGGCTCAGAGCGTGCCATGCGCCCCCCTTTCCCCCCCGACCCCTGGCTCTGTCGCCGCGGCTGTGGCCTTTCCCCCTCCCTGCTGACCCTTCTCCGCTGTGGCTACCAGACTCGTGAGCACAAGGGGCCACGCGGGGGTATGGTGACACGAGGGACAGTGCGGAGACAGGGTGAGCAGTGCAGGGGCGATGCTGCCAAGCCATCGAGGGCATGGGTGGAAGCCGGAATCAGCACCCTGCTTCCGAAGAGACACCCGGGTCCGTTTCTGACGAGCCACGGTGACCATCAGTCCATGAATTAAGGACCACGCACAGCCTTGGAGCTGCGGTGCAGACAGGGACATCTGCCCCACTCCCCGGAATGCAGAGAAGCTTCCCTCAGCCCTCTGCAGACACACCTGGGGAGGGGGAGCTCCAGGCACACAAAAAAATAAAAATCACACATCCAACCACTCCTGCAGGAGCCGCCTCCAAATGAACCCCCCCGCAGGGCACACCCCCCCCCCCCCAGGAAGCACAGCTGTTCTCTGTAAGGTGAAATGCACGCCATTTCCTCGGCAGGAAGGTACGCCACCGCCAAGGCTAGTGACCGTGGATGCCCACGGGCTGGGCAGAGGCCGACGTGGCGAGGGCGCTGCCTTCCTGCTTGCTCTGCTTCGCCCGTGGCTTGGCGGGGTGGGGGGCGGGGAGTCTTGCATGTTGGTGAGCACCAAGGGGGTGGGAAGACATTCCTGCGTGGCGGGACATCACCCAAGGTGGCAGAGAACCTCCTGCAGAACTGAACAATCGCGTGCGTGCATGCGTGTGTGTGTGTGTGAGAGAGAGAGAGAGAAAGACAGAGAGACAGAGACAACAGAGACAGATTGAGAGACAGAGAGAGTGAGTGACAGAGAAAGAACAGAGAGAGAATAAGCAGAGAGAAAGAGAAAGAAGACAGAGACACAGAGAGAGAAAGAACAGAGAGAGAATGAGCAGAGAGAGAAAGAGAAAGAAGACAGAGACCGAGAGAGAGAACAGAGAGAATGAACAGAAAGAAAGAGGGAGTAAGAAGAGAGAGACAGAGAAAGAGGGAATAAGGAGAGACAGAGAGAAAGAGAAAGAACAGAGAGAGAATGAACAGAGAGAGAGTAAGAAGAGAGACACAGAGAGAAAAAGAGAAAGAAAGAACAGAGAGAAAGAAAGAAGAGAGGCATAGACAGAGAGAGGCAGGGACGACAGAGACAGAGAGACAGAGCGAGCGAGCGAGAAGGAGAGAGCAAGAGAGAGAGAGAGCACTTCTCATCGCTTCTGCAACAGAAACAGAAAATGTCCCTGTGAATCCCCACGACCCACTCTGGGCAGCCAGGAGTCTCCTTGCAGAGGGAGGAGTGTGGGAGACGCTCAGTGCCCCCTCCGAGCCCCCCGGGCCACAGTGCCCCCTGACGCTATGGAGCACTGAGGAACTGTGAGTGGGAGCGTCTTCTACACACCGCTGGGTGGAGGGTGGGGGGCAGAACCCTGCTCTGAGGCGCCGAGGGTGGCCCCTGTGCCCTGGGCAGGGCCTGGCGTGGCGGGCGGGCGCCACCAGCCCCGCCACGTCACAGACTGGGAGCAGTGGGTGCCGGAGACGGATGGCTCACGCCTGCCCTCCCGCTCCGCGGGCCTCCTTCCCGTGGAGGTTTCCAGAAGCAGCATCTGGCCGCCTGGCAGATGGTCAGGCCCTCAGGGTCCCGGCTTGGGTTCCCTCCAGATGTGCCTGCCTCGTGCCTCTCCTCCCCGGGAGGAGGATTTTTCACGCCCAGACGTGCTGGTGGCTCTGCGCAGGGAGGGGACCGCGTGTGCCCCCCCCCCCACACACACAAGGCGAACGAAGGTCAAGGCGGGTGTCTCTGGGCCATTCTCCCCGAGCAAATCCCACTGCCTCCCGACCCTCCGCCCCGTGCCCCCTTCCCTCGTGACAGCCAATGAGCACCCAGAGCCACGCAGAAGGGGACCGGGAGGAAGCGTGGGGTGTCACCAGGCAGAGAGCGCGCCCCCTCCCCTGGAGAGTTCAGATTACGGGGGGACTGTGAGCCTGAGGCTCGGGAGCTGCAAGAAGATCCACGGGAAACCCACTACCGACTGCAAACCGTTCCCATCGCTCACCTCCGCGTGAGAACACTCCGGGGACACAGGACGAAAGCAACGAACTGCCCCTGAGCACTGGGACCAGGGTCAAGGGCCATTAAGCCACGGGCCCGATGGATGGAATCCAACCACCAGCTCTCTGGTAGGGGCCCTGGTTTGACACTCGTGTGTCAGCCACAAACAGCCTCCCCACCCCCCATTCACACGCACGTACACCCCTTCCCAAGGAGGAGAAGAGAAGTGAAGAGCTGTTTAGTGTGATCCCAGAGTCAGGAGCCTGTCTGGGTTCCACCAGCTGATCCCGCTGGGCCACACAGCCCCTCACCCCGGAACCCCAGACGGTCCCTCTAGCACCACCCCAGAGTGACAGTCCTGAGCACAGAGCCAGGAGTAACCCCTGAGCATCGCCAGGTGTGGCCCCCCAAAAATTAATTAATTAATTAAGCAAAGAGAAGAAGAGCTGTCTGTCCCAGCGTAGAAAATCCGACAATCCGGCCGCGGGAGAGATTGTCGAGACTGTCCCAGAGCCCGGGATCCTGAGCCCCTTGCTCGTGTCACCCCTCATCTGTCACATGTCTCAGCTGCTGACACCCGGCTTTGGTTCTTGGGAGGAGGAGAACAGGGCAGGCTGGAGCGGATATTAGGACCCCGTCTTGGGTCTCCACAGGGGCCCACTTCTGGGTCCATCTCATGAGTCCACCTCTCATCGTCCTCAGACGCACCCAGCACCACAAAAAGGAACTGTGGGAAACATTTCCTCCATGCCCGAAGTCGCTCATTAGCTCTCACTCCACGAGGGCAGAGCCCTTGAGAGCGGGGCATGGGTAACTCGCCACAGCATTCCCAGCGGGCTCGCAGCCAGGGGCCAGTGAGTAAATCCAAGTCCTCCGTTTCACGGCTGGGTCATCTGTCCATCCATTCATCCACATCCATCCATCCATCCATCCACCCATCCATCCATCCATCCATCCACCCATCCATCCATCCATCCATCCGTCCATCCATCCATCCATCCATCCACCCATCCATCCATCCACCCATCCATCCATCCATTCGTCCATCCATCCATCCATCCATCCGTCCATCCATTCATCCACCCATCCATCCATCCATTCATCCACCATCCATCCATCCATTCATCCACCATCCATCCATCCGTCTGTCCATCCATCCATCCATCCATCCATCCATCCGTCCATCGGTCCACCCATCCATCCATCCATCCATCCATCCACCCATCCATCCATCCATCCACCCATCCATCCATCCATCCATCCATCCATCGGTCCACCCATCCATCCATCCACCCACCCATCCACCCACCCATCCATCCATCCATCCATCCATCCGTCCACCCACCCATCCATCCATTCATCCATCCATCCATCCATCCATCCATCCATCCATCCATCCATCCATCCGTCCACCCACCCATCCATCCATTCATCCACCATCCATCCATCCGTCTGTCCATCCATCCATCCGTCCATCCATCCATCCGTCCGTCCATTCACCGTCCACCCCTCACAGTGCATTTCACCAAGAAAACAGCAGGGAAAGCGTTAGGTGATGAGCTTGGCCAGCCAGCTTTGTTTCTAACTGAGGCATACTCCAAGCGTCAATCTCGGAGGATGAGACAGATATTCTTATATTTTTTTTTTGCAGGAGGGGGCGTTCACACCTGGAGATAAGCAAAGGTTACTCCTGGCTCTGCACTCAGAAATGACTCCTGGTGGTGCTCACCAGGGGACCACATAGGAATCGCACCCGGGCCAGCCGTGTGCAAGGCAAATGCCCTCCCCACTGTGCTATTATCGCTCCAGCCCCAAGACAGATTCTTTCACTCCCCACACCTTTTCCCGATATGGAAAGTTGGTTTAGAGAGAAAAGCCACTTTCCCAGCTTCCCCCAACTCTGAGTAGCCTGGAGGAGACCCCCCATTTCTGCCCCCCATGCCCCCCCCCCCGCACACACACACCAAAACCAAGTTCTCGGATCCTGAAACCTGCCCTCTGGCCCTGACTGCGGATGAGGGTGAGGGTACGCCCGTTGCTTTGGGAAGGGAAAGGAGATTCACACACATCGGTGAGACGAGAGTGCACGGGGTGGCCCCGAACCCCACCCCAAGAGCACTGGAGGTCAGGCTTGGGGTCAGGCCACGGGCGGGACTCTGCAAGCCCTCAGCAAGCACCTCTGGGGAAGGACCTGAGCAGGACAGAGAGAGGCTGCAGGGGCCCCTGGAGGTGGAGAGGAAGGCGGGGGACGCAGGGGAAGTGGAGCGCGTGTTGGCATCTTGCCCAACAGCCCAGCGTGTCTCAGAGGAGACCAGGCTCCCCCGGGAGTGATGGGGGTGGCCTGACCCAGAGGCTGGGGAGCAGAGGGGGCCCCCTGGAGGGGTCCGAGCCCAGCGTGCAGTCAGCAAGCCCAGAACCTCCCCAACCGGGCCACCTCGGGCCACCAGCCCCCAGGGTGCAGGTGGATTTCCCAGGAGGGAAGGGGGAAACTTGGGCCCCGGCTCTCCTGTCAAAAGGGGGAGCCCCCCATAGGCCCCCTCGGGCTCCTTCAGAAATAAGGGGATGAGTCACCGTCTGGCATCCGTGGGGCCATTCCCCCGCCTCTGGGGGGTAGTGGGGAGGGGCACGGTGCGGTCCTCGAACTCACTGCAGAGTTCCCCGTGGTCAGGGGCCGCCGCCCGCTGATCAGCACCCAGCCCAGCCCAGCCAAGGCTCCGCCTCCGGCACTGCAAAGGTGGTTGTGGGTTGAGGAGGGGGGGGGGGCAGGGGGAGCTTCTTACTCCCACCCTGACCTGCCCCACCCATCACTGGCCGCAGACCACAGACCCGGGCTGGAGCTAATCCCGCCCCCCCCACCCGCCCGCCACCCGCCACCTCGGTTGAGAGAGAGAGAGAGAGAGAGAGAGAGAGAGAGAGAGAGAGAGAGAGGCGGTCCTGTCTCTCTCTCGCTCGCTCTTTTTCACTTAAAATAAATGCAGTCGGCTAACTTTCCAGCCATTAGTGGTGGCTGATTAATCTCCAAAGTGAGTTCAGTTTTAAGCCACTTTCTACAAATAGACCCTTTATTGCGTGGGGGAGTCAAGGAGGGATTGGTTTTTAATTGTGTTTGATCCGGAGACAATCACCGGCCTCACAGCCTCAGTCCCAAAGCCTCTGATTAATTGTGGGCCCTGCCCGCCCCCCTACCCCCCCCCCAACATCATGTTGATTGACAAAACACTTCCTAATTGTTCACCCCTGGCTCTTCCCAGGCAGGGAGGCTGGGGAGGGGTGGGGGGGGGGGCTTCTCCGGCCAGAAGGAGGTGAGAGCTTTTTACCTAGCGGAGGCCTGGCCACCAAGAAAGATCCAGGCCGCAGGCCCCCGGGAGGGGGGGCAAGGGCAAAACTCCAGCCCCGTCCCCTCCTCCTGCCTCTCCCTTTCACTTCCTGCCAGAACTTCAGCCACATCAGGATAAGGGAACTGCGTGGTGGGACCCACGAGTTCGAATCCTCCCTCTGCCATCTGGGGTCTCCATTTCCACACCTGCACCCCCTCCCGGAGCTCAGGCTAGAGGGGTGATGAGTGAGGTCCCACATGGAGCCTGGCGCTTCGGGAGACCCCGCCCAGGACCCAGAGGCCAGTCTGGCATCCTTCTCTGGTCGGCAGTGGGCTGGCTGCATGCTCACAAGACCCCCAGGTCACAGACAACCCCCCTAGTGCCCCAGCCCCCGCCCCCAGCCTGGGCTCCATGTCCTACTGGGGAACATGGAACATTTGGGGCTTTGATTTTTCACCCGTCTGCACTGCACTGTGGCACTGTCACTGTCGTCCTGTTGCTCATCGATTTGCTCAAGCGGGCACCAGTAAGGTCTCCCTTGTGAGACTTGTGGTGACTGGTTTTGGCATATCGAATATGCCACAGGGAGCTTGCCAGGCTCTGCCATGCAGGTGGGATACTCTCGGTAGCTTGCCGGGCTCTCCAAGAGGGATGGAGGAATCAAACCTGGGTCAACCGCGTGCAAGGCAAACACCTTACCCCCCATGTTATCATTCTACTCGTCACCATTTAAAACTGAGGAGCTTGCTAGGGGGAAAAAAAAATTAAGAAGCCCCAAATAGTTCCATATTCCGAGAACAAGTTGCCCAGGGGTGGAGGGAACAGAGGAGAGAGATAGTACAATGCTCAGGGCACTTGCCCGGCATGCCGCTGACCCGGGTTTGATCCCTAGCACCCCATATGCCTCCGATATCCCGTCCCCCAGCACTGCCAGGAGAGATCTCTGAGCGCAGAGTCAGGGGTGAGCTCTGAGCAATCCCAAAACCAGAATAAATAACCAAAGAAACCAGACATGGAGACTAGGGAGCATTTCAGGGCCGGGGCTAGCTCCAAGGAACGGAGCCCACCCAGGCCTTGCATGCATGAGGTCCCAAATTCGATCCAGCACCATCGGGAATGGCCCTGCATGCCCCTGGGCATCGTCAGGGTGGCCCTGGTGGCCCCCAGTACCACTGGCACTCTAGGACCACGCTTGGAACCTCCCGCACACCATCAGGACTGACCCCCGGGCCCTCTGAGCAATGCTTGGGAACCTTTCAGCCTACACGGAAATTAAATAAAAGAAGTGTGGAGGGGCTGGAGCGATTGCACAGCGGGGAGGGCGTTTGTCCTGCGTGTGGTCGACCCGGGTTCAATCCCCAGCATCCCATAGGGTCCCCCGAGCACCAACCAGGAGTCATTCCTGAGTGCAGAGCCAGTAAACCCTGTGCATTGCCGGGTGTGACCCCAAAAAAGCAAAAATAAATAAATAAATAAATAAATAAATAAAAGGAGTGAGTCTTGAGCACAGAGCCAGAAGTAAACCCTGAGCCCGGTTGTGTGTACCCACCACCCCTCCATAAAAATACGGGAATTGGGGCTGGAGTGATAGTACAGTGGGTAGGGTGTTTGCCTTGCACGCGGCCGACCCGGGTTCGATTCCCAGCATCCCATAGAGTCCCCAGAGCACCTCCAGGAGTCATTCCTGAGTGCAGAGCCAGGAGTAAACCCTGTGCATCGCCAGGTGTGACCCAAAAAGCGTGGAGGGGGAACTTCCACAGAAAAAAATGAAAAACATCAGAGGTCATGAATGCGTCACAAATATTCCCCAACTTCTTGAAAACTGAGATGATGTCCTAGCAATGGTAGCCGTGCCCCTTCTCCAGGGGGGTGGGCACGAGAAGGGGCTGCCTCTTCAACCCCGTAGGCCCAGTCTCCACCACTCCTTAATGCCTCCCACAAGTGGCCCCCTGCGTTCCCTCTTCTCTGGCACCAGGACGTGGGTGCAGACCACCCCCGGCCCCTGCTCGGCGGGCTCCCGTGGGTACCACAGAAACCCCAGCCTCCTCGCTGGGCCCAGAAAGTGAGCCATCCACTCCAGGCTGCCAGCAGGAAACGGGCCCTAGTAAGCAAACGGGGTTACAGAGCGAGGTGTGGAGCGATGGCTTTTACCTTCTGCACAATAATAACAAAACACTAAAAAAAAGAGAGAGAGAGAGAGAAAATCTCCCCGGTTCACATAAACATTCCTGCCGCCTGACTCCAAACTGCCCTCAAATATCTATTCTGTGCCTTGACCATCAAATCTCCCTGTGCTACATAATGCCCAGGCTCCTGTATGCATTTTTTTTTTTTTTTTTGCTGGCTCTGTGTTTTTTGTCGTTCTTTGGAAGAAGTCAGAAGTGACGGGGCTGGAGCGATAGCATAGTGGGTAGGGCGTTTGCCTTGCATGCGGCCGACACGGGTTCAAATCCCAGCATCCCATATGGTCCCCTGAGCATCTCCAGGGTGATTCCTGAGTGCATGAGCCAGGAGTGACCCCCGTGCATTGCTGGGTGTGACCCAAAAAGAAAAAAAAAAAAGAAGTCAGAAGTGAGGATTACGGATTGGGGATTGGAAAATGAAAGGGCTTTAAAGAAAGAAAGAAAGAAAGAAAGAAAGAAAGAAAGAAAGAAAGAAAGAAAGAAAGAAAGAAAGAAAGAAAGAAAGAAAATGAAAGGACTTTGCACCCTCTTCGTTGCGAGTTGAGTTAACCCAATGGGTGTTTGTTTGTTCCAGCGTCGTGCGGGACAGTGGCACTTTGGCACGGCGACCTCATTGGGGGGGCGGATTAAGTCATTTCTCAGCTTTTCCTGGCAGCATCTTTTATTATTTACAATATTTACTTGGGGGGAAATCTTGGCGCGGATCCGATTTATCTCGCTGAAAAATGGGCCCGCGCGTGGGGACCCCAGCTCTCGAACAAAAGGCCGAGCGCCGCGGCGCTAATTTGGTTCATGAAGTACGCGGTGCAGTTCCTTTGCGGAGGGGCCGCATTTGTCTTGCGCGTTTATTAAACTCCCATAAAACCATTTTTCTTGCTCATTATTGAAACACGCACCGCCGGGGCCGGGCCGGGCTCTGGCAGCCGGACTGTGGATGGCGGCACCGCGGCAAACGCTTCCTCTGGGGAAGGGGCTGCCTCGGCACCTTTGGCCTGGCTCCGTTCCAGGGGGAGCAGGCAGGAAGGATACGGGGACGCCCCAGCCAGCGGCCGTTTTTATTATGAGGTTGTTTCCATGAAGCCTTCGGTGGCCGGGGGGGGGGGGGGGGGGCTATTTATAAGCGTTCCTGGTTCGCTTATCAGTTAGCCCGAGGGAGCTGCTGCTCTCTCCGGACTGAGGAATCCAGAAATGCCACACGCCAGCCCAGCTCGGTGGGGCGGGGCAGGGATGGGAATAGGAGGTGCAGAGGGAGGAGGCCCCACCCCCTTGGCTGGCCCACTGGACATGCAACACAGAGACATGCAACACTGTGCCTCCTCCTCCAAGCAGGCTCCCTGTCCTTCCTTCCCCGGCCATGTGGACGGGCAGCCAGGATGCTCTGAGAGTGAAGACTAAGAATAAAGAGGCGGATCTTGCACCCCTCCACGTAACGTCGTCACCACCTTCCCATCTGCGAGAAGCGGTCCCCAGAGTGTGCAGGCCTCAACACACTATACTGAAGAAAACTCTAGGCCACGGCTCACGCTAAAATTCTAAATCGTGTTCTGAAACCCGGGAAACGGTTTCATATGCTAGACAGATGCCCTCCGTGGCATCTGTCACAGGGACAGAGACCCAGGTAGGTGGGCAGTGGGTGGGGGCAGTGGGACAGGGGAGGTAATAGCTGCCTGCTTGGAGGTTCGTGTCTCTATGTTTTTCACAGGTCCACGGAACTCGAAAGGATCTACACACACCCACGGTCACCGCTGCACTAAGACAGCTGCACTTGACAACCACCAAGATCATGGGAATCACCCACATGCCCAACTGTGGATGAATTGGGTCAAGAAGTTGCAGACACGGCGGAATACTACGCAGCTCTCAAAAAGAACAGAAGCCTGCAATTTATAACAACGTGGGTGGAAGTCATGCTGAGCAAAGTCACTTGGAAGGAAAGGGACAGACACAGAGGGAGCTCTCTCGTGATGAGACAGATACACAGTGAGGCGTCAGCAGAGTTCCAAAGGCAACAGAATGGGGCAACTGACCCACACAACTGAACTAGGGGTGGAGAGGGCTGGGAAAGCGAGATGGTTACACAGGTGACGGATGTGGTATTGAAAAGTATATCCTGATCCTGGGTTTCGGCACCAAAAACAAACAAAAAAACAAAAAAAATCAATAGAATTATACACCAAAATGCAAAAATTAGAAAATAAATAAGTCATAAAAACATCAGCGAGGGGCCAGAAAGATAGTATAGTGGGTAAGGGGCTTGCCCGGCACACAGCTAACCAACGTTTGATCTCTGGCCCCAGATATAGCCCCACCAGAAGTGATCCTGGTCAGAGAGTCAGGAATATGCCCTGACCATCACTGGATGCAGCCGCACCCCACACACACATACACACGCAATTAAAAAAAAAAAACTACAAGTAGACTATAGACTGAACATGAAGGCCACTCGATACTTCCATTGCAAACTACAACCCCCAAAAGGAGAGAGAACAAAAGGGAATGCCCTGCCGCAGAGGCAGGGTGGGGTGGCGGGGGATGGGGTGGGGGTGGTGGGAGGGATACTGGGAACATTGGTGGAGGAGAATGGGCACTGGTGGAGGGATGGGTAAATGATCACTGTATGACTGAAATGCAAACACAAAAGTTCGTAAGTTTGTAATTGTACCTCATGGTGAGTCACTAATAAAATTAAAAAAAAAACTACAAGAGATGAGGTAAATGCAGCTTTTTCTAAGAATTGAAAATTCCTTCATGAATAAAGGTAAAAATACATATTAGTGAAATTATGCACACAGCTTTCAAATACGAGACAGTGCCTGTGCATCTTGGAATGTTATTAAATGTTCGATTAACAGCTAAAGTCACTTTGTGAGACATTTCCCCCTCTCTGAGATGTCTGGGCTTAAACCCCCTGGGATGCAGAAGCAAAACTTTCTAAAGATGCAAGTTAACAGTCTTGGAGAGAGAGAGCACAGCGGGCAGGGCGCTTGCCTTGCAGGTGGCCAAACTGGGTTTGCTTCCCAGCACCCTCACATGGTCCCCTACGCACAGCCAGGAGTGATCCCTGAGCACAGAGTCAGGACTGAGCCCTGAGCACAGAGCTGGGAGTGAGCCCTGAGCACAGATCCAGAAGTAAGCCCTGAGTACCACTGGGTGTGGTTCAAAAACCAAAAAAAGAGGGGCTAGAGCAATAGCACAGTGGGTGGGGTGTTTGCCTTGCAAGTGGTAGACCTGGGTTCGATTCCCAGCATCCCATAGGGTCTCCCGAGCACCGCCAGAAGTAATTCCTGAGTGCAAAGCCAGGAGTAACCCCTGTGCATCGCCGGGTGTGACCCAAAAAGAAAAAAAAAAGAAACTAAAAAAAAAAAGTTAGGAAGATAAGGTATTATGTAAACTGCTGTCTTGTGGTGAATCTCCTGCTCCATTAGATGAATTGTTGAGTAATCGGTATCGTGTGGGATTTTAAATGAATAAGAACAGAATCATTCTCCACACACACACACAAAAGAAGTATCTTCTGAGCAATTACTACATTACAGTAGCAATTAACAACAGCAATATAAAAAGCATCCAATGCTCACAGGCGTAACCAAGCAGCGTTAGCATAATCATCCCAAACTGACGTGCGTTCTCTCGGCGCCCAGAGACCCATCAGGTAGGCAGGCAGCAGATTCTAGCATCACACCAACAGACACCCCTCCGCAGACCACTAAAATGAGTTAAGTAATTGGAAAATTAGAAACCGCATTGACCTTGCAAAAAAAAAAAAATAGTGCAACTAAACAGTTACAGAAAAGGGAGGGCAAGGAAACATTAACAAAACACAGGCCACACGTACCACTAACAACATACTAACAAAGCACACATACAGAGTGCCAGGAAGCATTAATACATAGCACACCACCCCCACCACCACACACACACACAAAAGCATGAACCACATACCACACACAGAAACACCAGCAAAACACACAGCACACACACACAAACATTAACAAAATACACATAGTGACATAGTGTACACACACACACACACACACACACATAACCATCCCATCATCAAACTTTGGCAGCCAAAAGTTACAGACACGGGGCTTAGCAGAGTCAGCAGAGTACAAATCCCGGAGACACACACTTGCCAATGAATGACTTGCAACCACCGGGCTATGACACGGATGGGCATCCACAGGTGCTCTCTATCTTCACGAACCATCCTTGAATGCCGTGTCCCTAGTTCGTGTCTGTCCACACACTGTTGCTTACACCAACGGTAAACACGGACACATTATCCTAAGGCCAAACTCTGTCCCACGGGGATGCCAGCAGGTCCTTACGCTATTTCTCCAAGAAAAAGCAAAGTCCTGACTCTCCCTTCACCTCTTCCCTTGGCTCCTTCATGGACTCCTGTCAAGGTAAGGCTTCCTCCCGCTCAACCCCCGGCCAGCAGGCTTGAGGGTCTCTGAGCCGCTTCCAGGTTAAACAGGGCCTGTTGCTGGAACCGAGGGCAGCGGCGTCGCCACAAACACATCGCGTATTCCCGTCAGGCGCCCCTTGTTACTGCCACCCCGGCAGCTCCCAGCTTCGTTTTAAATATGGCTGAGAGGCCTCGCGAAACGCATGTTTACACCGGGGAGATGCATGTGCACCTACAGACACAAATTATGTTAATCGGGTGCTCCTCCAGCCGGAGTGGGGAGAGGTGGGCACGGCTGCTTCTCGGCTCGTCCGGAGGCGGCAGTCAGGCGCAGCCGAGTCCGGAAGCTGAGCCCCGGGACGGTGCAGAGGGGCCGGCCCACCCTCGGCACGGCGCAGAGCTGCTGCTTCCTCTACCTGGCCGGCGGGGTCCTGGCCAAGCTCCCCTGCTTGCCATGCGTCAGTGCCTCTTGATTCAGACCGACCGGCTTTCCCGACAGTGACCCTTCTGCCGTCTGTATGATTTAAGGGAGATTTACGGTTGGGTGTCTCGTGTTGGGAAACACGGGCGGTGACCCCCAGGCTGGGACGCCAGCGGGGGGGAAAACATTAATATGATGGCACACGGGAAAATAAAACTCAGAGGCAGCCCGAGAACAGGCCAACGGAAATGTGCGCTGGGGGGTGTGGGGACGTGTCATATCATAACAACAGAGTGGATGCGTACATGCGTGCGTGCTTGGGTTTCTGCTTGATGGAACCCCAAATTAGCTCAGGGGGTGGTATTCCCCCCTTTGGACATTTAAATATATATATCGGTTTGTGGGGTATATATATGTATATACATATATATATATATATATATATATATATATATATGTGTGTGTGTGTGTGTGTGTGTGTATCGGTTTCTGGAGCCAGAGCGATAGCACAGCAGGGAGGGCGTTTGCCTTGAACACGGCCGACCTGGGTTCGATCCCCGGCATCCCATATCGTCCCCTGAGCACCACCAGGAGTGATTCCTGAGTGCAGAATCAGGAGTAACCCTTGAGCATCGCCGAGGGTGACCCAAAAAGAGGAAAATAATATTGGTTTAGTTGGTTCTAGGTTTTGCTTCATAAGACACAGAAGCCACACGAGGGCTAGGAGGGGGAAGTAACCCCGTTGACCAGATCACCACGAACCCAGGGTGCGCTGGAAAGGCAAAGCCCCTCAAATCCCTGTGACACGAGGCCAGCCGGGCCACGCCCACTCACGCTTCTGCGCATGCGCCCCGCGGCAGCCCTGAGGTTCAAGGTCTGTACGCGGCAGAGCCGTGAGAAGGATTCTGCATCTGCAGAACCACTTCAGCAGCCAGACCCCGGGCTAGGAGACGCATTCGGGGTCCTGAAAAGAAGCCGATGAGCTACTTCCAGCTCCCTGGCTGCTTGTGTTTGAAGTCTAGAGGGGGGGGAGCGGGGGCGGGGGGGGGGTGGGCTGCCTCCCTGAACTGAGCTAGGGAGCCCACCTGAGGCTCGGTTGCCAGCTCTGACCCCAGCCTGCACGGGGCAGGCGTCATCGTCCTTCGGTTCTCAGCGTCTTGATCTATAAAACGGAAATTAAAAATGCTCCATCCAGTGGAAGCACAGAAGAAAAATGCCCTTTACGTGTTGATCTCTCTCACGCACAGAAGCGTCGACGGGACCAGGGAGTGTTCAAAGGGCTGGAGGGTTGGGGGCAGGAGCACAGCAGGAAGAAGGGTGCTTGCCTTGCACACAGTCGACCCGGGTTCAATCCCCATAGGCATCCCATAGGGTCCCCTGAGCACTGCCAGGAGTGACTCCTGAGTGCAGAGCCAGGCGTCAGCCCTGAGCACCACCATGTGTGGGCCTCCCTCACCCCCACCCCCCACCAACCAAAGGCCTGGAGTGCATGCTCTGCCAGCAGGAAACCGGGGCCCGACCCCTGGTACCTTGTGGTAGTCCCACATGCCACTACTGAGCATTGAGCTGGGCGTAGTCCCTGAGCACTGCTGGGAGTGCCAACCTCCCTTAAAAAAAATAAAATAAAAATCACAGTCTGCCAAGATGTCTCCTAGAGGCACATATAATTTCCACTAATAGTGCTTAAGAGTCCACGGAAGTTACGGCATATGGTTACAACTGGGGGAAGGGGGAAGACCAACTCCTGCACACGCTCCTGGCCGGAAAACGTTTCAGGGAGGTTCGGGAACGTCAGTGGCGCCGGCTGCAGGCACTTTCCACGCAGCACTCAGCACTTCTTTCACTCGCCCCTTCACTGCTGGGCGTCAGCTCCTTTCGCCTCGAGCGTCTCGCACCCATCCCTCGGCGGCACCCAGCGAGGCTGTCAGGTTCCCGGTGGTCAGGATACGCGACCTTTTCATTGTCTCTCAGCAGCCCGGCTGTCCACCCCCTACAGCGCGAGGAACTGAAAGTGCTTCGCAAAAATATCGACTGCGGGACCGGGGTGAAAATACAAGCGTGGGGTGGAGGGGGGGCGGGGAGGGGTTGCCTAATCTGCCCTGCACACGGCTGGCCCAGATTCGATCCCCAGCATCCTCTAGAGTCCCTCAAGCACTGCCAGGAGTGATCCCTGAGCACCACGGGTGTGGCAAAAAGTCAAAAAAAAAAAAAAGGAAATAAGAATGGTGGGACTGTATTAAATTGCCCGCAGCGCCTGGGAGAGGAGAGAAGGACCACCTGACTCCTTACAGCCCCCCTCGGGTCACCTGCCACTCATCCCTACAGCCCCCCTCGGGTCACCCGCCACTCACAGCACGGCTTTCCGGAGAACGACAGTGAACCACCGCCCCGTCCCGGGCTCGCCCTGCCTCCTGCCCCGATCCATGGCTGAAACCACGGCAAGTCAAAACGTTCTGAGCCCCCCACCTTCCCTCCACTGCTAAACCGCGACCCCTCAGCAACCCTCAGAGGGCTCACACGACGAGTCTGTCACCCCACTGTTATCCAGTTCCTGCTTCCGCCACGGGGCACCTTCCACCAAGATTCCCGGGCCAGTGACCGTCACAGACTAGAGCTGTGACAGCGACGGTATGGCCAGTCCCCTCTGCTCGACGGGATGGAAATTACTCCCCATCCCCCTGGTCCAAGTCCATCTCGTGGGAGGCACCCCCCCCAAAACGGACACTTTCTCCTCCAGAGGCTGTTTGCCCACAGAGCACCCTCAAAAGAGCCCCAGGGTATCTGGCTACAAAGCTCCAGCACCCGTCGGAACAGGCTGGGCTGTGACTTGCGAGTTTTCTCTTCCCTTGGGACCCTTCTGGAGACACACGCAGACGTCCACGCCTGCACACACGACACATGTCAGATCACCCCTATTTTTTTTTCCTTTCTTTGTCAACAGGACCCAGCGGAGTAGCTGGCCAGAGCTCAGACTCCAAGCTGTGGCTCCGTGCTCGCAATCCCTCGACTCCAGAGCTTTTTGCTCCCATATAAAATCGGACTGTCTGCAAAGGAAGCGTCTCACGGGCGTGTTGGCCACTCCGAGAGTCTTCCCTCCTCCTCTTGCGCCCCCCCCCAGCATGCCAGTTGACTTCTCAATTCCCCGAATGGCAAAAGTGCTCCAAGCATCCTCCCCCCACCAAGGAAGCCTCGGAATTCTCAGGAGCGGAGCTGACCCCCACCCACGGACTTGGCATCTCGTGATGCCAGGCCTGGGACTGGGTCTATTTAACTCCCCTATGCTCATCTGGTTGGTCAGGTGGGTCCCAGCGCAGCGGCACAAAAACCCGTGCAGAGGACAGGGGACAAAGTCAGTCCATCTTACCGATCAGGGGGACGGAATTTGGAGCAGTAACGCGCCCACTACTGAATGTCACTTCATCCCGGTACCTCTTTTGGTGTCCCTCCATCACTGGCCTTCCTCTCCCAGCCCCGGTCTGAGAACACCCTGCCTCTGCAAGCGTCCTCAGAGCTGTAGGACTTGCAGTTGGGGCAGTGAGGACACTGCCTGGAAGAAGTTTCCTGAGAACTGTCCCTTGTACTGCAGAGGACACCTGGCGGACGCCGTGTCCTAACCCTCGCTCTTGGCACCCAGCCTTGGTCCACGTCCTGCTAGAGCCATCTTCTTCTTGAAAGAGCGCCTTCCCCGTGCTGAGGCATGGACCCCCAGGAACATACAGCACATGAGGATGCAATATAGAAGTATTTGTGTAATACGGCGTCTTAAGTGCTGATCCCGGACCCGCAGGGTCACATTATGCAACTTCATTCTTCCTTGTAACAAAGGAGAATTGTGGGCCTTTTTTAAAAAAAAAATGCATACATTGTTGCATTTCACTTTAATCATTTACAGCATTCTTTTATGGGTATTTGAACGATCGCATGTCAGTAATCAGTGACAATTAAATTTCGTAAAACTGGCATTGAAAATTAACTCTCATCAGAAATAGGATCAAGAGTGGGGCTTTCATGCTCCTAAAGCTGAACTTAAGTGGAGGGAAAGATGTGATACTTGGGGGGGGGACGATGACAGCACTCCCCGCTACCCCCCAACTCAACACAAGCCAGTGGGCTTGACTGAAGCTTGACTGATGCCTGAGAATTTCCCATCCACTTTCTAAAAGAGCTGATGGTGGCTCGGCGTCATTCCCTGGAATTCTAGCAGAAGTGGCTGTACCCCAAGGAGGTACCCCAAGGAGGAAAGAGGGGGCAGCGATGTGCCCACAAGTTACATGCAAGTAACTCGGGGACTCATGGCACAAAGCCCCAGTTCTAGGAGATCCGGGAAGAGGAGGGCGGAGGGCAGAGGGGTGTGGCAGGGCACTCGAGGGGGTTGTGGTCTCTGCCTCTCGAGGCCACAGCCCCCACTCCGGATCTGAGCTGGGGGAGGCTCTGCGATCCGTAACGTTTGGCCACCAACGTGCTCGTGCCGTACCAACTAGACTGAAATGAATATGCTCGGCAGATAAATAAAAACACTGTTGTATGGGCAACAACAGCGCTTTTGAGTTGAACTGCAGAAAATGGGAAAAGAAAACAGAAAATAATAAAATAATAATAATAATAATAAAACCCAAACAAGTCTACTCGAAACCAGCCTAAATGAGCAAGCAGTGATTCCGGGGCACTTCTTGGGAGAGATGAATGAGCCGGCAGCTGCCTTCCTCAAATCATTAAGACCAGATATCAATAATTCCCAAGGACACCTCGCCGTCCCCACGGGGGCCGGGGCAAGGGACGCCAGGGCATCCTGGCCCCTGAAAATGCCAGGTGGTCCCCGCCACGGCCGCTCGTTAGCCTTGATCTTAGAGGACATCATTTTTCCCCCCCACCTCCCAGACTCATGATGTCAGATTAGGTAGGTGGTGGGGGGGCGGCGCTAGATATACCTTCCCGTTAGCCGAGCCCCGGATCAGGGACGGTGCTTATTAATATCATGGAGGTATGATTTTTAATGATCTCTGAAAACAGCCTATCTGGGGGTGAATAATGGCACTGTCTCCTCGCATGCCTGGTTGGTGCTTTTGTCTCAGACACGTTCATTTTTCACTGGAGGGGAAAGGTTCAAGCCGCACGAGGGGGGTAACCAGTTGATGTTACAAGGCTGACTATTAGGCCCCTCGCTGTTCCACATGTCACAGAGAAGGACTCCAGCCGGCAACCTTAATGCCTACTTCAGCATCTTGAAGAAATTAATGAACACAGCTTCTATGGCAAAACATTTCAATCAACTCTTACCAGCTGTGCCTACATTTAAGGAAAAGGAAGAGGGAGGGAAGGGAGGGAGGGAGGGAAGGAGGGAAGGAAGGAGGGAGGAACGGGATGCCCAGGTTTATTTAAAAAAAAAAAAATAAAGTTTCTTCGAAAGAGCTTCTGAGCTCTGTGGGCTTATGTGGGGGGTGTCGTGGGGACACGGGAAGGCCGGGAAAGGAAGAGCAGGAGGGAGGCAGGGAGAAGGTGCCAGTAACCGGTGCCAAAAGATGTACACTGGCCCCTGTGTTTGTTGAACAAATTAAGCACGTTCTGGTTTTTCACCTGCTGAAGTAGCAGCGGTGCATATGGCCTAGAAGTTAAAAATAAGGAAATATGCATACATTACCATACTTAATGGACGACCCTCTCCATTTAATATGCAAATTTCCTGAAATATTACTGAATGCCGTCTGTTCTAAATGAATAAATTTGAATTGCAATTAGAATAATCCTTTATAATTAATGAAAACTGTCAATTTTAGTTCATAAGTAATTTGATTAACAGGATGATGGGACACTTATCAAGTTCACTGGACGGCCAGGGAAGGAGGAAGCTGACGGCAGGAATGGGGCGGGCCCGCGGAGCCCTCGCCTCAATTATTGATAACAGAAGCTAATGAACCTCTGGCAGGGGACCCTGGGGGGGGGGAGGCGCGTTTAAAGGGGCAGGCTCTGGGGGTGCACGGGGCTGAAGAAGGGTAGGGTGGCATCTTGGCCGAACCCAAGAAAAACCGATGCTGGGAAATGCCCGCGTGGAGGAGGACACTGTCGCAAAATCCCCACTTGCCGTTTCCAGCTATTACCGGAACAAAAGGAAACGATATTCAGGAGAGACGCAAGCAGGGCCGATGCCCCGGGCACGTGCCGGGGGCAGTGCGCTGCCCGCCAGGCCGCCTTGACGGGCCGGGTGAGGGCAGCTGACTTGGTTTCCCCTTCAGGGACCGGGAACAAGAACCTCAGAAGTGGCGTTTGTGAGACCAATTGATGCATGTGAAACAACCACGGGGCTGGCTGGGGGCTCCTGGGGGACATGGGTGGGACCCTGAGTCAGGGGCCCCGGAGTTCTGTGGGGAGGATGCCAGCGTCTCCGGGTGCCAGCAGGCACAGAGTCGCTATCCTGGGGCTGCCAGCTCGAGCTAAGAGGAAGACGAGGAGGAAACGTGGTCCTGACTCACCTCCCCTTCCCCCAGCTCCAAGGCCCAACACAGCACGGACGTGCCGGCCGTGCCAAGGCTGGGGCAGCTCTTGGGGCCGCCACACACACACACACACCGGCGTGTTGAGAACTTGCTTGTAGGAGCCCCCGAGAGCAAGGACCTGGCCCCCCCGAGCCCAGGGGTGCACTGATACACTCTCCACACCAGGACTGGGGTCTCCGTGCAGGCAAGCGGGGTTCTGCGTGGGCTGATGTCAAGAGAACAGAGAACAGTTCCGGGGTCTCTCGGGTATACACAATTCACCACACATGCACACACAGACTCACACACATATACACACACACTCATACTTGCACACACTCACAGACATATACACACACACTCATACTCACACACACTCACACACACATACACACACTCAGTCATACACATTCACACATACACACTCACACACTCACAGACACACACAGACATATACACAACACTTACACTCACACACATACACACACTCACACAGTCATACACACACATTCACACATACACACTCCTGTACTCATAGACACACACTCACACAGACATATACACAACACTTACACTCACACACATACAGTCATACACACACATTCACACATACACACTCACATACTCACAGACACACACACACATATACTCACAGACACAGACACACACTCTCTCTCTCTCTATCTCTCTCTCTGTCTCTCTCTCTGTCTCTCTCTCTCTGTCTCTCTCTCTCTCTCTCTCTCTCTCTCTCTCTCTCACACACACACACACACACACACACACACACACACACACACAGAGCCGGCCTGGACTCAGCCTCTTGTCCACCACCTTGGCCAGGCAGAAGACGTGCAGTCACGAGGCTTTCAGGATCACCCAACCCCAGAGCTTCAGGGAGCAACTTCTCAAGACGGACACAAGTCACAGAGGGTCTGATTCAGGTGGGCGCTGTGGACAGTCCCCGGGGAGGACCACCACCGACACCCCATCTCCTGGGGCAGCCCGAGTCCAGCTCAGGGTTTCCAAGGGAAACGTCAGATCCCGACCACAGCCCCACTGCCCACTGCTGGGCCCGGGGTCACCGCAGCAGCACCTGGTCTGTAGGGGGGCTCGCCCACATGCCTCCGACCAACCAGAGCTGTCCTCTGCCGGCAGACACTCCAGGGGACTCCGAAGCGCATGGCCAGAGTCCATGGTGGCCGCGGCGGACGCCGAAGCCGTGTAGCCGGGGGACGCTCTCAGCCCGTGTCCAACTTGAGGGGAACTTCAGCGGCGGCGCTGGGGCACGGGGCTCAAGTCCCCCCCTCCCCGCCCCTCAGCGGCCACTATCACTTCCTGCTCCCGACCCCCGTGGCCGCAGTGGACGCTGCCGTTTCCAAGCCAGCTGGGCAGACTGGCATGTGGAGCCACCCTCCTGTGTGTGCCCCAGGCCACTTGCAGATGTCGCCTTCCTACCACGTGTGCGGCAAGCCCCCCCCACCCCGCCCCGAGTTCCAGCTCCCGTTTTTCAAAGCCTGAAAGGCCAGGGCAGGACGCGGCCCCAGAGTCCGACGCCCACTTCGGAGTTGGGGAATCAAAGCCCTGAGCTCTCTGACACTCGGTACAAGAAACAAACCAGAAACCAGGGGGATTCTCGGTCATTAAGCTCCCTATTATGCCTAAATAAAATTAAGCAGCTGGTGGCCCGATGTCTCTACGAAGTATTTTTAAAAAAAACTCTTTGAGCCATTTAGTTCCTATTGTACATTCCCTCCCAGCCTCAAGCATCTTTATTCTTGCCAACAAGCCTTTTTCCCCTCCTACGCCCACTCCTGCAAGACCACCCGGCACCCAGAGATAGCCCTGGTTTCCTTGGGGGCCTGCCCCATCTGAAAACACCCCCCCACACACACACACACCGGGACTAACCTGGACACCACCACCCTCACAGGAGCCGGGCAGTGCTCTAGAATTTTCCAGCTCAATGTTTTGGGGTGGGGGGGAGGGGAGGAGGGGAGAGAGGGCAGGGTGGTCCCACGAGTGAAAGGTGATATGCTTTTGCTCAGCTATTTTGAACAAATTTTCACCTACGCTAGAAAAGAAGAGCCAGGGAGACAGAGCGGGGAGGGTGCTTGCCTAGCACACAGCCGACCAGGGTTCGATCCCCGGCATCTCAGAGGGGATCACTGCTCCCGAGCACTGCTCTCTGAGTGCAGAGCCAGGAGTAACCCCCTGAGCATTGCTGAATGTGAGGAGGAGAATGAGAAGAAGGAAGAAGGAGGAGGAGAAGAAGGGGAGGAAGAGGAAGAGGAGGAAGAGGAGGAGGAAGAGGAAGAGGAAGGAGGAGGAGCCAGAAGTTACACACTAAACATCTGACTTCAAGAGAGCCAGCTTGACTCCACTCAGCGCTGAGAGAGTTCCGGAAGGAGACGATGCACAGCCAACACAGAGCAGGGGCACCCCAGCTGCTCCAGAAAGGGGCTCGGAGCCCTGGGACAGCGGGGGCGGGGACGCGTGCCTGCCATAGAGGCAGGGGACCTGGGGACGCGGGGGGAGGGCAGTGGGCTCTGGCAGAGAGGTTGCCGTGGGGGTCACTGCACGCCTGAAACTCAATCCCAAATATCTCTGCAACGGTGTCATCCACGGCAATTCCATCTACAAAGGGAAACTTTCAAAAGAAATAGAAACTTAAAATATATATATATATATACATATATATATATGGACTCAAGGACCATTTCTGCTGGACCTCCGGGGATTCGTCTGCTAAAACGCAGAGTCCTCGGTGGGCCCCATTCAAGACTTCATAGGAAGAGGCCCTTGGAGCGGGATATTCTGGCCATTTGCGTTTTTTTTTTTTTTTCTCGAGCTTCCTGGGTGCTGTGAGCTCAGGTCTGAGGACCAGGGTGACAGGAAAGGATGAGTTCGCAGCAGGGCTCAGAGACAACGGGCTGGAAGAAAGAAAGAGGCCCTGGGAAGAGGCAAAGGTGACGGAAGGGGGCCTGGGAAACCGAGGCGGGTGTAATTTACTGGCCCCTCCCTCAGCGGAACGCTGAGGACGGTGTGAGGTGGCCAATGCACAGAGGGGCAGCCCAGGTGCGGGACAACACGTCCTTCGTGTCCAGGCCAGCCTGGGCCGGGACGGAAACTGGTGCTGAGTCAGCAGCATGGGCACCGCCCCTCCCCCCGCCCCCTTCCCAAGAACACACCAGTCCAGGGCGAGCGGGTGTGCCCGGAGACGGTCAGCTGCCCTGGCAGGTCGTGGCCTCCGTGGTGAGTGGAGTGGACACTCCCAAGGTTCCCAGGGCCTCCTCCACGGTGGGGGGTGAGGGGAGGGGAGGGGCGGGGCGGGGAAAGAACAGACTCTGTCTCCAGTAACGGGGCCTCCATCTGTTCGCCATTTGTGGGACCGACGAGGATGCGCGGGGCCCCCTCTCGGGCTGACATGGGTGGCCGCCTCCCAAAGAGACAGCCACGCACCCGTTTTCATTAGCGGCTGGCATTTATGAGGATCTTAGCATGCGATGAGAATTGTGTGCGAATGCAGCGGAGAGTAACAGCCCTGGAAGGGGGGCAGGGTCGGGGGGGGCGCGCGCAGGAGGCACGGATGTGGTAGGCCTGTTCGTCTGGGGTGCCATGTGGTGGGCACGGCAGAGGGGAAACATCCCCCTCCCCCAGGCTCTTCTCTCAGAGATAAGATCGACCACAGGGGAGTCCCAGGGAGACCAGTCTCCGGCCCACCTAACCTCGACGGCACCGATGTTTGGAGACGCTCGTTCTGCAGAATTAAACGGGGGGGGGGGCCGTCCTGGGAGGAAGGCCTGGGACAGAACTCATTCTCCACTCCCCCAGCGGCTCACGTGTGGCAGAGAGAGAGAGAGAGAGAGAGAGAGAGAGAGAGAGAGAGAGAGAGAGAGAGAGAGAGAGGAAAAGAACATTCTGGAATGTTCTAGATAGGCGTCCATTCATGGACCAAACACCAACTGAACTCCCAAGCACCAAATCTCAACTTTCAGAGTCTTGCGGAAACACAGCCGGTTGTAGATGACCATCCCCACGTATGGGGGGTAGGGGGGTGGGTGGGAAAGTGATCGAGACCTCACAGCTTCCCAACCAAAGAGGGAGGTGAAGGCTGATTTCCGAGCCGTATTTTCCATCGCCAAGACGGCACATGGTCCCCCAGAAAAGGTCAGAAATAAAAGTCAGAAACGAGAGAGGAACAGCAGCTTCCAAACGCGGTGTCTGCTGCGTGCTCGCCGTTTCAGGAAACTACAGCAGGAAACGGTGCGGCCTGTTCTGTTATCCCTCGTACGTGCGTATTTTCTGGAGTACACGGCCATGGTGGAACTAGGCTTTCTCCACCCTGTCAGAGGCTACGGTGACTCTTTTTTGCTTTTGCTTTTTGGGTCACACCCGGCGATGCTCAGGGGTTCCTCCTGGCTCATGCACTCAGGAATTACTCCTGGCGGCGCTCGGGGGGACCCTATGGGATGCTGGGAATCGAACCTGGGTCGGCCGCGTGCAAGGCAAACGCCCTCCCTGCTGTACTGGCTGCTGTGATTCTTAAGTTGCAGGTAAGGAAGGTGGAGCCACGCAGAGGCGAGTGCTGGTGGACACCACAACCCATCAGCCTAGCTCCCGGGGTGCGAGGGCAGCTTCACGGGCGACGTTCTGTGCGCCCCCTTCACGACCAGGCCTTTCCACGCTCCACATGGGTAAACAGGAATCTTTAACTGGAAAGAGGTCACCAAGGACACGAATCTCCCGGCTTCCAAACACCCCGGTTTGGAGCAGATGGGTGCCAGAGAGAGAAGGAGATGGGGAGCTGGGGAAGGGCTCTGTTGCACCCCAGGGACCCAGCGGGAACCCTGATCCCTGGTGGGCCGCCGCAGCAGCCACTTCTGCTGGCCCTTCCGGAGACCACACACTCGGGAACCCCATCCCAACCCCATCCCAACCCCATCCCAACCCCGGGACCCAGAGAAGGAACCGGGGGGAGAGCGGCATGAATCCCAAGGTCCCTGTGTTTTCATTTCCCTAAAAAATCTGTGTGTTGTTAAAACAAACGTCGAAATTAGCCATATGGGAACCTAGCTTGGGTACATATCTTCATCTGTCACCACATTTGGGGGGGAGGCGAAAAACACCCACCCCGGAGTCGTAGCGGTTGGGCCGAGGAGGAGGGAGAAGGGACGGCTTGGAAACAAACTAACACGGAACACATGTTTATGCTTTGACCTGGCAATATGGTAACTAATGATGGTTCTGCAAATAGATGCAGAAAAATAAATAAACGACTGACTGAGGAGGGCGGGGGGGAGTGTGGAGGGGGGGGACAAGTCCCGGGAACATGAGGCTTTGGTTCCCGCCAGGATGGAAGGCGCATGCCCACTTTAGAGGGATGTCATCGGCCCCTTATTCTGAATTCAAATCTCAGACCCAGTGCATGTAATACAGTGCCTTAATAGCTTCCCCAGCTCTCATTTGGCCTCAGTTATACAACCAGCTGACACTGAAAATAATTAATGCCCTTTAGGACTCGCATCTGCTCCTATGGTTCCAAGTCAAGGTTTTTAATTGGGCTATTTTGGCATTTGGAGACAATGGCAAGGTGAAATCACCTTTCTTTAATATTTTTGAGGTCAGCAGATAGTCCTGCCAAAGGTCATCCTTCAGGTTCACAAATGAGTCATTTGTATCACCTAATGCAATCTGTGACTTGCAAATTGCCCTGGGATGTGTTTGCGTGCATTAATTAGTCCACGCGATGAATACTGAATTCATCATTACTGGCCGCGGCTTGTAGAGATGTGCCAATACTTGTTTTGGCGGTTTGTGGTTGCTTATTTTCATTTTGCACTTCACTTCCAGCCCTGGGCTGAGATCTTCAACACCCCCAGCTCAGTAATTGGCACACGGGGGCTCACCCTCTCCCTGTGGCCCGTCTGGAATCCAGGGGGGAAAAGACACACTCCACCCCCGGCAGAAATATGACAAGGCTGAAGCAACTTCCGTTTCCCTGGCTTCGGTTTGCTTGATGTGTACAACCCGGCGTCCAGGGGCCAGAGAGATAAGGACAAATGTGAGGGTGCATGCTCTGTAACAGGGTGAGCCTTGCTTCCATCCCTGACACCACAGGGCCCCCGGAGCACTGCCAGATGCAGCCTTGGGGGGCACCCCAGGACCACCAGGTGTGACTCTAAACGCCTCAGAGGACCGCCCAGGTGGGCTAGACAATCCCTGGCACTGCAGGGCCGGGGGCGGGGCGGGGAGGGGTGGCAGCCCCTTACCCTTGAGTCCTCACCTGGACCCACAGGCCCACTTGCCTGAGAAGTACCAGGAGGGGTCCCCTGGGCCTTCCGAGTGCCACTTTGGAAGTTCCCCCTAAATAAATGGCACCAAAAGATGATTTAGCTCCTCAGGAGCCTTAGTCTCTGTAACCTTGTCTGAAAGAAATGGGAGGAATGGGTGTGTGTGTGTGTGTGTGTGTGTGTGTGTGTGTGTGTGTGTGTGTGTGTGTGTGCATGTGTGTGTGTGTGTGTATGTGTGTATGGGGGGCGGGGAGAAGGGATGTTCTCCAGTTTCCACCCCTTTCACATCACGAGGCCCTGAAATGTGTCCTCGTCAGCTCTGAATGCCGGCATTATTAATTTCCGTTTCGGGGGCTAAAATTCAGGCCGTGGACACTGCACGGCTAGACCATCTGTGCCGCTGACATGTATTGATTCCGCTCTGCTCCCCATCTGTCCTTGACTCGGTGCAGGGACCAGGGTGGCCTGTCTTCTCCGTCCTGGAGCCCCGCCCCCACCCCCATCCCCACCCCCGGTCCCCCTCAAAGCCGCTCTCTTCCTCCCCAGGACTCACCCGGTGGTATTCTGTGGCGCCTATTGTGTACGAGCATGAGGGGGGGTGGCGGGGGGGTGAAACCCGTGTTGGTACCGTGTCGGCCCCTGGCAGCCTCCAGGTCGGGCCCCGGGACCCGAGAGAACAGCAGCAAGCAGCCACAGCAAAAAAGCGGTCGACAAACGAGCGCTTCCGCTCTGCACCAGGCGAGGGTCAGATGTGGAAATGGAAGCACCAGAAGTTGGTGGCGGACAAAGAGAATGAAACTCCACACTCTGGACGGTAGCATGTCACACTCTGCCTCGAAGACGTGCAGTAGCCGGGTAAAGGGTCCCGGGGAAGGTGGAGTGGCGGGGAGGGAGAAGGGAGGGCGGAGAGCTGAGAATCAGAGGAGAGGCTAGTCTGCGGTGAGGGGGGTATTTGTGTGGGGGGTGTTGAATATACACAGAGAGAGAGAGAGCGCGCACACACACACTCGGTCGTTAGTAGCACTTCTGGACGTGAGAAAGCCCGAGCCAGATTTCCAAGGGGTTTTATTTCAAGGACTATCATTTATTTTATTTCCCCCCCCTAACTGCTCTCTGTCCAGGTGAAATTGGACACACAAATGACTGAATTCACAAAGGGCCTTTTGAGGATTCAAGTGGCCACTTCTATCTGCAAAGTAAGAAGTAAGTGGCTAATTGCAGCCCAGATGAAGGGCTGAGCCTACAATTAGCCAATTAGGGTGTCTGTGGAGGGGAGGGGTGATCTGAATGCAGAAAGCATCTCGGGGGGGGGGGACCCCTCTTCCCCACAATCAGGCTTTTGACGAGTGGCAGAGGCCTCCCCCCCCAACCCGCCCCGCCACACACACACACACACACACACACACACACACACCACCATGCAGAGCCATACTGTTCACGATGGACAGAGAATTTCCAGCATCAGCTTCTTCCGCCTGCTCTAAAATTCTCCAGGCCCAGGGAGTAAGTACCAGAATCCTCTCCTGATGGAGGGGTGCAGGGTGGGGAGGAGGACGGAGGATGGGGGGGGTGCAGAGGTGGAGCATGTCCGTTTATAGATGTTCACAGATGCCTGCAAACCATCACCTGCTAAATACAGTGAACGTCTACCCCTGTCCTGGCTGTACACTGCCCCTCCCCACCACTCCCCTTCTCTCCTAAAACAGAGAGATGAAAACTTCCCTGACATTCTTGGGTCCTGTGTCATGTTGAAAATGAACATCTCTTCCAGTGACTCCCTGAGAGAGCTAGCGAGCAAGAGAGAGAGAGAGAGAGAGAGAGAGAGAGAGAGAGAGAGAGAGAGAGAGAGAGAAACTATTGCCGCTCTCGAATTTTTTTTTTTTTAAGGAAATTTCCCCTCGCTTGGGAGGGTGAATCTCAGATCGGTCAATTTGATTTCAAAACAGGAAATTTCATTTTGATTAGACAGAGCGGCTCTGCTGGACATCTGCAGTACTGGGCAAGACGGAAAAATAAGAATGTGGTGTGGAGGGCTGGGGTGGGGGGCGGGGGGTGGGGGGCGAGGGGCCGTGGTGTTTGGGAAGCTCCGCAGTCAGGACCCAGAGGATGTACCGTGCCCTGAAGCGGATTCTACGGCGATGACCCGAAAACCGAGCAACGGTGGGCCAGTTCCAGCCCTGCTGGGGGGCTGGGGGCGGGCAGGGGGGGCTCTACCTCTCTGGGTGTAAGACCACCGGCTGGTGGGCTTCATTTGAAGGTCCCTGGAGGCCCAAACGCTTAAGTTTCTGCTGCTCTAAGGTTAGAGATCAGAGGCCAGGAAAGCCCCACATTGGGACCAGCGAGGAAGATTCCAGAAAAATTGCCTCGGAGCCCCACCCCGAACTGGGGGTGGGCTCACAGGGCATGAGGGGCCACTCGAGTGAGGAGTGGCAATCCCCCGATGGGGGCGCCTGGGCTCAGAGCTGCCTCCCCGAAACACTGGTACCATGACAGAATGCCGAAAAAAAATACATGCTTTGGGGGCCGGAGCCACAGCACAGCGGGGAGGACGTCGGCCTTGCATGTGGCTAACCCGGGTTCGATCCCCGGCATTCCCCCAAGGTTTCCCCAGAGCCCCGCCAGGAGGGATCCCTGAGCTCAGAGCCAGGAGGAAGCCGTGAGCATTGCCCAGTGTGCCCCCCCCCGGCCGCCCCACCGAACCCAAAATATAGACACAAAGAAATAAAAATATGCTCTTGGTTCTCCAAGTGCTATCGGCAGGTAGGTAGGGAAAGGCCCTCGGCGGTGAAACGCGGTCCACAAAACTTCCGGGAGGAAAATTCCGAGGCTGATCCACTTTGTGGATACGGGTAAGACCGTGAGCAGCAGGTCCTGAGGAGATGGGACCCCTCCCCAGGAAGGAAATCCCTCAAATCCCCTAACCTGAGTGACCCAGCCCAAAGCAGACCACCACCACCCCCAGCCTCCCTGGCAACCTCCTTAGCAACAGACTGTGACCTGGGAAGAAGCCCCACGTGGGGGCAGGTTGGAGAAACCCTAGAAAGGCCGCCTTGAGCAAAGGGAGCCCACGTGCTGCTTGTGCCCACCTGGCTGAGCACATGTGGCGCCCGCATCTCCCCTCCTGAGACGTGGACCTTCATGCTCTCGTGTCTAATGCTGGGATGTAGGGGGGTGGGGGGCTCTCTCCGCCCTTGGAGAAGCCCGGGTGCGTCTCTCTTTCTCTCTCATTCTCTCTCTCTCACTCTCCCTCCTTTCCTCCCTCCCTCTCTCATTCTCTCTCTCCCCCTCTCTTTCCCTCTCTCTCACTCTCCCTCCTTTCCTCCCTCCCTCTCTCATTCTCTCTCTCCCTCTCTTTCCCTCTCTCTCTCACTCCCTCTCCCTCCTTTCCTCCCTCCCTCTCTCATTCTCTCTCTCCCTCCCTCTCTCTCTTTCCCTCTCTCTCTCTCCCTCCTTTCCTCCCTCCTTCTCTCATTCTCTCTCCCTCTCTCCCTCCCTCTCTCTCTTTCCCTCTCTCTCTCACTCTCTCTCCCTCCTTTCCTCCCCTCTCTCTTTCTCTCTCTCTCCCTCCCCCTCGCCCCCTCAAAAACCCTCCAAATAAAATCTATTTACTTCACTGCTTGTCTACTCCAGAAATTCTTTTCTGCAAGGCCAGACGAGACCCCAGTAACGCTGGGTCCCGGGTGGCAGGGGCGAATGGGGAGACAGTGACCGTCTCTCTCCTCCCTGCTTCACATAAGTCACCCATGGGGGCCCACCGGCATCACAAGTTTTCTCTTCTCGCCCTTCCCCAGGGCTGGGGTGATCCTGGGGTCCCCGGAGTCCGTCCGCATCTGCTGGCAGAGTACAGGGGGACGGTGACGCTTTCACAGGCCTCTTGTCAACAAACACACGAGGCGCACGGCCACAGCACACGCCTCCTCGCTGGACGCCACCTGGGCAGAGAAACCTCACTGGCCCCACACTCAACGGACCAGCCACTGCACAGTGCCCATGGCCACTGACCTGCTTCAGCTGCCTGGAGCGTCCAGGAGGAACTTTCACGAATGAGTCAGGGAAGGTTTTTCCCTCCCCTTCCCTCCGCACACTTCTATGCTGCTCTCGGAGTGACCCAGATGTCCACCGCCCTCGCCCCAACTCCCACCAGGCTCTCCAAGCCCGCCTCAAGCCCTGCTTGCATCACTTCCTGTGCCTGTGAAAACAGGAGCCTCATCCCAGCCCCCGGGCCTTTGCACGTGCGACTCTCTCGTGCCCCCAGGAGATCCTGCTCCGTGCCAGGTCCACTGCACGGCCTGATAGCCTCCCTAGCTCTCGGAGGTTCTTTGCAGAAACGATGTCTGGCATGGCCCCGTCAGAAGTTGCCACTGCCTTGGCGTGACGACTGACTCAAGAGTGCATCCATCTGTCTCGCCTCCAGAAAGCGCGTCACACTCTGATCCTGCTCACGGTGACTCTCCCCTGGAGTGGGAGCACTGTCAGAGACAAGGGGGTGGGTGGGGGGGCCTGTTTGCCACTCTAGAGCCAGCGGCCAGGCCAACGAAGTGAGTACAGAGGAAATAAATAAGCACCAGATGACCACGTGGTCCACACCAGGACGCACACATTAAAAAAAAAACAGCATCTCACGTGCTGGGAGTGGCACAGCGCACTGGCCGGGATGTAGAGCAGAAGGCAACCAATCTCCATTGGGGAAAAAATTAGCACACAAGGCTCCACTGTAACAATGTATCACTGTAGCACTTTCATCCTGTTACTCATGGATTTGCTCCAGCAGGCAACAGTAACATCTCCAGGGTGAGTCTTGTTACTGTTTTTTACCCCCGGGGAGCTTGCCAGGCTCTGCCCTGCGGGCGGGATACTCTCGGTAGCTTGCCGGGCTCTCCAAGAGGGAACCGCTGGAATAGCATGGCGATCATTTCTTCTACGAGGGCTTGATGGCTCCGGGCTGAGAGACAACACCCTCCACAGAGTTTCTTCTAAGTAAATCTTTTATTATTATTATTATTATTATTATTATTATTATTATTATTATTATTATTATTATTATTATTTCTAGCGAATTAATCGTAACAAGCAATACAAAATAAATCAGATAGGGCCTGCCACTGGGGCAGGCTTAGGGAGTGGTTGGGAAAATTGGAAATAATGGTGGTGGGAAGGCGTAACAGTAGGGGGGTTGGCGCTGGACTATTGAACGTAATAGATCACTGTGAACAACTTTATAAAAATTAAAAAAAAAAAAAGAAGCCATGTATTTTCTGCAAGAAGATGTTCTTAACTTGGGGTTCACGGCCTCTAGATGCCCTTGAACTCTCCCCAATCCCTACATAAGATTCCACCTAGGGTTAGTTTTCAGGTGAGATATCCGCACCCCCAGAGAGTTTATGATCTGGAGGTGAAAACTCTTAGTAACCCATTACTCAGCTCTCTGACATTCCCCAGCCTCCTGGGACAAATTCTGACCACTGCGATGGGAGGTAAAGGAATAAGTGTATAGAGCAGGAAATTCTTCCCCATGTCTCGTTCTACTGGGTGTGCCCTGGGCTAGATGAAAAGGCTGGAGCTGCTGCAGCCCTCTTGAGCCATGAAAGCTGAACTAAGATAACCCAGAGCCCAAACACCACACAGCACCCCCTGGAGAGTCCCGGGGCTTCCTAAAGAGGAGAGGAAAGATGAATGGGGAGAGACAGGAAGGTGCTTCTTGCAACCTAGTTAATCCTGACTATCTTAGAGAAGACGAAGATGAGGCTCTTCGAAGGGATTCGGGAAGCAAACGCATGCCCAGGTCTCCCTATCTGGGCAGGAACGAGGCTGGGAGAGAGAAGAAAACATACCCACGTGGCAAAAGAGAGATTCTTCCAATAAGTGTCAGGCACGGAGGCAAAACACTGAACAAAAATGGGGCTTCTCAGATACTTTTATTTAAACTTCCACCCTCCAAATGCACCTCCACGCTATGAACTACATTTCTAACAACCAACACCCTTTCCCGAACTACCTGTCAACAAAAATAATGAAACATCTCAAGGCCTATGTGCTATATTTCAACACAATCCTGATTATTTGCTTTGTTTTGTTTCGGGGGGCGAAGGGGGGGGCATACCTGGAAGTGCTCAGGGCTGACTCCTGGCTGGGTGCTCAGAGGATCAAAGGGATGTAGGGGACTGAGTCACCTGTTGTACTATAACGCTGGCCGCAATTCCAACAAACTTATCACACATTCCGGCCGAAACTTAATACTGATCTTTGCCTATCGATTCTGAAAGTTAACAGCAAGCCCGAATGACATCATTGCACAAATTAGGATGATTAGAATGTGTTAAAGAAAAAAAAAACAAACCAAGAACGTCACAATGCTGTATATTGTTAGAAAACAACCATCACGGTTCAATTAGATTATTGACGCACGGCAACGAAAATGCCGGGGATTTATCACCCGTTTATTGGTGTATAACAGATTGTTAAATAAATTTTTCCATAGAGACGCCCGTAATTTATTAATTGCAACTCAATCAATAGAACCACAAATAGAGGAGAAGATTATTTATGGGGAGGAGAGCCAGTGGCGGCAAGAGGTGTTCCTGACGACACAGGAAGAGAAGCAGAAAGTATCCGGGTGCCCGGCAACCTCAGCCCCCTCATTCCCTCCCCTCCCCCACAGTCCTGGTGGCTGACGGGGGGTGGGGACTGGGGGGTCCCAGCGTGCAGGCGAGGCCCGGTGCAAGCTGCTCCCTGGTGTCACTGTGCTCAGGGGCCAGCCTGTGTGAGCTGTGTCTCGGGCTCCATCCTCGGCTCCCCGCCTCCCCACGCCCTTTCTCACCCATCATCCCTGCTGTGGCCCCCCCTGCACACGTCCTTCCAGTCACCATGGGGTGATGGCGGTGGTGCCACAGATCCGGCCCGTCTGGGGGGGGGGCAAGGGCGGGGAGGACGCTGCGGTTCCCTCTCCTCCACCCCCCCCCCCCGCCCCAGAGAACCAAGCCCGGTAGGTGCCAGATGAAGGAAGGCACCACCGGGTCCCCCGACCGGCGCTGAGGGCAGTGTCTCCGGCGTGGCACCTGCCATGCTCGTGTGCGGGCAGATGCAATGGCGCGCCCGCGTGGGAGACGTGGTCCGTGTGCCACGGAACGCTGGGTCGCTCCTGGAAAGCTGGGTCCCCGGTGCCCCACGCCCACCAGAAGCCGCGCCCTGTCACCGCATGGTCCCCTTGCTGCCCACTCTCCTCAAGGGCCACGCACTCTTTTCTTCTTTTTTTTTTTGCTTTTTGGGTCACACCCAGCGATGCACAGGGGTCACTCCTGGCTCTGCACTCAGGAATGACTCCTGGCGGTGCTCGGGGGACCCTATGGGATGATGGGGATCGAACCCGGGTCGGCCGCATGCAAGACAAATGACCTACCCGCTGTGCTATCGCTCCAGCCCCAGGTCCAGGCACTCTTGAGCACTTGGCACAGGCTCTCCCCCCGCGGCGAATGATAGCAGAGTTGCCATTGTCCCCCTCTCTCTCTCGAGGTGAAGGTGGCGGAGGACTTAAAGGGCTTGTCCACAGCCCCGCACAGCCGGAGCGCTGCAAATCTCGGCCAGGCACACAGACAGAGCCCCGTCCCGCCACACTCGGAGGAGCTGCAGCCCCGGGACGCCCAGAGCCTCCGGAACTCCCATGGCCACCCTCAGGGGTGGCCAAGAGGGTGGAGCGGGCCTGCTGGGGTTCCAGCACCTCCCCTCCTCAAGGACTCATCCTTCCCATCTGTACAATGGGGATGGCTGCGGTGGTGCCTGGGAACCGAGAAGAGCCTTGAGCCTGCCTGCTCTCGGGGCCGCAGAAGCTCTCTGAGGAAAAGCTCAGTGGATTCCTTCCCCTCTCCCCTCGGTGAGAGACATGCGTTTCCCAAACACAAACACAGGCCCAGCTACTGATCACCTTCAGCCCGGAAACCCTACCCCGCCTGCCCCCCACCCCCTCCTCTCTCTCTCTCCCTCTCTCTCTCCCTCTCTCTCTCTCTCTCTCTCTCTCTTCTCTCTCTCTCTCTCTCTCTCTCTCTCTCTCACACACACACACAAACACACACGCACACATGCACACGCACGCACACACACGCGCACACACATCTGGATGACAAAATGTTAATTCTTCGCGGAAAAAAAGATCATTTTTTTGGCATGACGCTCCCTATCTGCAGTTACATCAAAATCGCATTAATTGAGCTATAACACTGTCAGTCGGAGCAGCTGGGAAGCGCGTCCATACATCCTAAGGAGAAGGCCATTAATTCCGCTCGCTGCGGCGCGGCAATGAAATTGGGATGTCCGTTCTCCAGCCTGATTTACCGTCTTTCAAGCTGCTTAAGTGGGGACCTCTACAAAAAGATTTAAGTTAAGTGACTCTTGTGCTGCTCTGAAGCTCATTTATTATTGAATTAAGTTTTCATTTCGGTTAAGGGGAATCAAGAAATATCGTTTTATTTGAAACAAGGTAAAACATTTCAGAGAAATCGGCTATTATGATCCAAGAAGCCCGTTTATATATCTGCAAATGATTCCACTCTGCTTATGCTCGGCTGAAAAGCCAGATTTAAACTCATAAATATTACTAATATGGCTATAATTTGAGACTTCTGCATGAAAACTCATCTTTACGTGCTTTATCATTCTTCTCTTGTGTTAAAAAAAGATTTTTTTTTCCTTATTCACGGTAGTTTGTGAATGGGCAGAAATCAACACACATTTTTTTTTCTTTTTTTTTTTTGAAAAGGCAGTTTTTTTCTTTTTTTGACAAGGCGGGAAACACAGAAGGGAGGGAAGATGGGCGGGCAGGGAGATACACATTACAGGTTATCACTGTGCGACACAGAACACAAGATGCCGTGGGCACTCTGGATTAAAAGATCTGGAGCATCTCTGGGCAGAGAGGAGTGACGCGTGGCAGGCAAGGGGAGAGGAAACATCCTTGACTAGTTGAGAATGCACAACGCCAGCGTCGAAATAACCAGCCCTCGTCTGTGAGACGCCGGCAGTGGGTCCCTTTAGAAGGAGTCATCCCGCCCGTCCCTGGTACCGGGGAAGAAAGCGGATAGCCCTGGGGAATGTTTCCTTCTTCTAGACTCAGGCAAAAAAAAAACAAAAAAAAAAACCTAAAAAAATACCCAGCCGAGACAGCCACTGCCGACAGAAAGACATCCCGAAAGTCCGGGGCACTTTGAACCCGACTGTATTTTTTAAAAATCTGCTAGGACCCCTCTAATGGTGTCATTTACACTCCAGTCACATGTGTGGGCAGCACCAGACCCTTTATAATTAGGTATATCCACTATACCAGCTCACTGCCTAATTAGCAAATTATGTTGAAAATAGCATCCTGCTAATTAACGGTTATTATGGCATTTCTGAAGCTGAGGCTTTAATTATCACCAACCTAATGCTTGTGTACAGAGAAAAAAAAAAAGTCCCCCCCTTTTTTTTTAAATGATCAATAAGTGCAAGAGATTATTATAAGGCAAATCTGCTGACAGCTGATTAATTTGTTTGATGCAAAGTTGCTGCGTGCTTCATATTATTTTATCGGAGTTGCAGGAAAAAGGTACATAATTTGGTTTCATTAGCAACCTCTGCGATTTATCACTAGAAAATGCACAACCCCCCCCCAACCTTTTTTTTTTCCGTTGTTTGTTCAATTCCCTCTGTGTTTTTCCTGTACCAGCATCAAAGTCAAGAGCAGGAAGTTTTAATTAAGTGACACTAATGAGGTCGTTGAAAATGATACTTCAGCAATTCAGCATGCTGTTAAATGTGTTTATTCTATAATGTCATCAAAGGTGATTGTTTTCCCTCGTAATAGATAAAATTCATTACCATAAGCATTGTACTTTTGAGTGTTGGAAATACAAAAAAATGCAAGTTACTCAGGTGTGTCCCTCGGCATTTCCCACCCCCCCACGACCCCCCTCAACACACACACTCCCCCTTTGCGGCCAATTCAAATCACTGGACCTAAAACAAAACTTTAGCAAACAAGCCTCACTTCTGTTTTGTTTTGTGGTTTAAGTCTCCCCTGTTTGGTAATTAGCAGACCTTGCCAGTTAGGAAGAAATAGACCAGAAATAAACATGCAAAAGCCTAATCAAGGGGAGTTGGAACCCAGGGAGCAGGGAACGGGCTGAGTCGATCCCCCCCCTCCCCGCCCCCCCAGACCCCTTTGTTCCCCATGATTCTGTGGCTCTGCCCACCCGCCCTGGGAGCCCCTGGGCAGCTGCACGGCCACGGTACCTGGACCACCCGGGGCCTTTGCCCCTACAATGGCTCCTGCCTCCCAACTCCGATGAGGGCTCTTTGACCCAGCTTAGAAACCGAGTCCTCACACTGGGCTTTTTCCACATTTCCGCAGAACTGAACAACTGTGCAGACTCGGGGCGGGAGGGGAGAAGCGGTGAAATGATGCCATTGTCCAGGTAAGACAAACTGAGCCCCAGGCTGGAGGGGTCAGGTTAATAATGCCTAGCTGTCCACCTTCTGCCGGTCATTCATGCGAGGCTCTATGCTCCTGCTCTTTTGTATTTGTTTATTTGTTTGTTTGTTTTTCTTTGGGGTCACACCGGGAAATGCACATGGGTACTCCTGGCTCTGGACTCAGGAATTACTCCTGGCAGTGCTCGGGGGACCCTCTGGGATGCTGGGAATTGAACCCAGGTCGGCCGAGTGCAAGGCAAACGCCCTCCCCACTGTGCTATTGCTCCAGCTCCCTGGAGTTTTTTTTTTTTTTTTTTGCTTTGCTTTTTGGGTCACACCTGGCGATGCACAGGGGTTACTCCTGGCTCTGGACTCAGGAATTACTCCTGGCAGTGCTTGGGGGACCCTATGGGATGCCGGGAATCAAACCCAGGTCGGCTGTGTGCAAGGCAAACGCCCTCCCCGCTGTGCTACCACTCCAGCTCCCTGAAGTTTGTTTTTAATGCCAAAGGACACCCACTGCAACCTGTGACTTAGATCGGTAACAATTCTCCTACCAACAAGCTACCAACAACCGGCTGCACCCCAGTCACCATCCCGTCCAGCGACCCTGGGGGCCAAACAGGCTCCTTAAGGGGGGCTTCGGCTATGGACACAGTTGTCTGTCCTCACTGCTCCCCACTTTGGGCGAGGTGGACGCTGGGACAGGAAGAGGCTGGAGGAGAGGAACTCCTGGGATGATTCAAAGGACGCCTCCAAGACGGCCTCGGTGGACATTATCAGTCCATTTCCAACGCCAGGAAACGGGCTATTCGGAACCACGGAATACCTCGAGCTTTCAACCAATTTGCTAGGGAGGAAACACAGCCTGCCTGACTCTGGGAAGGCTCAGCGGGGGGTCGACATGGTTGGGGGGGGGGGGTCCCTGGGCTGACTCAGAATCATGGACGGGGTAGGAGAAGCACTAGATCCTCACAACTGAGCATCGATGAAAGCCAAGGCATGTGTGACCGTGCGACACATCACAAGACACTCCCTACCCATTCTCCATAAGCACCACACCACAGTTGATGGGGTTCAAATAGTAGGCAACACATCATAGAGGGAAATAGATACATATATATGCATATATATTTTTTCATAGACTGGAGCGATTGCACAGAGGGTAGAGTGTTTGCCTTGAACACGGCCGAACCAGGTTCGATTCCTCCGTCCCTCTCAGGGAGCCCAGCAAGCTACCGAGAGTATCCCGCCTGCACAGCAGAGCCTGGCAAGCTGCCCGTGGCATATTCGATATGCCAAAAACAGTAACAAGTCTCACCATGGAGACGTTACTGGTGCCCGCTCAAGCAAATCGGTGAACAACGGGACGACAGTGCGACAGTGATACAGTGATGTGCATATATGTATTTTCAGATATATATATATATATGAAAGCTCACATCACTCAACGTTTAATAATATGTTAGTGATATCCTAAAGAATGTCTTAATGGCCCCTGCCAAAATAGAATAATCTTCACACTGTTTCCTCCTTGGATACTTTGTTGTAGCCTTTTCAGCAGTTTTTCATAATAGACAATACAAAATATATTATTGTGGTTGTACACTGGGACAGGGATTGGGGCTTGGGATGGAAACATCCCAAATCTGGTGGTGGGAAGGTGTCATGATGGTGGAATTGATGTTTTAATATGAAATGTAATCAAATGTTGTGAACTACCTTATAAAATAAATAAATTAATAATAATAATAATAATAATAATAATAATGGGCTGGAGCGATAGCACAGCAGTTGGGCTTTCACCTTTCAGGTGGCCGACCCGAGTTCGATTCCTCCGTCCCTCTCAGAGAGCCCACGAGGCAAGCTCCCCGTGTGTATTGGATATGCCAAAAACAGTAACAATAAGTCTCTCAATGAGAGACGTTACTGGTGCCCGCTCAAACAAATTGATGAGCAACGGGATGATAGTGACAGTGACTAATAATAAAAGAAAGCCAAGGACAGACAGACAGGCAGACAGACAGGAGAGGCACGGGACCAGGTAGCCTCCAAAGAGGCGGCCAAGCTGAGGCGAACTTCATTGGGGTCAGACGATCCTGAACAGTCGATGAAGGAACAGCCAGGAAGACTCTGCCCAACTGGGCTGATGGCCCGGAACCTCTTGGCATCGCTTTGTTTCTGGGTTTAGGGCCCACCGCCCGGCGTTGCTGGGGGGGGGGGGGTGCCACGTGGTGCTGGGAATTGGACCCAGGGCACCTGCAGACGCAGGGTCAATGCACATCGCAGTCCTTGGTGCCATCCCCCCGCCTCCTGGGCTGGGATGGAAATACCTGCTCCCCCCTTTCTAATTTTGCCACCTCCACTTCAGTAACCTCCCCCAAAAGGCCCTTAGTAAAAGGTCGAAGGTACCAATAAGTGTTTGCACTCTGTGTGGGGGACTGGAGCAATAGCACAGCGGGGAGGGCGTTTGCCTTGCACGCAGCCGACCCAGGTTCGATTCCTCCATCCCTCTCGGAGAACCTAGCAAGCTACCGAGAGTATCCTGCCCGCACGGCAGAGCCTGGCCAGCTCCCTGTGGCGTATTCGATATGCCAAACACAGTCACAAGTCTCACCATGGAGACGTTCCTGGTGCCCACTCGAGCAAACCGATGAACAACCGGGGACAGTTCTAGGACAGTGCTACTTTGTGCAGGGGGGGGTGAGGACATACAGGGGTGAGGTGTGGGTGCCGTGAGGAGGGCAGGGAGAGGAGAGGAGCTATGCCCCACGCAGGGGAGGCGCAAAGACAGAAAACTCTCTGGCATGCCTCAGGGATCAGAACCCCTCTTCCTGGGATCCCGGCAGGCACTGCACTTGGAGGAATCCATCATAAGGAGAGCAGAGACGCCCATCGGCGCCGTTGCTAAGGATGAACAATTAAAAACTGAGATGTTTCACACGCTGGCAGACAGGCTCAAACATATGATCTAACCACATGATGTCATATGACGCAGTCGTCGGAAAACATGTTCAAGGAACACATCGTCAGAAATACAACCGCCCTGGAGGGAGAGGACCAAGGGGGCAGCCTGCGGCCTCCGGCGGAGGTTCCGACCCCCAAGTCGCATTTCTCAAGCCATCGGTTTATGTAAGCACCAGAAAGTGAGTCGAAAATAAGATACCAAAATTCCACAACATCCGTTTTCTGTGGAAGGTGGGATGGAAGGTAACTTGGATGTTGACCCTCTGGAATGAGGATTCCTTTTATTTTTTTTTTATTTATTTACTTATTTATTTTGCTATTTTGAATCACACCTGACGATGCTCAGGGGTTACTCCTGACTCTGCATGCAGGAATCACTACTGGTGCTGCTCAGGGGACCCTATGGGATGCTGGGAATTGAACCAGGGTTGGCCTCATGCAAGGCCAATGCCCTCCCCGCTGTGCTATTGTTCCAGCCCAATGATTCCTTTTAAAATATCAAAATCAGACAGTAGTTCCCTCATCTGTTTCTAGCAGCAGGTGCCCAGCTGGTGTGAGGCATCTCACAGAATAGCTACAACTCAGCTCACTCTTTAATTTGTAATGCTTATGGACCACACATTTTCCCGGGCTAACTCTAGCTAGTCGGGCCCTTAAGACCTGAGCTGCTCATCTGTGGAATATAAAGTGACAGAATGGGAGACTAACACCCAAGAAGAGTAGAGATAAGGACCAGGAGGATTACTACACAGCTTAGAAGCCGGCCTTGCATGCTGGGGGAAAAGGCAGCTCAGGTAGAGAAGGGACCACCAAGTCAAGGATGCTGAGAACACATTCCAGACACATGAATTCCAGACACATGACATCTCCCATTCGGGATGGGAGAGGCGGGCTGAAGGTAGACTATAGACCGAACATGATGGCCACTCAATACCTCTACTGCAAACCACAACACCCAAAAGGAGAGAGAGAGCAAAAGGGAATGCCCTGCATGAAAAAGTGCTCTGCATCACTAATCATCAGAGAGATGCAGATCAAAACAACTTTGAGATACCACCTCACACCACAGAGACTAGCACACATCCAAAAGAACAAAAGCAACCGCTGTTGGAGAGGATGTGGGGAGAAAGGGACCCTTCTTCACTGCTGGTGGGAATGCCGACTGGTTCAGCCCTTCTGGAAAACAATTTGGACGACTCTCAAAAAATTAGATATTGAATTCCCATTTGACCCAGCAATACCACTGCTGGGAATATATCCCAGAGAGGCAAAAAAAGTACAATCGAAACAACATCTGCACATGTATGTTCATCACAGCACTGTTTACAATAGCCAGAATCTGGAAAAAACCCGAATGCCCCAGAACGGATGACTGGTTGAGGAAACTTTGGTACATCTATACAATGGAATACTATGCAGCTGTTAGAAAAAAGGAGGTCAAGAATTTTGTAGTCAAGTGGATGGGCATGAAAAGTTTCATGCTGAGTGAAATGAGTCAGAAAGAGAGAGACAGACATAGAAAGATTGCACTCATCTATGGTATATAGAATAACAGAGTGGGAGACTAACACCCAAGAACTGTAGAAATAAGTACCAGGAGGTTGACTCCATGGCTTCGAGGCTGGCCTCACGTTCCGGGGAAAGGTCAACTCAGAGAAGCGATCACCAACTACATTGTAGTCGAAGGCCATGTGGGGGAAGGGAGTTGCGGGCTGAATGAGGGCTAGAGACTGAGCACAGCGGCTACTCAACACCTTTATTGCAAACCACAACAGCTAATTAGAGAGAGAAAACAGAAGGGAATGCCTTGCCACAGTGGCAGGGTGGGGTGGGGGGGAGATGGGAATGGGGAGGGTGGGAGGGACACTGGGTTTACGGGTGGTGGAGAATGGGCACTGGTGAAGGGATGGGTTCCCAAACTTTGTATGAGGGAAGTATAAGCACAAAAGTGTATTAATCTGTAACTGTACCCTCACGGTGATTCTCTAATTAAAAATAAATAAATTAAAAAAAAAAAAAAAGGGAATGCCCTGCCACAGAGGCAGGGTGGGGTGGAGGGGATGGGGTGGGGGTGGTGGGAGGGATGCTGGGACCATTGGTGGTGGAAAATGGGCACGGGTGGAGGGATGGGCACTTGACCATTGTATGACTAAAACGAAAGCACAAAAGTTTGTAAGCCTGTAACTGTACCTCACGGTGACTCACTAAAAAAAAAAAAAAAAAAAAAAAAAAAAAAAAAAAAGAGCTGAGCTTCTGAAGCTCTTTCTGGAAGCTTCCAGAATGGTCCTCCGGAAAGGCCCTTAGGAGACGCCTTCCCAGGAAGCAACCACACAGCGTTGGTCTCGGCGTGCACCCGTCCCCCCATGAATCTATGCAAAGCGGGGTCTCCTAAAGTGGTGGACATCTAGAAAGGGGTGGGATGGGCTTGGCAAAGGGGTTGACCATTGCAGGGGTCGGGGGGGTGGTGGGGACAGGGAACGCAGGACCATTTCTATTTCCTGAAGAAGGGGGGAGAGAGCAAGTCGTTCGGAAACCTCCCTTGTCATTCCACAGCACCTCCCCGGAAAGCCCTCATGGTCCTTCCTTGAGGGGCCACTTCTCAGGCGGAAGAGAAGGCCCGCGGGTAAGGAGCTTGCCTTGCATGCACCTCGGACCCGCCTTCCCGCATCCTCCCTCTCCCATCCCCGTGCAGCGTGGGGGCCCTGCAGGGTACCTCTATCTAGCCTGCACGCGCAGGCCGGCCACCCCACCTCAGTTAGCCGGGACCCCCTCCTGGAAGCTGCCTGGAGGATGGAGCACGCCCCAGGGCTCCTTCATAGGAACAAGTCATTCCAGGGACTCTCCCCCTGGTGGGCTCGAGCGGGGAGAGGACCAAGACCCCAATCAAGCAACCCTGAGTGCCAGACCCTCCCCCCCTCCCCTGGGTCCCCTCCGAGCCATGGCAGCCTGGGCAGAGGGCAGTGCAGACCGAGATGAAGCTCGAAGAAGTGGCTGGCACAGGGGCTGGAGAGACAGCACAGCGGGGAGGGCATTGGCCTTGCACGCGGCCGACCCGGGTTCGATTCCCAGCATCCCATAGGGACCCCTGAGCACCGCCAGGAATAACTCCCGAGTGCATGAAGCAGGAATAACCTCTGTGCATCGCCGGGTGTGAGCCAAAAAGAAAATAAATAAATTGAAAAGAAAAAAAGAAGAAGAGAAGAAGACGTGGCTGGCACAGAGGGGCCAGCAGTGTGCACAGCCACCTAAGCCGGCACAAGGGCTGGAGGTATGTGACCGCCTGGCCAGCAACTGGCCCCAGGGAAGCAGGTGACACCCCCCCCCCCCGTGTGCCTTTTTTGGAAGAGGAAACAGACAGAAGAGCTGCGGGAGGGCTGGCTCCAGTGCCGGCGCTATAGTTTTCATCAAGTATCCGTTGTCCGTTCACGAGGGGGCACTGCGTCCACCTCAGAGAGTGCTGAGCCCACTTTTCGCCTGGAGGAGTACTTGCCCGCTCGCCCTCTGGCCTCCTGGCCCTCGCCTGACTCCCTGCCCTGGAGAAGATGAGCAGCCCGGGCTTCTAGAAGGAGCGTGGAGGTGGCAGCTGGCAAAGGCCAAGCTCCTGGGCCACGGTTCAGTTGCACCCAGGGAACACGGCCCCTGGGCTCTGAGATGCTGAGAACACATTCCAGACACATGAATTCCAGACACATGACATCAAGGGCTCCTGTGGGCCGAGCCAGCCGCCTGCCCTGAAGGCCCCCGGACGCCACCGACACAGGTGTGGCTGTCCCTCCGGGGGCCTGTTGGGGTGACACCCAGTATCCGGGGACACAGAACATCTCTGTAGAAGCCTATGTGTGCAGACCCAGGAAGCCAGCGGTCACTCACGTACTTGCACACACAGACACACAACCCACACAAGGTGTGGGGGTACACACACCCAGTTGCATCTCTCACACACCCACACACACTAATTCATGCATACACGGACACAGTCATGCACACGCAGATGAGCATATTGATATGCTGGCACACACATGCATGCACACGTATATGGGTACACACATACCTGCACTCACACAAGCATGCCCGCATACAGATAAGCCTGCAAATGCACATGCATCCATGTACAAAGCCACACACACACACACACACACAGATAAGCATATAAATGCACACACCTATATGTACAAAACCATGCACACAGGCATGCATACATACATGCACACAGCTATCCACACACAGGTGCAGACACATTCATATACATAGACACAGCTGCACCAGAACCGGGTAAGCAGAACGAAAACTAGATCCATCCCATTCAAAACCGTGACTGATACTTTCCAACATGGAAAGTATCATGTTAAGTGACACAAGTCAGAAAGAGAGGGACAGACATAGAAAGATTGCACTCATCTGTTGAATATAAAGTGATAGAATGGGAGACTAACACCCAAGAAGAGTAGAGATAAGCACCAGGAGGATTACTCCACAGCTTAGAAGCCGGCCTCACATGCTGGGGGGAAAGGCAGCTCAGGTAGAGAAGGGACCACCAAGTAAAGGGTGCTAGGAGGGCCCATTTGGGATGGGAGATGTGGGCTGAAAGTAAACTACAGACCGAACATGATGGCCACTCAATACCTCTACTGCAAACCACAACATCTGCAGTTGTGGTTTGTGGTACATCTACCCCTGTACAGATGTAGGCCCCCCCATCTGTACAGGGGTACCCAGTCTCGGCCCCATATGGGTGCTTCTCACCTGCCTTTCTCTTGTCAGATCCCACCCCACACCCCGGGAGTTCCAGGAGCGGCCGAGCCCGCAGATCTGGCAGCCTGTGGATCTGGCCCCGAACTCAGGAGCCCGGGCTGCACCCAAAAGGAGAGAAAGAGCAAAAGGGAATGCCCTGCCACTGGGGCAGGGTGGGGCCGGGGGAGGATAGGCAGTGGTGGGAGGGATGCTGGGACCATCGGTGGTGGAGAAAGGGCACCGGTGGAGGGATGGGCACTCGACCACTGGATGACTGAAATGCAAGCACGAGAGTTTGTAAGTCTGTAACTGTACCTCGCGGTGATTCACTAATAAAAAATTAAAGAAAAAGAAAAAAACAACAGCGTGACTGAAAGGCGCTACGTGACCCAAAAGGTCGACTAACACTCCTTTGCCGTCTAGGCAGCTGACGAAAACTCATCACAAGCACCATGACTCCTCAGTCGAGCCTCCGTCGGATCAAGTCTGTGCAACAGAACAACTCTCAGCCCCTCCCGTGGAAAGGGAACTCGGGGCAGTGGCCACGATTTCCTCTCAACAAACCTACGAGGAAAACCTACTGCGCGCCGCCTGGACAAACCACAGATGGGTCTACCAGTGACCCACCTGGAAGGTTCCCGAAGACTCAGCGGGACCAGGCAGGTAAGAGGCAGAGGCCAGGGGCCTCGGGAACGGAAGCAGGACGGCTGGGAAGACAGGTCGGCACGGACTGGGGTGCAGGGCAAGCTTGGGGGGGGCAGGAAGGGTGTGGCCCCAGGGCCTCACGATGCGTGAAGACGCATTTGGGCAGGCACCCGTGGGACCACCCGCCAGGTAGCCCCAGGTGACAGCATGTTGTATCACTATTCTGCACACACCCCCCAATCCGCCTCGAGAGACCCTCCCAGGCCATGTCCTCCGAGAGGCCCCCATCTGTACGGGGGGTACCCAGTCTCGGCCCCATATGGGTGCTTCTCACCTGCCTTTTTCTTTTTTCTTTTTTTTTTTCGGTTTTTTTAGGGTCACACCCGGCGATGCACAGGGGTCACTCCTGGCTCTGCACTCAGGAATTACTCCTGGCGGTGCTCGGGGGACCCTATGGGATGCTGGGATTCGAACGGGTTGGCCGCGTGCAAGGCAAACGCCCTACCCGCTGTGCTATTGCTCCAGCCCCCTCACCTGCCTTTTTCTTGTCAGACCCCACCCCACACCCCGGGCGTTCCAGGAGCGGCCGAACCTGCAGATCTGGCAGCCTGTGGATCTGGCCCCGAACACGGGAGCCCGGGCCGCGCCCATGACCCGAGTGAACACCAAGCACAGGCCGAGGCTCGGGCCCCGGGGAAGGCAAAGGTGACCTGGGAAGGAGCAATCCAGCCAGAGCGCAGGGGAGCACGGAGCGGGGGGGTGGGGGGGAGAAACACCTGGACGTCACCTGCGTGGAAGCGGGTGTGAAACACCTGCATGGAAGCCGGTGCGAAACTCTCATTTCCAGTGTGGTTAAAAAAAATAAAAAAGAACCACGGGGCTGGAGTGGCTTGCACGTGGCCGACCCGGGTTCGATTCCCAGCATCCCATAGGGTCCCCCCAGCACCGCCAGGAGTAATTCCTGAGTGTAGAGCCAGGAGTAACCCCTGTGCATCGCCGGGTGTGACCCAAAAAGCAAAAATAAATAAATAAATAAATAAATTATATATAAAAAAAAAGAACCAGAGAGAAAGGAGCACTAAGTAAATGATGGCTGAAGGGCTCCCGCTCGGGCTAGCAGAGGCGTGCCGACAGGAGACCGTGGACCAAACAGGATGGCCGCTCGATCCCCGCAGTGCAAACCACAACACCCGAACAGACAGAGAGAGTAAGAGGGACTGTGCCTGCCACAGAGGCGGGGGCTGGGAAGGGGTAGGGGTGGCGGGAGGGACGCTGGGAACATTGGGGGTGGAAAACGGGCACTGGTGGAGGGATGGGTCCTTGAACATTGTTCGAATGGGACGCAATCACGGAAGTTTCTAAGTCTGTAACTGCATCTCACAGTGATTCATCGAAATTAAAAAAAAAAAAAAGTCACAGGAGGAGTCAAGAAAAACGGAGCCGCAAAGCCCCTGCCCAAGGCACAAAGCCCAAGGGCCTCCTGGAGACCCTGGAAAGCCGAAGGTGGACACGACCCAGCTCCTCCTGGGCTGGAAGGGGGGCTTCTGAAAAGGGGCTGGCAGGCGGCCAGTGCAGGGGACTAGAGAACTCGGAACAAGCCAGGCGCCAACGCTGAAAAACGCCCACCCCTCAGCTCCGGGCGGGCAATGTTTGTCTCTGTGGGCCGCTCTCCTGACACCAAGGACCCCCCACCCAGACGGCGAGGTGCAAGCCATCATCCACGACGGGACCTGGCTGGACACAGCCGACTCGGGTGCCTGCGGACGCGGGCAGGAAGTGGACCTTTGCTCTTGGAGGCAAGACTATTGCGCCCCCCTCTCCCCGCCCACCCTGGGGCGCATCAGCCAGGCCTGTTTGGGGCGGGAGATATGTCGATGTGTCTGTGTGTTTTGGGGGGTGGCAGGGCCCCCCAGTGACTGGACTTTCCTCCCCGCCCCCCAGCCCCCCAAGGGTGTATACCTGTCACCCCCAGCCCTGGCCCTCCTGAGGTGCTGGTGCCCGGAGGCCCTAGCGAGCCCCAGATGCCAAACTGCTTCCTGTTTCCTGGGCCCCCCGGATTGCTCTGGCCGGCGGCAGAGATGGCTTCTCTGCGCCCCGTCTGTTCTCCAGCCCAAGAGCCTCACCCGCAGGACCTTCAAGGTGGCTGACATTTTCAATTACACTCTGCTCAGTCAGACAGAACTTCTCCCAAGGAACTGTCAGGAGCCGGCCGGGCCCGGTGTTACACAGATAATGATTAGCATGATAATTGGCTGTGACTCCGCCAGCCAGCGTCGGGAGAAGGGGTCTCGGTCCAGGGCCGGGCTGGAGGGAAGACCCCCTCTTTGGGGGGAGGGGCAGCGGGGGATTCCCTTGCTGCTGGGGGTCTACCCTCGGCTGACCAGGAGGGGCAGGAGCCCTCCTGAGTGGTGGGGGGGCCTGGGCTTTGGCCCCCCACCCTGAGAAGCAGGAAAGAGGCCTGTCCCCCACCCCCATGTCCCAGCACCTGCCTTGTCCTACGGTGATGCTGTAAGACAGGCACCCTCTGAAGGCAAGGGACGACGCTCTGGAGCTGCACAGACCCCGGTCCAGGTGTCCACGCCACCCAGGCTACTTCAGGGGGTTCTGCCGTCCCCTGGTCTTTGACCTTGGGTTTGCAAAAGGGGAGGGCGGAAGGAGGGGGGGTCCTCAAATCTCCCAGAATGCCCCATTCCCCAAAACTAGCCCTGCTGATAGCGTGCTTCCTTCTGAACACTGCACTCTCCCCCCATGTGACATGGGACCCCTCATTCCTGGTTGAAGCCCCCACCCCTTGTATACTCACAGGCGCCTGGGTGTAAACACACACACACACAAACACACACACACAGAGAAGAGAGAGAAACACACACACACACACACACACACACACACACGGAAAACACTGTCCTAGTGGCCGAGAGAACGGCTAAGCATGGGTTGAGGGTCACCCCAGACCAGGGAAAATAAAGAGCAAACGCCTTGTATTGGCGCATGTTCGCAGAGTGACAGCAAGACGCAGCAGACAGAGCATCATGCCAAGGGGTCTCGGGTACCGGCAGGGGCCGTGTTCCGAACCCCACGCCTTCCGTGATGTCCAGTCACAGCCCAGTAAGAACCAGTAATCGACTCTGACAGGAGGGACAGGTTTGTTCCGTGCTCCCCAGGGCATCCCCGAGGTCATCGGGACCCCCGGGGAAAACCGCCCCACGAGACCGCCCCACGACCTTGACGCAACTTGCGGTACCCGCCTGGCTGCGAGAAGCAGGGCCGGGGGCTGGGTGGACGCCCTACGGCTGTACGGTTTGGATCTCCAGGCTGCCGGGACAGGAACCCGAGACTGGGCAGCCAGCAGATGCTTGTAAGGACGTGCGGAAGGTGCAGGAAAAGCCAAGCGAAGCTACAAAGCGTGAAGCGTTCCCTTGGGCATGGGAGTGCGGTGACCGGCCAGGGGGAGCCCCAGTGTGTGAACCTCTCCAGAGAGCCAGAACCAGGTGGCCCCTTGCAGAGAGAGCTGGGTGGGCAACAAAGCCGGAAGGAGGGAAAGGGAATCCTTCATTCCTGGTGGGGCGACCGCTCCAGCTTTCCCTGGTGGCTCGGGGCGTGCTGCCCAGCAGCGCCCACTGGCCCTGGCCTCTGAGAAGCGGAGGCCTGAGAGAGAGTCCAGCGGTCAGCGGCAGCTTCCGCCCTGCCAGGGGCCAGAGGCAGCTTGGTCACACAGGGAGCGACAGAGCCAGCGTGGACGGGGCGGGCCTCGAACAAGAAGACCCTCAGAGAGTCGGGGCTGGTGCAACAGGACAGCAGAGGGGGTGGGGGGGAACAGGCATTTGCCTCACCCGAGACCGACCCAGGTTCGATCCCCGGCCTCCCGAGCATCGCCAGGAGTGGTTCCGGCATGCAGAACCCGGAGCGACCCCTGAGCATGACCAGGTGTGATTCCCCAAAGCAAAGAAATAAAATAATAACCACTGAATAAAGACTGAGACGGCTCCCACGGGTGCTGCGAACACCCCCGGACCCCCCAGCTTTTAGAGGTGGTGACTCTTCTGTCACTGGGATTAAGTGTGGCCTTGAATCCCAGCCTGGAGCGGGGGGGGCGGGGGGGGGAAGCACCAGTGTCCCACTACCTGCAGCTCCTCCAGCGGCCTTGGAGCCCACTGGCAAGCAGGACTCTACCCCCCCCCCCCCCGGGGGTACCAAGCAAGTCCCACGGAGACTGGCACGGGGGCCGGGGGCCTCATCCCGGGCTCCCATCCCCGCCGGGCAGCTCCGCCTGTGCTGTGACTGGCATGTGACATTCTTGTCTTCGTGGACGAGGCGGCCCACTCCTGATGGTTATCGATGCCGGGAAATGTCACGCCTCCCCACCCCCCCCACTTCCTGCAGGCTGCTCCTGCGTTTATTTTCATTAGACAATGAGAGCGCGCCAGCACCGGGCGCCCGCCCGCCCGCCCCATCGCACAAGCCCTTAATTGTGCTCTGGAGTTGGATCGTGGCATTTACCACCCCGCCGTGGCAAAAGGCACATTTGCAACAGGAGTAGGTCAGGGAATATTTCCTGGAAATGCCAGCAGACGCGGAGGGCCCTCCTTTGTGGAGCGAAAGACATTTTGTGATTTCACCTGCGAGGCTGAGGACGGGGGTGCTTCCACCGCCTCCCCTCAGCCTCGACGCCCCCCTGCCCCCGCCATCTCGTTATCTGCTGGCCCATTCGCTGTAGAGAGAAACGGGTGCTCTCCACCAGGCTCACCGGCCTTTCCAGGGGGCCCTAAACGCCCGGGAGCAGACACTGGGCAGGCCTCCTGCGAGTCTGAGACATTTTCACCCACCCACGTGCTGAAGAAGCTCCAGTTAAGACATTTCTCCAGGGACTGGAGCCATAGCACAGCGGGGAGGGCGTTTGCCTTGCACGCAGCTAGCCCGTGTTCGAGTCCCAACATCCCATAGGGTCCCCCGAGCAACACCAGGAGTCATTCCTGAGTGCAGGCAGGAGTAACCCCTGAGCATCACCAGGTATGACCCAAAAACAAACCAAAAAAAGGACTATTCCCCCCCACACCCAGGGATGACACCGCCACCAGGAAGACCACAGGGCGCCCTTCCTTGTCCAGGGGCAATAGGGCTGTCGGACAGGCAAGGCTCTGCTTGAACCAACTCTGGTTCTGTCCACAAACCTGGGCCTCCCCCGTCCGGGCTGTGGTCCCTGATGGAGCCTCTGCAACTTCCAACTGCCCCAGACCCGACCCCTAACATGTGTCCCCGACCAGTGTCTCCTCAGTCTGGTACGACCCCTCCCAGTGCCCACGGGGAAGCCCGTCTTCTCCCAGCTCAGCACCAGCTCATTCTCCGGTGCTCCCGGAGGAAGGGCCGGTGCCAACAGACTTGGCGCTGCCTCGCTCCGAAGCCAGTCCCCGTGGCACGGCTGCGCACAGAGGCGGGTGCAGGACGGGACGCTGGGGGCCGGTTTTCCAGTTTTCTCGGAGGCCGTGGGTGGGCCGGGGAGAAGTGGCTGGACGGAGGCTTGCCCAGCGCCGGGCGCAGGGCTCTCTCTCTAATTAACACTCCCCAAACTGCTTCTCCTGGCACCGCTGCTCCTTTTGCCGGGATGCTATTCACTCACACGCTTTATGGCGCCACTTCACTCGCGGAGGCTTTGTGAAGGCGCCCGACAGGGACGGGCCCGAGGAGGCCCAGGCCCGCCGTCTCCGAGGGTCCCCAGCAAGGCTGAACAGGGCAGGCCTTGTGCTAGCCTTGGACCCCCCCTGGAAGAACTCCGAAAGGAAATCTTCTTCATAGAGAAGTGCCGTGCCAGGAGGAAAGGTTTTGGGAATGAACGCCGGTTGCCTTAAGGGTGCGGGAGCGATAGTATAGCAGGGAGGGTGTTTGCCTTGCACTCGGCCGACTTGGGTTCGATGGCCAGCATCTCATAGGGTCCCCCGAGCACCACCAGGAGTAATTCCTGAGTGCAGAGCCAGGAGTAACCCCTGAGCATTGCCCAGTGTGACCCAAAAATAAAATAAAATAAAATAAAATAAAAAAGGTCAGCGCTGGTCTGAGGCCCCTACAGAAGCCACAGCGGCCACCCGGTCCTCCCCGCCTGGCGTTCCCCATGAGAGGAGGCTGAGCGGGGAGAGTGTGGCCCCAAGTGAGCCCCCCCACAAGGCCCCCCACACTCACCGCCCTCCTGACAAGCCTCTTCTGCCCGCTGCCTCCTCTCGGACCTCTCCATTTGGAAAGTCACCTAAATCTCCCAACTTATAGGTTAAAAACTAAGAGAGGGATAGAGGAAATAGAGTCACTGTGTCTGTCTCACTGTCATCCCGTCGTTGTTCCTCGATTTACTCGAGCGGGCACCAGTAACGTCACCATTCGTCCCAGCCCTGAGATTTTTAGCAGCCTCTCCTTACTCGTTTTTCCCCAACAATTGGAGGCTTCTTTTCAGGGTCAGGGATAGAGTAATGAAGGAAATTAATACCACACCCCCCACACACACACACACACACTTCTGCTCCCTCTCACCCCTACTCAGTCCTGTGTCCTGCCCCGGAGACCCTCCCACCACCACCCCCGCCCGATTGGTCCAGTTTAGGGGATAGGGACCCTGGTCTCCCTGCAGCCACTGGCTCTCGCAGAAGTAACCTCTCCCCACGGAGAGGGGGCCGAGGTGGGGGGTCGGGTTGTTGGGGGTGGGGGGAGAACCCAGGAAGAAGGAACCCTGCCTCCTTCTCCTCCCGGGCAGATGCGAGTGATTCCTCCCTTGAAGGCTGAGTGTGTCCAGGGCAGGGGCAGCTCTAGCGGGGCGTGGCCAGGGCAGGACGCTAATGCCCGGTGGCTCTCCAATTCCCTGGGGGTCTTCTTCCCACCCCCAGGAGCGCGAGGAGGCCACTGAGAGTAGCAGGGATGCAATGGGCACACGAGGACAGGCTGCCACCCAGGGATGGGATGGATGCCACCCAGGGGAGGTACTGGGGAGGCTCTGATTGGGAATGGCCAAATCTAAAGAAAAGCCCAGACCTGCTGCCCCCCCCCCCCCAACCTGGGCCCCCTCTCTCCCACCGGGGACTCTTGTGACTAAACAGTGCAGAGGCAACAAGAGTCTCTGAACCTCTCAACAGACCAGGTGCTGGGAAACGCAAAGTCCCCCGCCTTGCCCGGCGGAATGAATGAAACACAGCCACCACGGGCAGTTCAGCGTCGCCGCCCTCTCTGCTTATCCCACTGTGCAGAACCCGCCCGCGAGGGTTAGCCCGAGACAAACCCACTGGAGTCGGCCGCCCTGCCCCAGCTCTTCATCCCGCACGTCAGGGGCATAAGGAAGGTCATCTCTCCCGGCCACGGAGGCTCACGGGAACCTGAGCTCCCGGCTTCTCAGTATACTGGGGGGGGGGGGCCTCACCACCACTACCTCCCGCCCACCGGCCCCCACCCCCCTGCCAGGAGAAGGTGTAGCCGATTAAACGATCACATTTCAAAGGGCTCCTTACAGTAAATAGGAAAGAAAGGGAAAAGGAGATCCGGGGTCTTTTGTTAGTCAAAAAGCCAGGGAAAGGCGATAATTAACCCATTTTTTTGTAAAGAAATCACTTGGACAAAAGTCAAGGGATTTACCTCCCTGTCAATTGTTGGGTCTAGATAAGGACATTATATTCCCCCGGCACAAAGGGTGACTGACTGCTGAATGGCAAGAAAGTAGGGCACTACCGCACGTCACCTCTGCTCAAAGGGCTCCTTTCTGTCCGCCTGGCGCAGCCAGGACTAAAGGATTCCCCCCCTACCCCCCAACCCTGCACGCAAAACATAACTTCAGAGCCCAGCTTTTGCATTTTTGTTAAATATTCAAAGGTATTGTGCAATTAGCATGTCATTAATGAATAATTAATTACAGCTAAAGCAGCCTTCAGATTTTCTGTGGCTAAATTATTTAAACTGCAAATATAACAGTACAATGCAAGGCGTTCGCTCCGTGCGCTGTTACTGCTCGACTTGAAAGGTACGGCAATATTACTTTTCATTAGTTGCAGGAAGGATGCGCCACAAAAGCTGTTTCCATTTTTTTTTTCTTACCTAAAAGTTGCTTCATGTGCCCTGAAAGGGGAAATTAATTCAATGCAGATTAGAGTCCCTAAGAATTAATTAGCTACAAATATCTGGAAACTGTGGCTCACGCTTAGCTATCCAAACTTCAAAGAAAAAATGTAACCCAATTTAAACCTGTCATTTAAAAGGAACTCAGACAAAAAAAGTACGCTTTTGGAGATAGTTGCCACTTCTGAAAGAGGAAGCCCTCTTAAAATTTTTTTTTAAAAAAAAAAAAGAAGAAGAAAACTTTCGTTTTATTATTTTCCTTTTAGCCAGCCAGGGTTATCAAGTTACCCCCAGCAGAGAGTCAAGAGTTACATGGAAGTGGAACGTTGCTACTTGCCGGCACCGAGAGCGAGTTGATATTTATAAGCCGCACATCTGGGATCCGTTGACTTATCCATCTGCTAACGACACCAGTAAACAGTGTGTCTGGGACCGTCAAATCCTTGCATCCATCACAGATTCCTGCTCTAATTGTGTGTGTACGCGGCAGACCTCTGCCTAAGTCGAGTTGAATCAGACTGCCGACTTAGTCTTCTTCATCCTAACTGCAACACTTTATTTTTTTTTTAAGTTCCCCTCTTATTTCTGGGTCTCCAAGAAAAGCGGGTGTCCGCCAGAGAGAGGCGCTCACCTGCCCACGGGCCTGAGGGGCAAGGCCAGCCAAAAGCTCTGCTCTCCCCCAGTTTGGAGATGCCTAGTCCTGTGCAGAGAGGATGATGACGGAAAGCAAGGCTGGCGGGGGGGGGGGGGGGGGGGAAGGGAGGAGGGAGAGGGAAGGAAGAGAGGAGGGGGTGACGGAGGGTCTCAGGCTCAGAGGGGGTTTGAGGGCAAAGAGTCTGGAGAAGATGACATTCCCCCCTCTGGGGTGGGAGGGGGCATGTTTAATCCACACATCTGCAGCCGAGACTCAGAAACATGCTAAGAGCCCAGGCCTGGAAATAACTTTTTAAAAAAGCAAGCAAGCAAGTGAGCGAGCGGAGAAAGGCCCCTTCCGTAATTAGGGGGGAAAAACACGCCTGTGCTGCATGCAGAGGGGCGGCGGGCATGGGGCCGGCTTGACTACGTGCTGCCCCCGCCGGCCTTTCCCACGTGTGCTGCAGGATGTCACGCCTCAGACGCGCCCCTTGCGTTTGGGGAACCGAAAGCCCCCCCAGCAGGGGTGCCGGGGTGCTCGGGTGCTGATGCTCCTTTTCTCAGGGTGCGTATCCTGCACGCAGCCTGCGGTTTCTCGCTTCTCAGCAAATGGTCAGAGGCAGGCGGGGTGGTGGGAGGCTCGAGAGAAGTCGAGGGGGGTGGGGGTGGGGGGGTGCGGCTGAGGTGAAGATTATTAACAGGGCCCCCCCCCTGGCAGCTTCTAGTTAGAAGCAGGGAGGGGGGGTGGAGGGTAGGCAGCCTCCAGGCACGCACGGGCCTGTCCGAGACCCAGGGGCTCCAAACGGTGCCAAGTGTATTTCTCAGGCCCTGCCGCTGAAGTGTCCCTGCCACCTGAGCTGAAGCGCTCCCAGCTGACAAGGGGCCGGGGAGGTGGCCCAGGAGAGGGTGTGGGGGGCGGGGGGCCCACCTGCTTGCACACAGCAGCAGCAGAGGCAGCTCCTGTCTTGGGTCTCGAACCCCTTTTCCTCCGGCGAGCGGAACCCTGAGGTCTGAGGTCTCTGGCAACCTCAGAGCCGGCCTCCCTGGGCTGAGAGGCAGGGGTCATCGGGAAGCTCTCCTCCGAGAGACACGGACCTTTCTAGAAGCCATGCGCAAAGGGGCAACTTCTCGTGGGAAAGGCTGAAGGAGGCAGGGGGTGGGGAGAGGCAGGAAGAGACCCAAGCAATGGGCGCTTCCCCTTACTGTGAATTTACTCGTCAGAGCCTTTGGGGGTTCCTGTTTATTTTCTTTTTCTGGGGCTTTCGGGAGCTCTGGAATGCGACCGTCCTAGGAAAGAAGCTAAAATACCCTAAAATACCGCAGGAAGGGGCCAGAGCCGAGTGAGGGCCCTGGGGGTCTGATGGGCCACGCTCACCTTCAGGGTCCTGCCTGGGGAAGGGAGCGAGGGGAGGGCGCGTGCAAAGGACCCTGCAGAGGAGAAGGTGCAGGGGTCTCACCGCGCCTGCACCCAGACACACAGCCCATAGCCCAGGTTCCCTCCGCTGCCCTCTTCCCGGGCACCCCGGCCAGAGGGAGGGTTCCACAAACCAGCCAGGACCCACTGGCCCCAGTATTTCTGCCTGCCCCCCCCCAAATTCTGCAGCTGCGGGCTGACTTTGTCCGGGCACCTTGATGAGGGGCTACAGACAGTCGGGCCGCCCCTCCGGGAGGGGACGTGTGCTCACGGCGCCCCTGAAGCCCACCCCAGACTGAGCGGCGGTGCTGGGAAAGGCAGCCCACCCGCCCACCCACCAGTTCCCCATCACTTCCGCTGGAAAAAGACGCAGACGTAGCTTCCGGCCCCCCAAAACAGACACGCGCATGCGCGGCAGCTCAAGAAAGCACCCGAGGTGCCAACGCCGGCACGTGGCCAAGCCAAGCGCCTTGCCCGCAACACCCTGTCCGGGACTCAGCACCACGGGAGGGGCCCGAGTGCCACATCTTCTCCCCAGGCCTCAGGGGTTCTCCCCTCACCCCCCCCCCCCAGGGCCCTCCTGCTTGCTCCTTTCTTCTAACGGCAGCCCCGGGGTGGCCGGGCGGAGAGGACCAGGCTGCAACAGATACCCAGGAGACCCTCTCCCCCCTGCGGGGGTCTCCCAGAGGTACTGAACTGCAGGTCTCTGGGCTCCCCCACTCTTACTAGCCCGCCTCCCCCGCCGCCTCCCTGCAGCCCTCGCTGAGATTCAGATATCGTGTTTCCAGCCGTGACCTTGGGGGCTTCTCCAGTTATCCAGCACCCAAATAAGCATTGATTCTTGGGCAGAGACAGGAAGAGTCGGGTTCGGGCAGAAGCTGCTAGAGAGAGGCGACTGCAGTGGTGAAGGGGGGCGGGGGCGTTCTCGGAGCTAGCCAGGGGGGTCCTGGCGTCTCCGGAGACCTCGCCACTCGGGTGCCAGGTGGGCGCTGGGGTCCCTGGCTTCCTCGGTAGAGCAATTACCCCCTTTCTCAGGCGGGCTCCGAAAGCTGATGCCTTACAGCCACGGCTCATCTGCCTGCAGCTGACTCACTCCCCCGCCCCCCCGGGGGTCCCGCCTTCAAAGAGCGTGGACTCCATTGGCCAAGATGAGGTCCTGCGTGCAGTGGACAGCAGACGGGGCCAACCTGGCCTGGAGTTAAGCCCGTCCCCACCCCGCCAGACTCAGGGTCGGGGGAGAGGGCACGCGGGGCAGACCACCGAGGAGAGGCCTAGAGCATCGCTCCTGGTTCCTACCATGGCTGGGGTGACCACGGTGAAAGACTGTTAGGGCGCGGATCGAGATCTCCCTTACCGACAAAGAGACTCCAGAGACTGCAAGCAGCAAGCAGGGTTTATTGTAATACTGGCTAGCCAGGGTCCAGCCGCCTACGCGGACACGCAGGTCCAGCAGGTTGGGCAAGACCCCGAGCTTCTCCAAAGGAGATCTTACATAGGCCTTCCCCGGCCGTTACAGCAGAGCCCGCGCATTTCATAGCCAATTGATTTGTAATATTGCAAACTTTCTTAACCAATTCATTTAAAAGGACATCACTCCTTAGCCTATGGTTTTAGAGATCAGTATTCACGCCAATATTCAGGAATGTCCCGGTTCTGGGGCAGTCCTGGGTCCTGTGATAGGGGTCTTGTGATATGGGTCTGGTTATCTGGTCTGACCACCACCCTTCTTGCGACCCAGGGTGCCTGTATCCAAATTCCTTGCTCAGGGACAGATAGACAAGTTATTCTACAATGCCGGCTCCTGTGAGAAGAGTCTTAAGAAAGCTAAATAGATTCCTGTGGTCTGTCCTCACAAGACAATGGCATGAATCGCAAAGTGAGCTTTGTGGTTCTTCTTTCTTATTTTTGCCCAAGCGGCTCTGAGGGGTACCTGGAGCCACCTGCTGTGAGATTCCCCCAACCTGGCTGGCAGTTTGGTGGTGGGGGGTGGGGGGCGGAGACTCCCTCCAGGGCCATCTCCAACAGGGCCCCGTGGCAGTCAGGGAGGGAAGGACACTGGGCCAGAGAGATGGTTCCAGGCTGCAAGTCTCACACATGCTTCCTGGCACTCGATGGACCCCCTGGAGCATTGCCAGGCACAGCCGCAGGGGCCCTGGGCTACCTCTGGGTGTGACCCAGAGCCTTGGTGGGGTGCCCTTGAACCCCTGACCATGCAAGACCTGAGCAGTCCTGAGTCTTTGGCTCAGTGAGCAAAAATAAATAAATAAATAAATAAATAAATAAATAAATAAATAAATAAATAAATCGCAGGGACGGGAACCCCCAAGGCCCAAAAAGCAGATAGTACCTTGAAAGGGAAGGAGCCAGCAGAGGCAAAAGTCCCTCCCAAACCCAAAGACCTCCAAGGGAGATCGGCCAGGGAAGTCTTGACAACCAACCTATTTTTTTCCCCAGTGCCCCCCCCCCCTTTGCTCTCTATTTTTAATTTTTATTATTTTGGCTTTTTGGGTCACACCCGGTGATGCACAGGGGTAACTCCTGGCTCATGCACTGAGGTATTAACTCCTGGCAGTGCTCAGGGGACCATATGGGATGTTGGGAATCGAACCCAGGTCGGTCGTGTCAAGGCAAACACCCTACCCACTGTGCTATCGCTCCAGCCCCTATTTTTCTTTTTTTTTTAAAGAAGTTTCACTGGATTACCATGATATAGTTACAAACTTGCATGGTTACATTTCAGTCACACAAGGCTTGAGCCTCCAGCCCTCCATCGGTGCCTATTCTCCACCACCAATGTCCCCAGTGTCCCATCCGCCACCCCCACCCTGCCTCTGTAGCAGGTACCATCCTTCTTACTCTCGCTCTAATTCTGGGCATTATGGTTTGCAATACAGATATGAAGAGGCCATTGTGTTTGGTCCTCAGTCGACTTGGAGCACGCGTCTCCCATCCCGGGCGATCCCTCCAATCATCATTGCCTTAGTGGTCCCTTCTCCATCCCAACCACCTTTTCCCCCAGCACGTGGGGCCGGCTTCCAAACCATGTCATGATCCTCCTGGCCCTCGTCTCTACTGTCCTTAGGTGTTAGGCTCCTATTATGATACTTTATATTCCACAGATGAGTGCAGTCCCTCTATGTCTGTCCCTCTCTTTCTGACTCATTTCACTTAGCATGATGCTCTCCCTGTCTATCCATTTATTTGCAAATTTCATGATTTCACCTCTTCTAACAGCTGCGTAGTATTCCAATGTGTAGAGGTAACCCCAGTGCTCTTTTGTGGACTTATCTTTCACATCAGGCTTAAAGGAAAAAGCATGGGGGGGTGGGGGTGGAGAAGGAAAAATCAAAGAGAAAAAGCAAAGGGGTCATCCATGAGGATGAACTGCACCCCCCTCCCCACCATCGAGCTGCCCCACCTCTCACTCCAGGCCCCTTTCTGGGCAGGGGCTGGGGGCACGGAGGGGCCCTTCCGCAGCCCTGGGAGGCCCTTGGTCAGCTCTGACTGGGGGGGTTGAAACGATGACGAGCGACTTTCAGAGCGAGGGGTCCCCCAGAACAGAGCAGGGAGCACCCAAGTTAATTTCAGATCCCCAGCAGGGACCCCGGCCCATGGGAAGGGGAGACCTGGGGGCTCCTTCATGCACCCTGGGTGCCTGTCCTTTGGGTGGCGGGTCGGACAGTGACCCTTCGGGAGGTGGGGGGGGGGGGCATGGCACAGGAGCTCTCCTGCCTTCCCCTCTTCAAACACTGCCTGACAACCGGCTTCTGGCCGCTCCCGGCCGCCCTGCTCTGCTGGGTGAGGGCGCATGGCACCCCCAGACCGGCACCCATGCAAAGGCCCCGGGAGTCTGCAGGCTACTGGTCCTGGCCCTGTTGCTCCCAGCATGCCCCGCTCGAACCACAGCTGCAGGTTGATGCCACACCCTGGGGGTTATGACCGCTCGACTCACAGTCACCCTGTCGTGGTTTTTTGGAATTATTTATTTATTTATTTATTTGCTTTTCAGGTCACATTCAGCGATGCACAGGGGTTGTTACTCCTGGCTCTGCACTCAGGAATGACTCCTAGCGGTGCTCAGGGGACCCTATGGGATGCTGCGAATCGAACCCGGGTTGGTCACGTGCACGGCAAGCGCCCTCCCCGCTGTGCTATCGCTCCAGCCCCTTTTGGAATATTTTAGAACAGTCTGGGACTCCCTGGAATGATCCAGATGAGGACCGGAAGTGCTGCTCTCCAACTAGCTGCTGGTTTTCAACTACCTACCCCCAGTGCAGCACCGCCCAGGCCCCACCCCTGACCCCCTGCAAGCCGGGTCAATGCCCCCAAGGGAATTCTGAGTGCAAAACGCTGAGTCAGCTGAAGCAAAAAAAAAAAATTCAGAAAGAGGGAATGTGAATGTTGGCATTAACATTAACATTAACAAACTGGCTGGTGCAATTCCTGCGTGACCCCCCCCCCCCCAAAACCGTCCTCGTGCAGGGGAGTCATTCTGTCATTCTGAGCCAGACCTTCACACAATAGAAGGAAGGAGGAGGAAGGAGTTTGTGAATCACCCTGAGGTAACTCCAAATCCTCAGAAGTAGAGGGATTGCTGAAAGGACTTCAGAGGAAACGTTTATTTTCGGAAACTTGGAGAAGTGCTCTTTTAAAGAAGAATGAAAAACTATGAAGGAGCAGAAGAATATTATTCCCCAAACAATGATGTCCAAAAAAAAAAAAAGTTAGGTGAAGATACGTAAGTTTTTAGGATAGGAAGACTTGTTGAGAACATAATTTTACTCAATATCCTAGAGAAATTTTCTTTTTTTTAATTACTATTTTTGACTGAATCACAATGAGATACACAGTTACAAAGTTGTTCCTGATTGGAAGAACTGTTTTAGTCAGACAATGAAATTTTCACGTAGCCAGGGTCCAGAGAGATAATGCGGTTAAAGCAGTTGCCACGTGTGGGACCAGCCCCAATTCAGTTCCAAGCACCACACAGGGTCCCTGAGCAAGACGAGGCGTGATCCCTGAGCACAGAGTGAGGACACACACACACACACACACACACACACACACACACACACACACACACGTCCCTGAATGCAGCACAAAATGTGGTCTCCTTCCTTCTCCCTCAAAACACACACACACACACACACACACACACACACACACACACACACACACGGAAAAATACTGACCTCAGCTATAAAGACTGAGTAAAAAATTATAATAGGAAGTTGATTCCATATTCCAGGTGATTAGGTTGGCAAAGGTCTTTAAGGGAGCTCTGCCAAACGTGCCGGGAAAGCAAACTCTCTTAAAACCATGGCCGGGGTGTAAATTGGTACAATCTTTCCAGAGGGCACATTGGAAGCAAGCACCAAAGGTAGTCTCGGGCTTTAATTCAAAGATTAGACCTGGAGGAATTTACCCCAAAGAGAAGCATCAGGTTGCACCCCCGAGATTTATGCTATCGCTCACTCCGGCCCCACCACTTCTAATTTTTAAATCGTTTCATATTTTGTCTAAGTTTCTGAGAGGGAAGCAGAAAGGACCGATCCCTTTAAAAAAGCAAAGAAGAAAAGCAAGGGGGGTGGGGCGGGGGCGGGACATGAACCCTAAGTCCTTTTTCCCAGGCTATCGCTGTGGACGTGCGCTGAGCTTGAGGGGCTGGTGTTGCAAGTGTGCTCGTCCTATTTGCGTCTGCTGTGCATCTGTGCCCGCGTGCGCACCCACCATCTTCTCATACGAACGCTGATGGCTGACAGATTGGGACGGAGGTTGGCGGTAGCAGGGGCCTGGGTGTGAGTGATTTGATAAAGCTGGTGGCAGCTCGAGGGGGCGGCCCGCTTCCCAAAACATCAGCAGCACTGTCAACAGCCGGCGCGGCCCTGATCACGGCCCCCCTCGCAGACGGGCTGCGAGGGAAATGGGGGTTCTCAGGCATTCCTTCCTGCCAGCCCCATCAAGGC